>NC_143556.1:85372500-85741875 GCF_054136105.1 Typopeltis vanoorti | reverse complement strand
AGTTCTTATATTATCACATTTTTGAAATCAATGGCTGAAATCAACAGTTTCACCATTGAATATAAAGTTGCATCGTAAACGAAGAATTTAAAGAATTTTTGTAGAACGCACTTAGAACTTTTACTAGATAGCTCCAAGCATCACAGTTTTCCATAGTGTCAATAGCAATGGGAAACCTAGGGCATGCCGCCTTTTCGCAATTAAGAAAGAAATGTAATCAAAAATTATGAAATTAGCTCAGATTGAGATTTTAATGAGATACAACTACATATCCTATTCTGTGCAGTTAAAAGAAATCGTAAGGAGAACGCTGAAGTTATCATTTATTTCATAAATATCAGATATTTAATATTTAATATATTTAACATTTAATTTCATTTCCATCTCCTAATGGGGTATTAGGGTTGAAGTTATTTCCATTGTCGAAGTTCCTTCAGAATTCAGAATTTTTGTAGAATACACTTAGAGCTTTCACTAGAAAGCTACAAGCATCACAGATTCCATAGTGTGGCCCATATATTTATTTATTTATTTATTTATTATATTAAAAGCAAGCAGGCCAGAAGAACATATTTAATATTCACTTAGACATTACACAGTCATCGAAGGCTTAGTCCATTCGGCCGAAGCATATTTATGCCGCATATGTTTGCATATGGAAAGACATTAGTGTGAAACCCATAAAATTCAAATGAAGAAACTACACATATGGCATCCTCGAAAACATTTAGTTGTTTAGGAATATACCCTAAGATAGCAGTTTGAGAGCGATCAACCACAAACAAAACAAGAAACCAAAAAAAGTCGCATCACGAAGCTGCAGACAAAAACTCAAAATAATTAACACAAACAGAAATCTTGAATGTTTAATTTAATGCGACGGATTTCACGCCAGCTTGATTTGATTTTTAATAATTTGTAAAATTATTAAAACTACACTTTCAACTTGTGAACTACACTTTCCAGTTGTCATGGCGGATAATCAACAGCTTATAATATAATATATATAATATAGTATAATTATATGTAATATAATATAATAATATATATGTAAAAAGTTTTTTAACTTGGGTATATACTATGTTAAAGATACCAAGCAATTTTCTAAACTGGGTTTTAATCCTTTTTCGCAAGTAAGCATACAGACAGATTAGTGAAGTTTGCACCTGAGGTATTTTCAGGTTTGAGGCAGCTCGTCGTAAAGGTGAAGTAAGCTCTGATCACTTTCCCTTAGTATCTCCCCTAATGATAATAATCCTCTAATGACCACATGTAATAATCCAAAACAGGAAAGAGAATTGGTATACAAATGCATTGTTTAAAATGAGTAAATTAAAATGAATAAATAAGGATGCACTAACAAAGATTATCGGGAACTAGAAGACTAGATTTCAGAAAAATAGATAATAAAAAGAAGTATAGAAAACAACAAAAACGACTGTCTTCAGTTTACAATGTAGAGTAATACTGCTTAAGAAACTTGCGGTTGTTATGTTTTGAATAGTATTCTAAAATAAATGCACATTATTGCAAAAATTGAAATGTAACATAATGTATAATATAATACGTATAATAATATATATAATATATGTCACTGAATAATTGTATTTCCTTACTAATTCTCATATGATTAATTTATTATCAGTATACGAAAGTTGCTGGTAATTGCAATTACATATGGAAAATAACGGGAATATAAAAGTAGGGCAAGTTTATTACATTATACATATTATAAAAGCAAGAGAAAATGCATCACTACCAGCCTAAGTGTAAATAAGTCACTTAAACTGAATGAAAATGGAAAAGTTATTTGGAAAAAAAAAGTTCAGCAAAATCAGATAACATACATATAAACTATATGATTCATTTACAGTGTAATATCATATCACTGAAAATCAATCCGCGCGGTTAGCCTAGTGGCTATGCACTTCGCAACCGTACTCCTGGGGAAGGAGTGTCCTAGGTTCGATTCTCGTCAATGACGTGAGGAGCTTAAGGAAATATCCAATTGTCTAGTAAATTTTCTGGAAAGCTCCATTGAGGGATCTTGGGCGTGGACAGCAGGGTTTTTTCCACCAGTTTATCTGGTAGTTTTCATCCCGCAAGCAGGCAAACCGGTCCAGTGAACATACACGGATTACAGTCAGGAATACTGACCCAGCCATAGGTCTGATTCCTCATCTGTTCCGGAGCCCGGATAAAATTTTGGGGGGAATGAGATGGTACCGTACCTCCTCATAAAGGGGACTCACGGCCGTGTATCATCATACGATTATTATTATTACTGAAAATCGATTAGTTTCAATACTTGGTAAATAAATTTGTTGACAAAAATGATAAATTTGTTGGTAATAGGAATTTTTATCTACAATATTGATCTTAGCATAAAGATGATAACTAAAATATTTAAATAATATAAAAAATATTTAAGATGCGCATGCAAATATCTTGTCTAATTTTAGTTCTTGGCTAATTCTCTACAAATGATATGTGTATGTATACTTGTAAATTAATAGTAAACAGTTATGTAAATTGCATAAAAATGAAAAAAAAAAAAAATAGAACAATTTCGGCTTACAGTAGAGGTCAATTTTTTTTTTTTTTTTTTTTTTTTGCATATTCTTAAATAGTTTAAACTTCCACATTGGGCAGGAATGAAGTCTGCTGACTTGGAAGGTAAGATACAAATTGAAGTACAGGTAACTCTCGTATAACGCGGATGTTAGGTTCCACAAAAATACCGCGCTGTATAAATCGCGTTATGCGAGACTCAAATCACATAGAAAAAGTAGGTTTAGGTTCCCAAATCGTTTTTTTCTTTTTTTTTAAGATTATAAACAATGACATATTCAGGTAATTCATGTAAGTTAAGAAAACATAAACTATGCAACAAATACATAGTAAAAAATTATAAAAATTATAAATTGTATGTATACTTCATAGATGTTCTTTATTTATATGAATTCAAGAAGTCAGTAATAAGACCTTGCTTACCACTATGCTACAATTTTTTATTAAGTTCATAATACGGAACTAAACAAATGTCCAATTGTCTCGTAAATTTTCTGGAAAGCTCCATTGAGAGATCATTATCCATAAAATAACTTTCTTGCCAAGTCTAATCCTATTGCTAATTTCTTTAAACTGAATTCTTTAACGGACTCATCACAATCATAATCTTTGGCAGAACTTTCAACGTCATCTATTAATTGTACCAGTTCCTCCTCGTTTAACCCCCCCCCCTCAACCGGTCAGGACGTCTATAGACGTCCAGATAAATCTGGATACGATGAATGCTATCTGTTGAAGTTATAAGAAGTGCAATTCGGCCAGCATGTCCATTAGAAGGTGTGATAAACCCTCCCGCTGAAGAGAACAGTTAATGGGATTATCTCACGCTCATAGCTGCATCTCAGTTGTCTATAACAAGGAATGCAGTTCCTCGTTCTATGCTGGGTAACTGAATCCTAGTTATATTGGATAAACTAAAAATATAGAAATTATTTTTATTTTCTCTTTTTCTTGTACAAAGCAATTTTAATGCCTGGACAAAATAAAGGTTCTTGCATAGTTTCTTCATTTAAATATTGCCTTACCTTGGAACACTAATTTCATTTTTATTTATTTTTATTTTTTTGCTAATTTTTTTCTAATCGCTTACTCCACAAAACATTTTCTTTGTTCTCGAAAAAAAATAATTCACGATAGTTATTTGATATATTTGAATTATTTTTGAAAAAAACAGGCTGCGGAGGTTCAAGATTATGTTATATTTTTGTTCAAAATCATGTTTCGAAGATTTCCTGAAGGACGTGCTTGAGCGACTCTGCTTTATAGAGAATAAAATGAAATTCTTTAATCATATCACTAATTTTTTTCTTTATATTGTGATCTTTTTGGTTTCCCTGTATAATTGGTCATTACAAAATGAAATTAAAGGTTATGATTTAAATTGATATGTATGTATTTTCTGCTAGTTCAGATATACTAATTGTATCAGATGTTATAATGGCAAAAATAGTAAGAAAATAATCATTTACACTTTCCTTCCAAAACACAAAGAAAGGACATTGTAAATTCACCCAATGAAAAAGAAAATATTACATATTTTTCTTGTTGACTGATTTTTTTTTTTTTTTTTTTGTAGTACAAAGAAGAAATTACTGCCCATAAGATGGTAGAATACAAGAGGGCAAAAATCTGTAGATTGATTACATTATAACTAATAGAGATATGTCAGAAAAAAATTATTTATGAAAGAGTTCTAGCATCAGCAGATTTATTAGACGTTATTACTCTTGTATAAATATTTTTTTCTTCCAGTTTAGATACATGGCATTGTTGTATTTACATTAAAATGATTGGACATGTTTCCCCAAGTGATTTACGTTTGTAACAGTTGTTTTGCGAACGATTTATAAAATAAATTCTCTGAAATATCTGCAGATTGAATAAGTCTATAACCCCCCGCCCCACCAAAAAATAAGATTATGCATATGTTCCTTTTCTTTCAAAAACAATTCAAATCTTCTTTTTCAAGATAATTGAAAGAAATAATTTATAATTTTTCGATAATAAAAATGAAACTGATCATTATAAATTAAGAACTTATTTTAGATAAATACTGTATCAGCCTGTGAAAGAAATGTCTATATTTATTTCTATGTTAGGATGTCTACTAATCAACAATTGAAAACAAAACACGACATTCTTGATGTAATTCGCACTACAGCTTGAGGCACTTTAGTGTCCCTTCTGGCTAAGTGTCCTCTCTTTTCTTTCTCAGTAGCACCCAGAGTAATCTAAGCCTTTACCCTTTTCCTCCAGCTAAGAGGATTACTATCAAATATTTCTAAGACGTAGTATTTCTAAGACGTATTTTACTTTAGAAATAGCAACCAGCATCTGAAGTAGAAGTAAAAATATTTAGATTATTTTAAGAAAAAGAAACAAAAATCTGAACTTTCTACTGAACTTTCTTTTGTGGTATGCATATAAGCAGTTTTACACGTTGAAAAAATAGCATAGTGTTTCTAAAATTTCAAATAATTTCAGCAGACAGTAGAACAGCTGATTTTAGATGGCAAAGAAAGAGTACAGAATTAGAATCTGCACGGTACAACAATATTATTCTCTTATTTCTTTTGTCAAAATGGTAAAATGAAGTAAGAGATTTTGAATACTATCTGGAAACTTTTCAAACCTGTAGAAATTTAGAGTGGTTATGTAATCGAATTGCAGGAGAGAATAAGGAGGGGAGAGGGGCGTAAGCATTAGAAATTCTTCAAAATAAGCATACATTTTGAATCATTCTGTATATGATATCCTTCATATTATATTTTCAACATATCTACAATGGTTACGCACTGGATATTATCGTAATATGCATCCTACAAGAAAAAAAAAATATATATATATATATACTCTCATATAAATCCAGTATAAGTCTGCTTGCCTAAATAAACTGAATAAATGCTGTATTAAATTTGGTATAACAATCAACAATAAAAAGACGAAATGTGAACTGCATCCTGAATGGAGAACTTACAGAAGAAGCATAATATTTCAGCTATTCAGGCACAATTTTTAGTAAAGTTGGCAAATTTAAAATTTTAAATATGGAAATAGACAACAGAATTAGCAAAACTGGTATGGTAGGAAGGAAAAAGAACAAAGTTTCATGGAATTAGAGAAATTATTCAAAACACTAAAACTAGCTGTATACAAGACAGTGTTCGAACCAGTTTTAAAAAATTATGGATCTGAAAGCTGGTTTAGAAAAAAAAAACACTATCAGTCTAGAGACCGCAGATATTAGAGAGAAAGATTAGAAGCGTGAATAGAGGGCATCAATGGCAATATCATATTAAAAACAATGATATGAGGAAAGAACTCAACATTGCTAGCATTGAACAATTTGTTAATCTCAATACATTAGGTTTTTTTTATTTTATTTATTTATTTTTTTACTGTCAGCAGCGCTTATGTCTTATCAATAATAGAAGATCTCAAAAATAAAAAAATGCTAATATTTTGTTGTAAATCAACTTCTTATAACACAGAGAAGTATTCATTTTTACTCAGGAATTGATAAATTTTTACTACTTCTGTTTTGTCCGATGAAAATGTCCATGTACCATTAAAGAAACTTTCACTTCAACAGATGCTATAATGCAGAAGCCAGAAAACAGGTGGCTTTGTTTAACACTGAATACGGTAAAAAGACATTTATGTATTGCGATGGCAAATAAGTTTGTTCAGTTTATGCGTTAGTAAAAGTTTACGCCTTTACGAAATTTATCTTCACTGCATTTACTTTTCATATCGGTATCAATGCAATAATCATTTCAATTTTCTAGCGAATAACATTTTCAGCGAATTTTTTCTGCAATCAATAGTTCGCGAGATGAATTTTTCTGATTTTTCCTCGCGATGAATTGTTCGGACACGAACATAGCCATATGTAAAAATCGGAAAAAGTAATCATTTGGGAAAATAACTCTTTTACTTAATTATTTATACACAAATATAAATATACGCAAAAGAAGAAATCCATCGGAATCAAATCGGGACTGCGCGGTGGCCACAAGCAGTGGGATACGCGCAGTCACCATAATGTGGAGTTGCTCCATCATGTTGGAAAATGAGGCCCTACACATTCTCAATCTGGGGAAACACAAATTTCTCTAGCATATTTAGGTATGCCACTCTCGTAATCGTCTCCTCATGGAAAAAATGGCTCAACAATGCGATCATGCATGATCGCATTGTTGAGCCATTTTTTCGAACCAACTCGAAAATTCCAAATCAGAAAACTCAACTTTAAGAAACATCTCATCTCTGGAAAATGGAAGACCACAAAAAAACTTGGCGTGAATGTATAAAAAAAAGTTCTCCATCCTAAACTTATTTTCATCAAAACTGCAGAAACCGAGAAGAGAAAAATTCTACAGCTCATTTAATGAAATTGCTGAAAAGGACTTCAGCATCCTACGTTTATCAAGGATGTCAAGTGCAAAATTTGGTAGAACGAATTTCTTAGCCTATTCCTCCCCTTATTAACTGCAATTACATGTTTTCGAGGTTATTCGGGAGATAAGTGCATGCGGTACTCCTGTCTTCCCTACAGATAAATCGCTAACTGTACAATGAAGCAGGATGTACACTTACATTAAATGCTCTAAAATGCAAGAAAATAATTATTACGTTTCAATGACCGCTTCCATATGATGTCTGTATCATGAGTAACGTTCCACATTGTTACTGAACATTTTCTAAACAATAGTTTGCAAGAAAAATGACTTTTCGATGAATTCTTTCATAATTCATCGAAAATTTTTCGGTGAATTGTTTTTTCGATGAATTGCATTTTCGACGAATTGTCGTTCGATGAATTGTCATTCGAGGAATTGGTCATTCGATGAATTGCCTTTTCGACGAATTGCCATTCGTTAAATTGCCGTTCGGCGAATTGCTTTTTCGATGAATTGCTGTTCGATGAATTGTCTTTCGATTAACTGTTTTTCGATGAATTTGCCGGTAACCCTATAAATGTATCGGCGATTACTAGCGTGAGCTAATGCAAGCCTAGTATGTAATACAAACTCAGGCAACACGCAGCAAAGGTGGTAAAACTATAAAAGTAATCGCTGATACTTTTATAGTTTACTATATTCGGCATGAAACTCTGATTCCGATCTTTGAGTTTCTTATTCGGTTTTAAAACAATGTGGGATTTAATATCCGCTTAATTTAAATAATGTTTATATCGCCGAAATGAAGCCTGTTGGCTCTTTGTATTTAAGTAACTTAAGATCATCGAAACTTTATTTGATTTCACTTAATGAAAAAAAAAGTTCTTATCACAACAAAGATAACGACCAACTACGAATAGATCTTTGATAATGGCAAGCAATATAACTTGCCCGCTAAACTACCTTCTTAAATATTTTCAGCTTTTTTGACAGGAGAAATATTTTTAAAGGCATTTCTTTGATTCCAAATGGAGAAATGTGGCTTTCGTGTGTTGATCCAGCTCGCACTGCTCTGGCTGTCAACTTCAATTTTAAACAACGGCGTTTCCACTACTACTTTTTGAATTTCATTTCCGCCAGGGAAGACGTTGAATCTCTGATTTGATTTATAAGTTAATCATAAAAGCTCCTGCAGCCAGAAATAGTCGTCGGCGATTTTAATGCGTGCGTTATAGGAAAAGAAATTTTTCTCTGGAGGTGCAGTTAGCAGCAGAAGCATATGTTACACTTAAATTTATCTCGATCGAACTACATCCAGAGGATGCTAGAAATTGGTTGGATTTTGAGGGTTCCGAACATCCCCGCAAACGATGACAAAGTGTGCATGACTACCATTTGTATTCGTTCCCTTGCTGTTAAAATTTCAAGTTTTTCTTTAAACAACCAATCGCGATTGAAAGAGTAATGTTTAACGTGTCCAAAATAAATATTACTTCAGACTATAAATATTCAGAATTTTTCTGCTTCGTAGTTCTGAAATGTTTCTAGCCATGCCAAATTACCTTATTCATCTAGTATAAATGTGAGAAATATTTGTATTTGAAAGCATTCCACAAATCACCTGAACTACTAAAAATAGTAATCTACATGCCATTTGAAATTTACTGACACCCTTTTTATGATTTGCAACTGATTAAAGTAGTTTTTTTTTATCTTATATGAACTTTTTGACTTTCCTCTTGTAAAATAAAACCTTTTTAAATATCCCATGTTATGAAGTAAAGACTTTCACATGACGTAATACATAACGTGGGAAATTGTCAAGTGTTCATATCAACACATGAAAATTACTGAAAAATAGAGCGTAAAAATAGTATATTATGTTGAGATATGTGGAGCTCCTGAAAGTGACATGCGAGGTGCTTATAGTTCCTTTATGATAGAGGAATCAAATTTTGCAAATTTATTTAGATCATTTACTTATACTATTTAGACGGTACTTTGAAAATTATCAGTCATGACAGAGGTATCCAATTTGAGTTGTTTCAGATCGATATAGGACTTTTTGTATAGCGTTTTTCTGTTATTAACAATTTTCTAATTTTTATTGATAAAGAAATCCATCTATTATTTGGTGGCACACAATACACCTTATTTCATAAAATATATTTTGTGGTGTTAGGTTAGTATCACAAGTAAACTAAGGTTTACATAACCCCGTGAATTCTGTTCTCAAGATTAGCGATGCAGATCTTTCAAGATATTTCAGGCTTGCACTAACAGCATGTTTTCGCCAGGCATTAACAAATTAACAAATATTTATGCCAGAAATGAGATTTGATTCAACCGCCTACTGATAGTATTGTACTCGTACATCGGGTGGTTTTCATTTCCTCACATTAAAAAAAAAAAAAAAAAAAAAAAAAATCTGAAATATATTCACTTCGTGACTTTATCGTATGAATGAGGTTATTGTATGCATAAAAACTTATTTATGGCACTTTTTTAATGCTCCTTAAAGAATTTCAGTATGCATCACCTGGTTTCGGTTAACACGTTGAAGAAAAGAAACTTGTTTATAAATTGTTTAGAAAAATGTTTATAAATTGTTATTTATAAACAATGTTAGTTACATTTTCAAATATGCTCAATACATTTTCCCTATGTTTCCAGACTTAATCGGACATCCTCGCAGATTAAACTTAGAATACTTCCCTCGCAAAAAAAAAAACTTATTTTTTACTCAGTCGGCAGCACTGGCACCCTTCGTGAATTAAGTTTAGAACATAAGGAACATTTATAAAGGCTTATAACCGAACGGGAGTGCTAGTTTTTAATCTGGAAAGGCATGATTTTCTCTGGCAGAAACTGATTATCCCACCATAAATAGACAAATTGCCTTTGAAAAATGGAGTTAGGTAAGTTAAAATGGCAGTTGTCAATTTTAACTTACGTTTTCAGATATGGCTTATTTAGAATAGTAGTATAGAGTTGTATAATTTGAGTTTAAATTATTTCAGGTAGTAATGATTTTTGTCACGTGGTGATACCATCATGTTGATAGAAACGAAATGACCATACCATGCGTGGTTTCTAGGGCAAACTTTCTTGATTATCTCACTCGTATTACTATTTCGTGGGTACGATTAATATAAAAGGATCTGATGGCTTTATTCCGTAACGATTCCTCTGTGAAATTATTATCCTCCTACAAATTTCAAAGTCATAATTTTAAAATATATATACTTTAATTCCTTTACGGAACGGAACTTTACCAATTTTTAAGCCTCGTTCGAAGAGGTCTGAAAAATATGGTTTCCGATAGAAAGCAAATTAATTTTAAAGATATCCCTATACTTCAAGCAACGTTGTAATTGAGTCCTGTTTTTTTTACTAATCTCATATAATCATATAGAAAGGCACAATGATGTCTGTAGCACTCTGTCATTCTAACCAGTGTTATGCATGCAAGCCAATTGTCTGTGATCAAGTACAGTAGATTATTTTAAATCTTTCACGTGAATAGTAACAACTAAAGATGCACTTGTCAGAGATAAGTGACTGTCATGTTTTGGATATTTAATGAGATAGCAAGGACTTACTATATTCACAGGGATTTGAGTAACTTTAGTGTGCAGAACTGGAATTTAAAATATGGTGCTTTTAATGTGAAGAAAAGGCTGCCAATCATTTGAAACTGACCCGTCACATGTAAATACGACTGGTGGCAGCATTAATACTACATCTAGTAGTATTTGTTTTAATTTCTATAGGATGAAATAAAATTTTATAATAAATTGTGAACGTTATAGCCAAATTTATATATATATATGTATGTAATATTCTACCCTTTGTCATTACTCTTGCTCATGGCTGAGACTCGTGGAGATAGAAATTTCCTTTAATTCTTCGAGGTATCCATTCCTTCCAGTCTTTTATCGTTTTGAGAAAGGTTTCAAATGCCATTAGAAATTTAGACGATTAAAAATGCATTATTTAGGAATAATGCTTTGAAGCGTAGAGAAGATTGATTTGTTTCGAAATTATTTGTAAGGTACTACTCATTAATCCCAAAATATAAGATGCTGATTTCTTTTCAGTTACGTTTTGATGTTCGCGTTATTTCAATAAAAGAAATTAATGAGAACATTTTTTTTCTTTAAGTGAAGGACGCATTCTATAACGTATCAATTTGTCACATGAAAGAAGGGAATTTAGATATTTGATTATTCGTATACATGTTAAATTATTATTTTCGATGAAATGAAAGTAGTTTAAACTAAAATAAAAGTTAAAACCAAAAAAAAAATTGATTTGTTTTCGACACAGCACATGCCATGATAGGAATAAAAATTAATCTCACTTTACATTAATAAGAGGAAACAAGAATATAGAAATAAACACATGAAAAGAAAAATATCAAAATGGTAAATCTTCACTACTAGTTAGGTCGCAAGAGACGAGACTAAATATCTAACACTTATGGGATACTTTTCCAAATTCTTTTGTGAAATCCTATTCAGTATACGGACTTGATTAGTATTTTTTAGGAAAATGCAAAATAAGTTCATTTTATAATGATGTTTTATTTAAAAACGAACAGTATCAAAATATAGATTATATTAAACGGAGAGCAGTTTATATTTATTCATTAAAACTATTTATGATCAACATTCGGGGGTATGTATATTCTGGGGGAGTGTAGTTTATACGGAAATCTAAATTTTGAGATACGTTTTTTTACGACTTTAATTTTTCACTCGTTAACCGTAAATTGATTTACGAAATATTTTGAGGAAATATAAATGACACATTAGAATTTTTAAAAAGATATTTGTGGTAACCCGAGTGTATTTGTATAACCGTAAAGATTCAAAACTGTGAGCTTATTTTAGATACTTTTATTATTAATTCTTCCTTAGTGATTATCTTGTTCTTGACTTTTCTATGCGTATTTAAACTTCTTTCTTTGAGACAGGTCGATGAATTGTTTAATCATCGGTTTAATTAATTTTAAGTCATTTGTAAAGTTTATATTTAATGTCATTTATTTATGAAATTTAAATTCGATTATTCCTTTTAAAATGCTACCGCATCAGACTTCCCACTTTCTTTGTTCTTAATTGCTATCATGTATCCTTAACGCCTAAATTAAACAACTCAATTATCGAATTTGTCCTAAACCGAAAAAAAAAATTCCCATTTCTTTCTATTATGCAGTTATTTGATGTTTCTATTGTTACAGAGGTTTCTAAAGAAACGAGTAGGGAAAAAACCTCTTACCAAACTGTTGTTTTTTACACTGGCAGGATCATTTCTTTTCACACTGAAATAAATGGACGGATTATGGAAGTCGAAACACTAAACAGTCTGAATTCTCCAATAAAAACTATTTGATTTGTTTGCTCTGTAAGCAGTATTTGTTTCGTGTAAAGATTAACAGTTACCCACACAGATCATCTCAAGTGATTTTTTATAAACTAAACACAAATGCGATAAATTATTAACGATGTAAAGAAATATGAGGCATAGGGCTATAACCGCCTTATCCTCTATATGGTAGCAGTTAAACGTAGAAAAATCCTCGAAACCGCAAGGTAACAGAGGAAGGAAAGAATAATAAGTAAATGAAATATATGCTGTTTTTTTCTAATTATCATTTATAGTTCATAATGTGATCTATTGATTGCTATATTTGCGCATATCGAAAAATTACTTCCATTGTCGACTTCAATACAAATATTTGCAAACAGTCATATTGAACGGGTGTGTATGGGGGGGGGGGGGTAATTTCAGATAGTACAACTTAACCTCAGAGCAAACAGTTGTACTTTCAAACTCCTTTTCCAACACCCTTTTTTGTCTAGGAGAGAGAGAGAGAAAAAAATTGTCTGATGCGTTCGGAGTTTTCTTAAACTTAATTTTGAAATAAAATAAACATAATTTTGAAATAAAATAAAGAGTGATTCGTTGTAGTGGTGTGTATTAAAATGCGATCTACGAAATGTATTTATATTCATCGAAACATCCCGATCTCTAAAACAACGTTGGATGCATTATCAAAATGAAATCCAGACACTTAAGATATTCTTCTTCACGAATTGTGTACCACATGATGGCTTGTTATCCATAGCTGAATAAAGAAAAGGCGTCATTCGTTCTATTTTGAATTCTCTTATTTGATAGAAACTTTTATAATAATAAAAGATATCAAAGCATGCAATATACATTACCGGCTTCACATCTTTCTTGAAAGTATCCAATATCGCATCTTACCTCTTTTAGAATATGAACGTTATTATAGAATGTCAAAAGAAATTTCAAATAAAAGAAACAAGGAAATGGTCCGAGACTCTCATAAAATGGCGCGTTTTGTAATCGCATATTCTTATAGTGACGCCAGACGTCATTACCAAAGCTGTAACTTAGAGTCGTACTGTTTTTTTTTTTTTTTTTCCTAATCCATTTGAAAGGAAAATTTTTAAGCAACTGTTAAATGTTAATTATTTTCAAACATTGGCAGAGTGATTATTTACCTGTTTTGTAGGTAAAAATTCAAATTCTATTATTATATGCAAGACAAATAGAATTTAAACATTTTATTTCAATGTTGATACTAGCATTGGTTTAACAACACCAATTACGCACTAATGCATGCCTACAAGATAAATACCACGAATGAAAGCGCCTGCCTATATTTGTTTGAACAATTCAATTTCTCTTGTATTTACAGATGAGTTTGTTTACTTCCTCCCAAGAATGATTGTATAAACCTATACAATCATTCTTGTGGTGATTGTATAGGTTTATTATATACTAACCTGGTGAGCTATGGATTTACATTGTTTTCGTTAAATTAGATAAAAAATTTTTTTTGCATTTCTATTTTTTTACACTCCGAAACAAACCTGCTGTACCAAACATGAAACTTCAAGTTACTTCAGCCATTCAGTCAGCAAGGATGATCTCACATTAGGCGGTGAACTTTATCACCCACCTAAAGACAATTGAAAACATTCATGCTCATGGTCTTGCCACCTATGTACGTAGTACCCTAGAAGATTCCCAACCCATTACAACTAACATTGTTGGTGGCGTGCATCTGACAACTATGATAGGGATCATGACCATTACCAACGTGTATAAATCCCCTGCCCTCTTGTGGCCTTCACAAGTTCTACCAGTGTACAACCACTCCAAGATGCATATAGGTGCCTTCAACAGCCGCCACACGCTATGGAAATATGCATCCAATAATGAATGCGGAGATACTTTAACTGAATGGGGAGAAATTCAGAACATTCGCCTAAATTTCGATGCAAAAGATAGATATTCCTTCAGGTCAGCAGTTTGGAACAGGGAGTACAACCCTGACCTCTGCTTCGTCACTCAAGACAACGACAGTTACCTATACCGAGAAGAGTTCTCTCCAACTTTCCCCGAAGCCAACATAGACCAATTATATTAGAGGTAGG
The DNA here is from genome assembly GCF_054136105.1 of Typopeltis vanoorti. Taxonomy (NCBI): domain Eukaryota; kingdom Metazoa; phylum Arthropoda; class Arachnida; order Uropygi; family Thelyphonidae; genus Typopeltis; species Typopeltis vanoorti. The sequence goes on along the minus strand of NC_143556.1, from coordinate 85,727,426 downwards.
TCTGCAGGTACCCCTTGTCAGATCCATCCAACGTCCACGCGGGAACTTCCAGAAAGCCGACTGCGATACATTTGCTGCCTGTTAAGAAGACCGTACCAAGAGGCTTCTAGAAAGAGTATATCCCTGGGTGGGACGATGACAAATCCTGATATTGCAGATGAACTCATTCACAGTCTTGACAGAAGAAATGGACTGAGACAGTAGAAAGACTATTTTCTGCACTCCAGTAGGAAAGCAGGGAGCCTTCTAAGAAAACTAGGTAGTGGCATCCTGACTGCCCGGGAACAATCAACTATTTCTCCTAACCAACATGCATCACATATTGTCAACACATCAAGATATACCACCAAGGACAAACAACACTCTTCAAATAAAAAGAGAACTCACATATTTGAAAAATATCAGACCCTTTATATTCGCGACCTTTCACTCTTGAAGATATTAACACTACTCATAATGGATATGAAACCAGGCAAGGCTCCAGGTTTCGATGGAATTCATCCTGATTTCCTGTTGAAGACAGGCCAAAAAAGCTCGACAGTAGTTGGCTTGCTTTTTCTCTGACATCCTCCAGACTGGTAGACATCCGAAAGAACTTAAGAGACAAAAATTATCCTCATCTTAAAACCAGGAAAAACCAACTACAGACCAGTCGCCTTGCTTAGCACCTATTATAAGATACTAGAAAGGCTCATCCTCAATAGAATTGCCTGTAAGATAATAGAACAAGTCCCAGTGGAATACGCCAGATTCAGACATAAACGAAGCTGCTGTGATCAGGTGCTGTTACTCACCACACACACATAGAGGCAGGCTACCAACAATGCCTGAAAACAGCTGTAGTTTTTGTAGATCTTATCACGGCTTATGATATAGTCTGGAGGTATGGCGCAGTCTGCGAATTGCTCTGTGCAGTCCCATGCAGAACAATAGCAAAAGTAATCGATAACATGCTAAGCAACCGCCTGTTTCAAGTGTGTATGGACGAGAACAGAAGTAAACAAAGAATAATGTATTACCACAAGGATCAGTTCTGGCTTCCTTACTTTTTAACTTAAACATCGCAGATTTGCCTAATACAGCCTCTAAGAAGTTTTGCTACACTGATGACATTGTTCAAGCCACCAGACACGCCAATTTTGCTAAAATGGAAGATACACTAACAAACGACCTTGCAGTCCTAGATGAATACTTCAGAAAATAAAGATTATGCCCAAATTCTAGCAAAACAGAAGTTTCATGCTTCAACCTGAACAATAACCAGGCAAACAAAGAACTCATGGTCTACTTCAACACACACACACACACACTGCTACTCTACAACAGATTCCCGAAATATCTGGGCGTCACTCTGGATAGAACTTTCTTTTAAACCACATCTCATTAACACAGCATCCAAGCTAAACACAAGGAACAATATACTGCAAAAACTAAAGAACAACTTGGGGTGCCTCAGCAACAACACTTCGCTGCACTGCTCTTGGCTTCGTTTACTTTGCAGCTGAATACTTCTCACCCGTATGGCTGAACAGCGCCCATGTGTATTTGGTTGATGCTCAGCTTAACTCCATTATGCGCCTTATTTCTGGAACTGTATAATCAACCCAACCTACTGGCTCCCAGTGCTAAGCAATATCCCACCCACACACATCCGCAGATCCAACTTTCTTCTACATGAATACAGCAAAATCATGGAAATCCAAAATCTTCTAATCCATGGAGACATCCCTCCCCTGGAAATAAACTGGCTAAAGTCAAGGCACCCTCCAATCTTAACAGCAAAAAATCTTGTAGAGACAAATTTCAACATGAAGGAGAAGTGGAAAGAGTCCTAGTGTAACACTTCAACAGGGGTCTTCCATGAATTAGTGGACCCAACACAGATGCCTTCGGGTTTTGACCTATCTCGAAAAACTTGGACTACCCTAAACCGAAACCGCACCAATCAAGGCAAATATGCCGACCACCTTTACAAATGGAGCATGATTGCCTCACCCAGGTACGACTGTGGATCACCCGTCAGACAATTAATCATTACAGCAGAACGTACCGAACATACATACCGTGGAAACCTGTCAGACTTAATCCATGCTACAAGTGCAGTTGACTGGGTAATCAACCTAGACATACAGTTGTAGCCTATTCTTGAGCGTCTCTTTAATGACTGTATTATGTCTTATTATTGTACATATGTCTATTGCTATGCTATATATATATTATATATAGCATAGTAATAGACATATACATTAAGATTTAAATGTAATGTGACTTTTCATATGTGAGCCATACGCTAATTAAATAAATAAATATTTTTGTTGCGAGAGAACTATCTGTAACATAATTACATCGAATATTGAAACGCATAATAAAATAAAAAAAAATTGAAGAACGTATCCAAGTTTAAAATGCGCGATATTTGTTCAACTTCCTTACTCTCGATGTCTTTTCCACCCCTAGTTTTGTTACTAAATAGTCCGGACGAAATGACACAAGTGATCACGAATACTAACTCTTTAATTATTTCACTAGTGATTAATATCCTCCTTAATCCTTTCTATAATAAAATGTACCAGCTGAAACTTATTGAATCCGACACCTTCTCGTGTTTATTAAATTTCTCAAATTTTATTAGTCAGGACGTAGTAATTGTAATATGATTTCTGCAACTTGGATGCATTGAAACAACCGACAGTTCAGGATTACAAATACCAAATTGCATTATCATCCACACATCACTGCTGATTGATCATTAACAGATTGTTATTAATATACAATTTATTCATCTCCAAGTATATAGAATAACTGAAACATAGACTTGCCAATAATGAGTAAATTTCATCAACAGGAACTAATGAACATTAAATATTTAAAATATATACTCTATACTTTAATCAACTGTAAGTTTTAATAACTTCATTCTAATACAGGAAAAAATAACTTTTTCGTTATTTTCCTGTTTCTTTCCTTAGTTTCCTTTTCTTATTCTCCTATTCTATGATGTGGTCGTATCTAATTTCAGGATTCTTAATAAAAAAAAAAATCCTTCATAATTGAAACTGGATCAATCTTATTGTTGTGTCGTATATTGGAATGTTTTTCTCATTTGTTTTTGTCTTAAAATTTATTTTGCTACAATCTTAATTCCTCACACGTTTATGTATGTGCATATGTAGTAATATCCTAAATAATTTCTCATACTTAGGTACGGATTATTATTAGTTACGGAGGGAAAGTATTTAGTCGATATGCAGTAAAGAGTTTAAGAGAAAGTACTGAAAGTTACATTATTAAAAATAATAGTCAGCGGGCACAATGAAAATGATAAATATAAGTTAAGAGTAGGATTATACTTTAATCTTCCAAAATATATCGAAATTTCTCATTATCCAATGGAATTATTTCCTTGATATTTGAAATTTCCTTTTTAATATAAGTTTCGTATTGATGCTGTACAAGTAATCGAATTTGGATTAATAAACCAAGTTCTCTAAATAACTAATAATATAATAAATGCATATTGCGAATAATAGATAAATTAATATTTTGGCGATTGCTCCTTCGAAGAAATGCTCAAATACTGGAATATCGTTTTCAGACATCTCCTTATGTCCTCCAGATTTGTAGATAATTATAAATCCTAATATATTTCATTGCGATTCAAAATAGCGCTTTAAGCAATTTGAGCAGTTTACATGCGCAGTCTGGCAAAATGATATAGGTTCGGAACCAGTCTTGCATACAAAAGTGTCTTTATGGGAGCTTTTAAAATTAAAATTGAGCCAACTCATTTTTAATTTTAGAATACTATTGTTTTGATGAATTATAGCAACTTTTCAACTGACGGCTGCAAACTCATAATATTCTACATAGTTTTCGTTATTGTCAGTTCTAAATAGCACGTAGTTATAACAGAATACGAAATACTTATGGAAAAGCACTGCACCTGTGTTAGTAAAAATACACAATTAATAGTTCGCATTATTTCTTATTTTATATTAAGTTAGAACAGCAGAATTCACTTATTAAACTGGACAATACACTTAAAGTGTATTGTCATTTTAAAGAATTAACCACGAAAACAAAGTAAGAGAAAATAAAATGTTCAGTTAAAGTGCATTTGAATGCCGGTGTCTGACTAATGCAATAGTCTTCATTTAAATTTCATCTTTTTAATTAAATACTTCCTTGATATGGCAAACACGTTATTTAAACCGTGGTTATTGTCTGGTCTTGTTTATTGAAAAATAAACAGACAAAATGGGAATTTAAACGGACGTGGAAATGAAGTGATATTAAAAAATAACTGAATGCATGTGAGATAATTTGGATGTAAGTCAGGCAATAAAAACGTGTACACTATAAATCAATAATGCACGATTCTGAAATTAATTCTTTACATTCAAGCAATGAAAGAAATTAATTTCGTTACAGAATGAAAAGTTTAGCTCATAGAGTGTATTAATTAAATTGCATTATGTTTGTTCTAAAATATATCGTTAAAGAAACGTATTCAACTTTACAATGAACTTAAGAACCAATATTGTTTGAAAACTTTAAATGCTTAAAGAAAAATAGTGATTGTCTTTTGAATATGTTAGAATATATTAATTTCTTTCAAAAATACATTCTCTCGCTATAGGATATGCATATTCATTTTGAGTTTAGAGTAAACATTTAAATTAAAAACTTGAATACCTTCACAATGTTAATATTTGAAATATTTTTCTTATTGTGAAAGTTCTAAGAATAAAAAAAAATATTTTATCAATGAATCCATTACTTAGTTCCATCAAGGACGATTTAAATATCGATATAGTGTTTCAAATATCGTGAATTCAGACCTTCCTGGAATGCCAGAGTTCGAAATATTTGTTAGGTAATAGGACCTTTTAAAAATGCATTAAAAAGGGAATATATAGGGTGTGGAAGACCGTCTTGAGTACGCGATGCGAAGGCTGTAAACTGCACTTCGTAAAAGATTCGTGCTCGTAAGGTCACAAAGTCATCCATTTTACTTGACGCTTTTGCCTTTTAAAGTAAAAGTTGAATATATTTCAACTTTTTGAGAAATTGAGATTTTGAGAAATATATGCCTATGGATTTCAGTATGCAGCGGTAGAAATATAGCTTGATTTTAAATTTAGTTCATTCCTAATTTACAGGGGAACGAAAATAGAATTCAATTCTGGATTTCCCCCCTCTTTCTAAAGTTAAAGGCACATTAGAATGCATAATTTCTAATGAATTAATTTTATTAAAATGTACTAGAATCACTAAAATAAACTCCATGGCTTACTTTTCTCCTAATAGCCTATATATTCACTTAATGTATACATTATAACTTTATTGATTAGATTATTTATAAATGGCATATACAACATCAAAGTTCCAAAAGACGATAACTTTGATACAATATCGAAAAATAAGCAATTTCTGTCTTATTTTTTCAATGCAAATCAGCATTGAAAAAAGAAGGCATTCATTTGCAGCTATGATTCTCCAAGCTTAACGTTACTATTAAGTTAATACTAAGCGTTGGTAAAACTTAACACCCAGATCGATAATTTCTCCATATATTTAACAACGAAGATCTTCTTTTTAAAAAAAGGAAAGTGTGAAGCCATAATGTTCAACACAAATATTCTTTTTGACCGCACTACAATCCATGAATCAAGCAATTTCATTAGTGTGCAGGTAACATGATGTACTGTTGGAAAAGGAATATTAGCGGAAATGGCACCAAAGGGGTCTTTAATTTCCCCAGGAAGACACTTCAGGCCATTCCAAGCATCCGAACAGTGTACAAGTGAAAATATATAACTTAAGTATAGCATCCTGTCATTACATAATAGGGAGAATGACTTTCTTAATATTTCCCATGAGTTGCTCTTCACTCTAATGGAGCTCTTGTTAACGTAGTGGAAAGTGCTGATAAGGATGGAGAGAATATAAAACGCAGCAGAACATAAGTGGCGCTTGTTTTTAGTGTTCTTAACGTGAATCTTGATTTGTTTCGAATGTAAATTATATTTTAATGAAGTATTTTGAAAGTTTTTAATATGAATAGTGTAAATTCTTACAAGGCAACTTACTGACCACAATTTTAATATTATTGAAAGAATGTTTTTGAAAATAAAATGATTATTTTTTCAGTTCAATAAAGAATATTTTCGTAAATTATATTCGTTAGACGCGATGAACAGAAGTGAATAATACCGATAGTATTTGTTAGACTTCATAGTTTTATTTATTTTATAAACAAGATGTAATATTATCATATTGTGGTCCCTAAATTTTATGCAACATGTTATTGCATTAAATAAAAAATATTTCACCGATATATTCACAAGAAGAATAAAAAAAAAAAAAACATTTTGATAATGTGATGTACAAAAAGAAAAACATACTTTTTCTGCCAACATTCTATCACTGTCTTTGAATCAAATGTATTAAATTAGTTTAATATGCGTATAATCCCCATACTGTTAACGGTTAAACAAACCTAAGAATTACTCAGAGCGTGCAATTTCGATTTGGTCATTGAATGTTTAGCAAAATCAATAGTAAATTATTTAGATTCCTTGCAACTATAGGAAAATAGGAAAGTACATAAGCACAAGTTTGTAATTTCTCAACTAATAAAGCATTATTAAAAAAAAAAATACAGCAAGGCTGCACTTAGACTGTCAGGGAAGTCATTAATGAAATTAGACGAAGGGGATCTGTTAACAAAAGTCAACAATTATATTTGTCATGCTTTATCTTATTCTACATACTTCTCCTGTGTATCGGAATTTGAGCTCTGTTAATACCGAGGAGAAAGCAATAACTTCAAATTAGAGTTAGATTGACATAAGATAATGGTCGGAGGCTTAGTTTCTCCCATTCTTTTCATCTGTAACAGAATCGCGTAGCGTCTGTCGCCGACAGTGGCACAGCAAGTTGCAGTGGCTGGGTGCACTGCTTGATTATCTGTTCGTATGACTTGACATCTGATAGCAAGGTGTAGATTTTCCTGTCCCTTTTTCTACATCGTCGTGACAAAAGAGATGCAGTAACGTGCACCACATGCCGCCTCGATTCTCTCTCGCCATCTTTTACCGATGCACTTTCACCCGATGAAATCATCTGAGCCTTGTGGTTCGGTTGCATGCCCACTTTTCCAGTGTCTTTCGCGAAGACAAACCAACAGTTAATGATGCACTTGGAATCTTCATTCTTTCTCTTGGATCAAAAACCAACGAGTGCGTAAAAAAAAAAAAAGGTCAAGGTGATGAGGAATAAAAGTGCGCGATTCAATTGAAAAGCGATTATTACCTTAGATAACTGCTGCTAATTCATTTGATGGTCGTTTGGAACTGAGAAAGTTTAAAAGAATGAAAAGAGAGAGAGAGAGAATACAGTGGTGGAACGTACATCGTGAACTAACAGTCTGTCACTGATGAGGGTTAGCTAGTGATGAGACAAGAAATCAAATGGATTTTTTTTCACCGCCAGGAGACTATGATGGTCTATCAAAAATTTCTAGCATGGCCTAGTCGACAATTATTACTAAGATGACCCATTGGAGTTCGAAGAGATCGTGATTCTAGGTGATTTTTGACACTGTTTTTAAAGATACTTGTTTATTATTATATCCTGAAATTTATATAATTTATTATTATATCCTAAGGTTCTGTCTTTTGTCCCTTGAATTGACTCTTGCGAGCATGCCATCGTTTATTTAATAGATTTTATTATTATAAATATTATCATTTGTTGAATCTCAGAATTCCCGCTAATATGTAATATTTTCAATTCACTTTCTGGATTTCATAAGCAATATTAGAATTGGATTGCATTTTTGATTTATATTATTTGTATTTGCGTCTATGAAAAAAAAATCCTTTGAAAAATGTTTTTTGGATGAGGAATTAATGACATTTTCAAAAGATACAAGAAATCATAGTTTTGTAGCGTACTCTAATATTAATCTATAATATTATTGTCTTTCGTTTTTTTTTCCTACGTTGGCTTTGTATGAGTGAATTAAACCCCCACATGTCAGTTTAATCTTTTTTAATTTGATATTTCAACATAGTTTTATTAATTTCCATATTCATTTCTGAAAAGCTTCATAATCTTTACATGTTATCAACCTGTCTAAATTCTGAATATTATTAGTGTACAAAATAATTATATAGTATATTACAGCAAAGTTTTTTTTTCATTTACTCATTAAAAAATTGAGTTAAATACCTTTTGTTCTGTTGTCGTTTGCTTGATTAGCATGTACGTTTTTTACACCTGAATATTCAATACTTGGACTAATCTGTCCTAGTCACTTTTTCGCCAACTTTTCTTAAGTAAGGGGAAAAAAAATCAGGAATATATTTTTTCTTCGCTCATTATTTCAACATCATAATTCCTTCGGGTCTTGGCTTCCTTTCAAACTTGTGATTATTAACTTTTTAGATGTACTTCTCGTAAGAGTAGAGATCACCTCACCTTTTTGCTAAAAATGATTAATTTTTTCCTGTCATAAATGTTTCTTGTATAGTTTTTTTCCCTTTCTTTAACAAATTGGGAACTTTATAAGATCTCTGGTACGTTTTCTCCCTTAGGGGGTGTTCGTGTATTTCGATGGTTTTCAGATAAGTAAAGCGAGTTGTTGAGCTCAGATAAAGCCCTTCGGGTTGTATTGGGTTTCTAGTCAGAGCCTCCCTTGCTCATCAACACCTGTATTGCATTTCCAGTTCCCCTCTTGAAGATGCAGTTAAGTAGTTTTTTTAGTCCCCTTACATGTTTACTGAAAATATGGAAAAAATTTTGCAGATAAAAGACATTAAATTGCAAAACCACTTGATAATTTTATTGAAATGATTTCAATATAGTTCACTTGATATTCAGTTTTCTGGAGGATATTAATTCTTTACAAATGCTGAAGTATTATCTGGTTTAATAACAAGATGAAGGAAGTTTTCATCCTTGCCTCTCTGATGCTGATTTACGCAAGAATGTTGTAGAAGCTTTTACGCGGATAGCACGTGAGCTCACTCGGTGTGGGAATAAATTCTTCACATTTTAAGCAATTTTAAATTGCAGGTCATCGTATGAAACTTTTATGGACTCATTCCATGATCTCCAATTCCTTGAAATGTAATGTTATGCTTGTAGATCATTCGAGTGCTGAATTTCTCTATTATCGAAAGATGTTTACAATATGTGGAAGTTCCTCCATCACTAAATGATTCGCTGTAATCCGTTTCGTTCATTTCACTGTTTAACCATAAGATTTCCCATCAAATGTGCATGAGAGAGAGGTAGTTTTTGCCCTATGATTTTTACAAAAATTTAAGAATTAGTAAATTTAGGTTCTAAGACATTTTCGCAATTAAGATCGGATCGCCATTCTGCTTATTGGACATTTCAAGTGAAAACAAAATCTGTTTTGATTAGTTTTCTGGCTACCTACTCATTATCCCACTCATAGCACTAAACTGTTAAGTTTATATTTCCTGAGCGGATTAAATTTTAAAAAACAATAAAAATTCAATCAGCCGTTTTACTTAACTGAAGTTTGTTAGGAAAAGCAACCCCATTTGTGAATTTTGTTAATTGTTAGTGCTTGGCACAATCAAACCCTCCTGAGGCATTGTGCTGCTCATCATTTAGTGATAGATTCACAACTCTTTCTAGGTGGGACACATATGAAAGAAAGCATAAATCCACGATTAAAGATAGTTATAATTGTTGAAATTATTCGACTAGCATATACCACAGAACACTTCAACGAATTCATTTATTTTTAACTTAACTTTTTTTCTTGATGTATAAGAATATTTTTTTTCGCCTTTGTGTGCTTAAGATTTTCTTCAGTTCATTGCAATAATCGATAAATATGATTGCATTTCTGAGAACATCCAGCACAGTACTCGAAATCAAACCCTCCTTTCTTAAATAATTAGAGTAACAGACCGGGACATTTAACTAACAGCCGAGATTGAATAAAACCGAATCGTCGACCCCGCTGCGTGAGGCGTAACATCCGGCTAATTTACTGAAACGTAACCTTACTTGTAGGATTGCCCTTCCTCTGTGTTTAGAGGCACGTGCACTGCTCTTTAGCCAGTAAAATCAGTATTTGGGAATGTGACGTAAATCGTTAGATTAAATGTGAAATACTGCAGATTTTTAATTTCAATCCCAAGAGCGAATTGCGAAATATATTTTGGGATGATCTAACCACCTATTACATTTATGCACGGTATACCGAAGCGACGTTGATAGAAGCCACAATGAATACGTAACCCCCCCCCCCCCGCCTCCTCGAACACTGTTCACTGGTTTTGTCAGTAATCAGCTTTGTAGGTTATAAATAATTCAGAAGAAACGACACTTGCGTGCTGGACTCCTCCTTATGTTAGCAACTGCCGTTATGGCGTGACGCCATGTTTTGGTCCTGCAATTCGCTGAGCCTATAGATTTCTTTTTTTTTTTTTTTATTTCAGTTTAGGTAGGTTCGCTACACGATGTCTGATACCACCGTTGTCACTTTTAACTTACCTTTTAGCAGCTGTAAACGTTAGTTAGCTGTTTTTGTTGGATAAAAATTTATTTTCTGTACTCTAATGAGAAATATATGTAGTTTTTCTATGACTAGTGCATGGATGTGTGATATATTGTTCCTTTTTAATATATTCTTAATCAAAGAAGAGAACAGAGCATATTAATGACTGCTTGACTCGTTTCTCTACAGTGGTTTGCATGAAACTAACCGCCTAAATGCGTTGGATTTCTGTTTAATAAATTCAACTGCATTGGACAATGGATCTTTTAAAGGCATTTACCTTTATGAATGCGGGACACATACATAGATTTTTTTTTTTTTTAGTTATCTAAGGTTATTCACCTTACTTTACTCCGCGATGAGTCTTCGGACTCCTTGGAGGTGTCAGGAATAATAATAACATTTCGTGATTTATTTAAACTGTGACGTAAAACATAGAAATTTTAGAAATGGTCCAAACATATCCATTCCATCTTTCCATCACAGTTCGTGAAATGGAAAGACTAATAAATGCCTGGTGATGGTAAAAATAAATCATTTAGAATATTTTTACCTGTAAATATAAAACTGCGTACAAAATAGTCATAAGTTTATCAAATCATAAATCATATATTTAGGGATACGTTCAGGAATGACAGTTTCGAATCAGATAGGCTATTTGGTGATACGTCCAAAGAAGATAAGATGTTATTGCATTCCCTGTTTAATTGCTTGTATACATGGTGGTAGGCATCTGTTTTCCGTGAGGAAGGAATAACGTTACTACTACTGCATGAGCCAGGCTAACATATCTGGAACTGAACAGAGCTTATAAGAGTTCGAGTCCTGGACTGGATTCTAACAGTGCATCCAACGAAAGGTCATCGATACCGAATGAACAATGGAGGATCGGAATGTCTGGTTTATGTCAAGCATGATGTTTATTCTGGTTAGATTTACTCTCGCGCATGCATTGGATACTATAAAATAATAGTAGTTGTCGTAACGCGATAAACTAGTGTTCTGAGAAATCTATTGAAACGTATACCATATATTTATAACCTAATAATAATGTTTGGTAACCCAGTGCCCAATAATTTGTCTAGCATTAAAAGCAGTTCCACTAACCATAGATGTAATTCATTAAGAGCCCAATAAACAAGAGGATTCGTCAACAATATTGTCAATAACAAAAATCATTCTTGACAATTGTTGATGAATTATGTAGTATATCGTGAATAACGCGATCCAATAAACAGTCCAAAGCGTGTGTAAATAAACTTCTCCCGAAAGATGAGATTCTTATAGTACATTAATATTAGTAATACCGTGGAAAATTGTTTATTTTTAATATTTATTTTTTAATAATTGTTCATAAAACATTTTCTTACAACAACCACTACATACGATAATTTTAGTCAATGCATTCTTCCCTTTAACTAACCGAAATTTTTCTCAATTAATTTCGTAACTACGCTTCTGTGCGAATATTTTCATATATATACATTTTGCTCTTCTGCTAAATGAAAAAGAGAAAAATAAGTCCGCTTAGAAATTGATAACTGCCCTTCGAGAAATTCTTGTAAAGAATTTGTTTAAAAAAAATCTAAAGTTTACTTAGAAGATTACTGATTTTTTGATAAACAAATGCAGATATTCGAAAATATTGAAGACATTTAATAGTTAAAAGCTGAGGTAGTTTTCAATTATTAATGCAACAATTAATTTCTGTGTAATACATATCAAAACGACTATTAAATTTCCAATAATGTCAGATGGCTACGCATGCGTAATTATTTATGAAAGCGAATATGCATTACAATGACAAGATTAGAGAGTAAAAAAAAATGAAATTAGCTTGAGGCGTGGTTTTTAAAGTTCATGGGTCTTTATTGCCTTTCGGGTCATTGAGTGGAAGCAGGTTTCAGTTGTCCTTCATTGAGATATTATCTCCGTGCATTCAAGGCAAACTAAATCGTTTCAAGTGTAGTCCATTAAAATAAAAAAGTGTATATATTATAGTTTGCCTTGGCATGCTTTCTGTTTACGAATTTCTTAATCAAAAGAATGTAGTGTAACAGTAATTGTCATGTTTAGTTAAATCTTTGGATTGTTTCCAGAAAACGTTTATGAACTTTAATATTAAAGCATTTATTTTCTAAATGGTTTGGCGATAATGGATTTTTAGATAAGATATAACCAACCGTATTAAAATGACGAATTTCTGAACTTATTAATTTTAGCCTGCTTTTAATTACGTCCTAGCGACTAAGACTGCGAAACCAGTAGTTTTTCTCCTGAGCAGGTTTATTTATCTTTCGAAATGAATTTCCGATCTTCGCGAAAGAGAGAGAGAGGAAAGAAGAACAAGAAAAAAAAAAAACACTTCCCTTATGAGACTGGCAACCTTCGCCTTCACTTTAAGCCATTATAAAGGTCCCTGCTTCTTAGACAGGATCCCAAGTTTTTCCCACCGAAGGGCATCATTACCAAATGAGATGCGTATTCTCAATCTTGCAGACGAATTTCCATCCTAGTTCCATTTAAACTGCCGACCTGCTTGTTCGAGTGAATAGCGTTTTCGTTGTCCAACCAATAGGCCCTTTGGGTTCAAATCGCACCGGGAGCACAGATACTTAGAAGTGCTTTTAAGTGGTAGCTGAATTTCATCACCCGAGGTGAGGCCACCACTTTGCTTTTTTAGATGCCTTTAGTGGTTTGAAAAAGTTTTAGTGTTGATCCTTAGTGCAGAGTTCTGGATTCTGTAACCCTTAGTCCACCAAAGATGCTAATGTATCACAAGCTTAAAATCTTTACTGGCTAAGATATCTAAAAAATCAACTTTCATTTTCTCTTCTGTCCTCGGCAGGTACTGCTGAACTGGGGTATTAATACATCACTCCTGAACGTAGAAAGGTTTTGTGTTCCAAACAGTGAAAACTGTTTGGAACATGCTATTAGGAAATAATTACCAGAGTCGATGAAGTTAGTTTATTTATCTATATCCAAATAAGAAGTACCTTAAATTTATTCTGTTTTTTTTTCTGTTTGATTTAGCTGGAAAGTATATTAATGAACGTTTGCTCTATTTTATATAAACATAAATAGCTAAAACAGGGGAATAAGAGTTCGATTTTCAATTTAATTTCCTTTTCTCTAGTCGTTGCAATTTTGAAAAGTACATTTTCCGTGAAGATGAAATGGATTTGAGATCCAACACTAAGGCCTAGAGTTCGGCTCATATATACTAGATAAAGTTATATCATAGGGTTCTTTGACATGATAATGTGAAATTTAAGATTAACTAAAGGCAACCGGTGGTTCTTCGCAATCTTCAGTACTTCTAAACAGTTCCCCCCCCCCTCCTTTATTAACGTGCAATTTGAGCATTAGTTTCCTAGGTGGGGTGCGTAAAAATTAACTATGTGCACACGCTTTGATCATTACTGTTGGCCATGAAATGAATTGAAATGTCATAGCATGAATCTAGGATTATCGAAACTTAATTACTCCTCTCCTCATAGGACAATTTTTTTTCCTTGGGGAAAATAAACCCTCCTATATTAGTGTTTTTTAAGTATTGGCTGGCCTTAAGAAAAACTTCAGTATGCTGATTGAGTTGATATGAATTGTAAGGCAATCTGAATGTCGTCGAAAATTCACCACAGAAATGATTTTAAGATTTTATCGTTTTTAGAATGTTACGTTCGGCGAACTATCGGGAATCATTATCAAGCGACTCTGCACTAGACAGTGTTAGTAACTTATTCATTTCATTCCAGGAAATAGTGTTTCTCATTTGCTGTGGAAATGCTATTGTGATCTGATTTTACAGTTAGGAATAGTGCTGATTATAACGAAACTGTGCAGCAATTTTCTGGGCTTTATCCTCTCATCTTGAAGAAAAAAAATTATAGTACGCCTTAGTACTTTGCTTTTTTTTTCTTCCATGATCGTGTGTTCTAAGTCATAGAATGAAAAAAAAATTCTTCATAATTTTTAATTTTCGGGTAATAAATCCAATGAAATAATTCCATTTGAATTCTCTACATTTCTTTAATAAATTAACCAAGCCATTTCTTGCTATTGAGACTAATTGATGAAAACAGTCAGCACATCTGCTTTCAAACCTAGACATAAGCTTTAACAAATACATGTTTCTAATAAACAGGCATATGCTATAATGGAAAGCGCTGAAATCGTATACCTTATATTTGGAATTAAAAATTAATTCCACTTATATAAAGTGTAAATCTGCCAGATATCATTTAAAAGATGAATAATTGAGGATTTGTCTATAAGAAATATAATTATATCAGGATGAATAAAGGTTGGTGGCGTATTTTTATCCGTATGCTTTCCATAACTAGTTTGACATGTCTGTGTTGCTGGACAATCACCTTTTCTAGAACGAAGGGGTAGCTGAAACGAGTAACTCACTTCAATCACTGAATAAGACAGACCAACTGAGATACATTTGTAATGGAAGCCCACTTACTGAAGGACTAAAGTGACTTCAAAAATTATATGTTTGATCTGCGAATAGGGTTTCCTGATTACATTAAAATATACACTATATAATGAACTTTATTGAATTATGTTTAAAAAACGTAAAGTGGAACAAATGCTGTTGTAACTAAATACATTTGCCTGCCAAATCTCAAAACAAAACGAAAAAAAAAAAGAAAAAAATTGTATGTGGGAGGAGATTTATTTATTAACCATTTCAAAACTACTTATTATATTTAATGCTGTTTAAATAAAGCAGTGTTGATGAATAGTTTCATTGGTAAAGCTTTTAAGTGTGAAATTAATGACCTCTCTATTCCTCCAGAAAAGTGGATATCTTATGCAAGTGTCTACGTTAAGGTGAGAAAAGAGATTCCAGTCCAAGCGTTTCAGAAACGATTGATGGCTGTATTTGATCATCCTTGGGTGTTTTTCTCGAGCATGTTATCGTTTTTCTCTGAGAGCCTACGTTCGTTTCGCCTTAATGTTCTTTTAGCACAGGATGTGAAAGTGTTTAAAATGTCTGAAATCGCTAGGAAAATAGATGATTGAACAGCAGGCGGTGGATGCTTAAGCACGGAGTGAGGAAATGTGTTTATGCAATTACCAAACCAAATAATGACGGTTAGTTTTATAACATGCAAAATTATATTAAACTATTTAGGTTTCAATAACCGTTGCAATTTTTTCTCCTCTGAAAATTGTTATAGAACTTGATCCCAAATTTGAATTCGCTGAAAGATTTGTTTTTTAAGTAATTATGTTCTGATGATCTGCTTCTTTCGAAATGATTGATTTAATTATTAGTACTAAGTTATTTAGGTTTTTGTCATTTCAATCTCAATCATTTGAATAAATGGACATGTGAGGGACATCCCTTTCACTAAAGTAATGTTTAAGGCTTAAACATCATCTTCACTTTCATAATTAAACCCATGTATTCTGCTTACAGTACGTAAACGTATGATACTCAAAAGCATTCCTCCCAAATTATGTTTAAGCAAACATGTTAATTTTTCTTACTAAATGATTGGAAATATTAAAGCTTGATATTAATGTAAGCAAAGAATCTAAACTTACGGGAAGGCCATTGCTCTCGAATTATCTTCATTGATTATGTACTTGAAACGATGATAGCACTAGATATACTGGATCTTTTGAAGTCCCATTATTGACTTTGTCATAAAGGTTTTCGGTCGTCTAAATTGAAGAACTGATGAGTACACTCTTGCATTAGTTGTGTACCAAATAAAGAACATTATAATTTGAATTAGTCCATTCTTTCCTGAACCGAATTGACTTATTAATTACATGAATAATTTAATTAGACAGGATATTCAGATTAGGTTTGATTTTTATCCGAAACATTTTTTTAAATCTGCAGAGATTTTCTTCAGAGATATATTTTGAAATGTTTTCGTTTTTCATTATCTTAAAAAATATAGCATCCTAATCGCATTCGGTATGCGAATGAGTAATAAGAGACCATTTGGGGGAAACAAGATAAAATAGTCTCATTGTAATTCATCACGTATTTGTAAATATTCATCACAGGTCTATTGCTGATGGATAGAGTAATTATAAATGCTATGGCGCAGTGGAGCGGATGACAAGACTTGCTCATCGGCTGGAAAAACGTAGTTTTCGAATACCGTTTAGGACGTAATTCGCTTTGATGAAGACTTCAAATAATTTACCGGGTTTCATTCAGAGGTCGCCAGTTTTCATCCCTTAAAAAGTCGCTATTCTTAATGACTATTATCGTAAGCGTAATTCTAGCCAATGAACAAAAGAGAGCATAGCTTATTTGATTAATTGTTATTTAGTTTATTGATTACTAATATTTCTGTAAGGAAAAACGCCTGCATGTAGCTATTTCATATTCATGAGAAACTTAAGCTATGCTGCCATATATAATTTTGGTTTATGATCTAAGTTATCATAATTTCCTTCATATTTGTGTTACACGTATATTGATAACGAACTTGGTCTGTTGATTTCTCTTATTATGAAATGTGTATTGAAACGTTCATTTTTATCGAATCATGCTATTTCAATTTCATAGAAATTATTTTGTAGAACTGCTAATAACACTACAGATAAATAATAGTTCAAATAATTACAAAAAAAGTACATATTTCAACATTGCAATTTTTTGTCTGAAATTAAATATTCCATGAAATCGAAATATTCCAGTGAAAATTCATACTTGATCCCCTTCTTTTAATTTTATCCCAAATGGCACGTTTGTATTCGTCTTTTGATTTGCTAGTCATAATTCGTACAAAACTATCTTAGAAAATCTTTATAGATTTTTTTTCAAATATACGAAAGTCATTGTATGAAACGAACTTAGAAATTTTAACATTAATATCGCTTATATAATTGCAACACAGTTATTCAATATGTAACTTATTTTTAAGGCAAATCAATCCCTTTCACTGTATTCATATTACGTCTTTTATTATTTATACTTTCCTCTGGGCATTACACTTTCTTTCATAGATTATCAGGGTTCATCAAATGAAAACTTTGCTGGCGTCGGAAGAAAATGTGAAAAAAGAAAAGTCCAATAAAACGAACTAAACAAATGCAGACTCAGAAAAATCTTTGAATTAATTCTCCTGTGAAAATTGCAAAACATCGTGTAAACCTCATTACTTCCCCTCAACCCTCGTATTCGTCACAAGTGTTCTTAAGTCTTACATGTGTCCTTAGTTTGGTCTATAGATGAGGTTGAAAAATAGCTGCTTACTATCCAAACAATCTAAATTGCGTTACAGATGAGAGTACACAGTAATTAGCACACACACACAGCCCACGGACAGGAAGGCGTATTGCAAACACCTAGTTAATATTCACATGGGTATTTGACGTTATTTATGGGCTGAACAGAGGCGTATGAGATGATTCTGCTTCTTTGAATATGAAAACGCCGGAAAGCAAGTCCATGAAGAAGATCTCATTATGTAAAATAGTTCGCCGAAGTCACCGAGACCGAAATTATTAAATTAAATACTTGGTAATAAGTTGCTACGAAAGATGATATCAAAAGGGATAGAATTTATTAGAATTCTTTAGAAGTGAGAACTTGCCTTAAGTCTGGAGGAAAACTATTTTATTGAATCTAAGTTTGTAACAAGAATTTTCAAGGAAGTGAACCCCGGATTTTGATAATAGAAAAGGATTGGTAGATTTATTTCGTTCTCGTTCGTTAGGTTTTCCTGTAGTGAGTGGAGCCAGAACTCTTGTTTCGGAATGTACGTTTTATTATGGTGCACTGAAAGGATCCATGCAGCTAGGAAATGAATTTTAGTATGTTTCTCTCCTTCAACAGAGACGGAAGGAAGATCAAAGTGATTTTTTTTCCAGTGGTAAAATACTGGAGGTTAAGGGAAAATGCTGTGCTAACAAATTATGTAAAAGGATAATAAATCCTTTAACGCCTTATCAACTCCCAAACTCCTTTTGTCCCACTCGTCAGTTCTGCATTGCGAAAAAGATCTAGAGAGAGTTGAAGATTTATGCACTGTGTGTGTGTTCTAACGTAGATTTTGCAGTGTCCCAAGATTCAAAACTAAAGTTGTTTCGGTAAGGACTATTTTCCTGGGCCGACGATTGATTAATTTTGGAAACGGGGTTTCAAAAAATAGTCTAAAAGAATTTCCTGGAGATATTTACAGTGAAATTCAGTTTTTCTCCAATTTCTTATTTAAAAATGAACAAATAATCCGTCATGTGAAAATTCTGATATGCTTCAAAAGTTATCATATTCTTTACTGTTTTAATATTTACTTTTTGCTGGTATATTGATTCTCTGATTTCAAGCGTATACAAAGATATATACTAAAAATGCAACTTCGCAACAGTGCAATCACAGCTATCAGTGATTGCAATGTTGCAGTAATTGATAGCTGAGCATAGTTACTCACAAAAAATTAGTCTCATTACTTTTTAATTAGCTTAGGTTACTAGAATGAGCCTTTTCATACGCCATTTTTAAAAATAATAATCTTTTAACCGTGTATTTCTTCAAACTAGGTGAGTGATAGGAAAACGACAATAAGGGACTCTTGATCCCAAACAACGTTTTTAAGAAGAAATATGCCCAAGAGCTGGTTCCTTGGACGGTTTCGAGGAAAAGTTTACATCAACATGAGTGACTTCGGAGAGAAAAAGATGCAGCCATTTAAATTAAACTGGCCTGGGGAGTAGCTTATCCTTTTTCCAAACAAGAAACTATGGGTTCGATCCTCCATGGACATGGATCTATGTGATTGTCATTTTCCCATTCATAAGCTCTAGTTAACAGAATCCCCTGTTGTTAGTCTAAAATACGTAAAATATTTCTTTAAAAGAGATAAATGAATTAACTACGTACTTAAACTATATCAGCTGAGTTTTACATAGATATGAATTTTGTTTGTATGATCCATGTTTGTATAAACATGGATCATACATACTTATAACTTCTTTAAGGAAAATCAGTAGTTATTTCATTTTCAATTTTCCGTTTCAATTTTAACTAAATATCAGCTAGATACGGTAGACTATTGTTTCTAATTCTCACAGTAATAATTTTAAGTAAGAGGGTGAAATCAGGTAATCTAAACCTACTCCATGATTCTATAATCCCCACTGAATATCATTTTACAAATATTGAAGTTTACGTCTGTAAATTTCCAAAGATAATACAGATATGGCGGTTCGATAAAGAGCAAACACATGTACCTCAAATGGAAATAACTAACTTTGAAGAATATGTTAAAATGAAACTACACACTTCGGAGTTTCTAGTTGACATCTTAGTGTGCATCTGCCAGTGATCTTTCTTTTCTTTATTCGAGAAGCTAAAGCTCGTCAGTCCCAGACCTCTCCGGAGAAAATTTTAAGAAGAATTTTCTTGGTCTTAGTACTTAAACTCCTCAGAGCACAGTGAGTACTCCAACCTCCTGGGAAAGAATTTTACTATAGCTGGCTTTTAAGTTTAATCACCACCAGAGCGAAACACATCGAACAATTCATGACCTGAGTACTCGCCCGCCCGCTCTTTCGTCCGGGAAATGATCTGCAGCACGAAAAATGCGGAGAGAAAATGAATAAAATCGAAACTCCATTTCCGAAAACATTCTGCTCCATACGTGTGCCCGTAGTTCATGGTAAATAAATGGAGAAACTGTGACCTCTCGTCTTGTAAACGAAGTGAGGACATTACTTGAAAATATTTAGAGATCAGTGGACACATTCCCTTTCCCAAATCTTTAGATATTCTCAAAGCATTTTATGGATTTAGGAAAACTGTAGCGTACATTGAATAAAAGTAATTTTAACAGGAAAATTTTTGGAAAGGTTCAGTAATGAAATCTTGGCTATTCACAGCTGCATTAAACCTCACGCCGCAGTCTAAATGACTTATTTTGTCTTCAGACTGACTTTTGTCTTTTCAGCGATCCTTGTGAAACTGGTCTAAAATATTCAAAAAAATAAAAAATAGCCTCTTAGTAATAAAGGTGAGAATAATTTTTTTTATCATAAAACAGCAAACTGTATTCTGCTATAACATGATTAGGCTTAAAAAAAAACAGATAACTTTAAAAGCATTAAAACAATAGTTTGATGCTCATTAAAACATCTTTTAATGTGCTTTAATTCTTTTAATACTGCTTTAAAAGCAGTTGAATGCTTGTAATGTGTGTATTTCAATTATTCCCAAATAGTCTTGAAAGATATTAAACTGTTGAAAATAAAATTACTTAACTTTTTTTATATTTTTCTGGATTTTACAACGTTTTTTCAACGTTTTCAGTTAACTTAAAAATCACTTTTTTTGAATATCGTAGTGATTCATTAAAATAAACGCTGTCATTCTGCAGAAAAGAAACATTACGCATAACAGTACATATTCAACATTCTTAAAATGCCTATTTACGCGCACACCATGAAATATTGTACATTATTGCGCATTTAATAGTGATGAGTTAAAGACGAGATAATCTAGGAAAGCTTGCTCTATCTGCAAAAGCTCCGTTGGGAATATACGGATAATGATACCGATGCCAATGATATGTTAATGATACTGATATCCTAATGATGAGATTTGATGACATCTCATTGTTTAACAACATTCCCTTAAATGAAACCTTATTGCTTTAAAAAATGTTTTCCCCCTTAATATCATTGACCTTTCTTTCTTTGCTATCCATTCGTTATTTCTCTTGGGAAAAATAAAATTTATAAACAGATATAGGGTACCTTTCATGCAGTTTCTTCTCACCCCCACTTGCCAATCATGGAAAAGGAAAACTAATAGTAGTCCGTCCTTATAGGACACTTTGATCACCTGCCATCCTAGTGGTAATATGTCCTTCGCAGTATATAGGAAACCCACTCACGCAGGCAGATAAATTCAAACTTTCCTATCACTCCACTCTCAATAATATGGCGTAATAAAAACACTAACCCACAGAGTTTATAACCTTTCTTCCAATGAGACCTGTAGATTTCGTCAAGTGGATATAACACCTCGGAGAATGAGGAGGAGAAGCAAACTTGCACTCCAGATTTCAAATATTTTCGCTTTATTAAGGCTAAATTTTTTTAACCAGAATGCTTTATGGTCTTAACTGTATCCTTTTAAATCAGGTAGTTGATACTTATTTGTATTTTATGCAATTTTAATCTTGAATCGGTAGATTTCAGTGAAATTAATTGCAAATATATTCATGTGGACATACACAAATATTTCTCAGAATATAGAAAGTAATCACTGAAACTTGCATAACCTTTCAGCAATCTATAAAATTTCTTCAAGAAAACGAAAACTTTCAAATGCTTATTATAGTAGAATAACCAGCATTTGAAATTTTTCTTTCCTTCCTTTTTTTTATGACACAGTTCATAAGAGATCTTCCTCCAAGATTCCTGTGACCTTCACGTGACCTATTGTGTCGTGCGTTAACATTGTTAGATAGATTTGAGTTTTTTAAGCTAAGAATTTTCCTTACTTGTTAACAGCAAGTGCTGTAAGCGAAAGTCATTGAGTGATAAAACCATTTGATAACGTAATTGATACGGCATGAAGCTTCCGGTATTACAATACTTTTCAGCATTTACGGTATAATATTCCATAAGTGCCGAATAGCTGGTTAATATGAATGTTCCGACAATATTTTCAGAATTGTGATACCTGTCTATAGATCAACAAGATTGTAAACTAATATAAAAATGTTTTCAGGCTTTAGAATTCTAAACTTTTTTTTATACAGCTTCTTCGTTGTATGGTTGCATTATTATAATGGGAAAAGTATATTTGTTCCATGTTTTTATTATCTTCTCGGAATTCTCATTTGTATCTCTTAAATTTGACAGCAAGAATTTTGTGCATTCGGAGCAAAGTGAAATAGAATTATGTCCAGTATCAGCGGAAAAAGAAATATCAGTTAATACAGCTAAGAAAGATGAATTGAAAGAAATTGGAAGTAAGACCTCAACTTTTAAGCTAGATGAAACAGATGTATCATTAAGAGAAGGGGGAAAAATTGGAATGCTGCCAAGTTTTCTATGTCGAGTTGTACAATAAAGCACACGAAGGTAGCATAAAGTAGAAATGTTACATATTTAACACTTGTTTTTATGTGAATTCTACCCGCTAAAAAGTCGTAAACCTTATAGTACATTAGTACCATTGATGGGATCAATAATCCGAAATCCTGCCGTATATAAATACCAGCCATGGTATATTTCGAAGCATCCAATTGGCAGGATAATTATTTAACACGGCAATGATTCTACGACCTTGAACATCTATACTCATATTTGGATATGAAGCTATGGCTGTTCATTGGAAAGCAAAGGCGCTATTACAACTGCGTCGGCTATAGTCGTCCTCTGGCCAGCCTTTATTAACAACGACTTGTGTAATAAAAAAAAAAAAAAACGCTTCAACAAATATAATGGTATTGGTAACATTATTTATTTGTCATATTAGAATATTTTCAATTATTTTATTTATTTTTTTTTTTTGTAGATTAAGTAAATATAAATATTAATTTCCAATTTGTGATCATGACTGCTCAATATGAAACAAGTACACTTTTTTTTTAATTAAATAACATTGCACTCGTATTTCAATCCCACTTTTACAATTTCTCAATCGAATCTGCAAATAGCGCCAATTAAAACTTTGAATTCGTTCGAGCATTAATTTGGTAATCTAACTGTCACCCTGAATTCCAGATACTTCAGCAGTTGATAAATGAGGTTAATTAATTATTCTGATATTGCGATCTACATGTATGCTAAAATTTTAAATATATTTTACTTCGCTTTCAACTGAGTTTCTTTTCACTTTTGTTCCAAGTTTTCTTTTTAGAGGATTGTCAACTGCAGGCACAATGTGCATACAGTCATCTACGGTTTTAGTTTTACCTAATTCAGAGATGATTCTCTCTCTCAATGATTTACATTACTCATTACATCCTCTGAAATCACATTATTATGGTCTTCAGACTGTTTCAATGAAATCTGGTATGAGTATAACATTAATGAACTAACCGATCATAAAACAAGTAGTAATACCATTCACTAAACGAAAGTACAGAATTGCTTTGCACTGTCTTTTAAGCTTTTCAGGAAAAACAATTTACCTCCACTGATTCATGTAATCTTTTCTGCTCTTGGTAAAAGTACCTTTTATCAAAAGAATGTTCCCCGAGCAATGATCCAACATCTGCTTTTCTAATTATAATGAAGAGCCAAAGGCTTAAATTCGGCGACATGAACTTATTTAATTTAAGAGATATTACATCCCATATTGTTTCTTAGCCGAATAAGAAACTCAAAGTTACATGCCGAATATAGAAAGTATATAAAGTTCGGCGATTCCAAACGTAAGCAAATACCTAGATAGAGCAGCAACTGACCCTTGAAGGTAGTGCAAGCTGAGGCAACTCATCATCTGCTTTTCTGATATATAGTTCTCATATTGTATTTTGAAGATCAACTAGGAAATAGGTCGTTTTATGTGTTCTCTACAGTTCAAAATTAAGCACCGTTCAGTTTAAACTAAATATAATTAATACTATATAACTGTTTGAATCCAATGCAAAATACTTGACCTACTTCTTATCAAAAATAATTTTCTGTATATTACGTTTTAATATGTATTGTTTTGTAACTGCATAACGGAATATATACAATTATGTGACGAAAATTATTCTTCATTTATTGTCTACCAACTTTATTGTATTTAGTGTGTTCTTGAAAAATTTGCGGGAAGTTCTTTCGGGAATTTAGATGGAAGTGTCCAAGTAATACTGTTCACCTTTACAAAATTGATTTTTCTCATTCATGGCATCCGCCTACCAAACATTTTGCGCTTATATGATCACAGAAACTGGAATAAATATAATATGTTTAATAATTAATGATTTTCGAAATTCGGAATGTGATTTCGCAAACAAAGACAATGCACTTTAGTCTTTTTAGTATCTTGCATGCCTGTTATCACTTGAATATCAAAGCGCGCATTCATTCTCTGATGTGAATTGGACTTCCTGTAAGAACCTACTGTCAAAAAATATATTTAATTTCCGTTCATTGCCTAACTGACTCTATGATATTAGGATAGCCTATTTTAATATGTGTATATACTATATAGAAATATTAAAATATCCTAATGGCATCTACCAAAGTGGTACCTACTTATGAGAGAGATGGCTTCCGATTTAATCACCGATGAATTAGTTTCAAGCCTTAGAGGATCACGGGAATTTTCTGATGAAAATGCCAGCGAGTGTTGAAATTTATCAGGGTAATGAGAGAGAGGATTTTAGTAAACCCAGATTTTTACAGGCGGAGAGCTGACCTTAACTCGTCACATGAAATATTAGTTCCAACGTTACCTTGGAAGACTAATAATATTTTTGACTTTTTTTGCCATATATTTCCATTCATTTATCTATAATATTGTAAACTTAATTTCTTATGTAATTTCGGTTTGAAAAGTGAAAGGGAGAGAAAATGTAAATTAATCCTCCCAGCACCTAGTGATTTGACATATTCACACCAGTGGTTCACAAAGCACTCATTCATAACGGGAATCTTGATTCAATATATCAGATAGAGATTCGGTAGTTTTTCTTAAAACAATTATTCTTACACATTATTCCTCATGACTTTGCTTCTAAAGAGTGCGTCTCGATTATTCTCAACGAATGTTGATATTTCTGATGGTCCCTGGATGGGAATCCTATTATAATGAGCATTATAAGGAACTTTGCAACTAAAGGGCTAGTCTCATGCAGAAGGAGGGTAGAACTTCTCTCCCGGACACTGTTACCCATCCCTTAAAACTGAACCTGCAACAAACACATAATTAATTAGATCTTGTTATTCTAGCAACTTGGATCACAGATTCTAAAACAACCAAATCCTACTCTCATACTATCCGGAAGTGATTGTTTATCTGATATAAAGAACAATCACTTACCACGAGCCTGTTTTTTTTTTTTTTTTTTTTTTTTTTTTTTTTTTTTTTTTTTTTAATGTATAAAATTGCTTGATGATTTCAGTCGTAGAGGAGCAGATGAACCATGCACACTTCTAGAAGCTGACCAAATGAGTAATTTTTTCTCTTCTACTTTAGAGGTAGTTGTCCCCCCCTCTCTTATCGGTAAACGGAGCTGGGCTATCATCAGAAATAAAAATGTCTGAGGGGAAAAAAAAAAGAGTCGTATTAGATCCTGTAGCTTCTCTTTGCAATGATTGATCTGGGATAGATTTCGGGGTTGCTGGCCATAGCGTGTAACGGCTAGTCAGTCCGTGACTACCGTAAGTTGGCCTGCATCCAGTGTATCGATAACCCTCCAGACCATGAAGTCGGTTAAATGAGGTCGTTGAGCCATGACGGACAGTGGAATTAAGGCATCGGCGATGACACTTAAGCACGCACTATTTGGCTATCTCTTCTTTATGGTGTAGATACGTGACAACAGAAGTTCATATGCACTTAGAAAGTCCTATTTGTCTCGGCAGAGAAGTGTGGAGTTGGGATTCATTCTTTTGCTATGTATGTAAAGTCATCCCAATGATGAGATTTATCCTCAGAACCTTGCTATTTTAAGTTTTGGAGGAATAAAGTAATATTTTAAACAACATTTTTCGGTGGTATGAAAAGAATATTGGTGTGTATACTGGAAAATCATGAGTGCATTTCTTCATTGTGCGCTTTTGAAACCAGTGATATTAATTAATATTAAATTTTCCGTTATATATTTAAGCATGCCAAGTAGCATTATTGCTTGCTTATATTTATAGATATCGTATTACAAATCAAACCGCATTTAGATAAAATTTGATTCGTGCATGTGGCAAAATCGGATCATTGCTTTAAAAATCAAGTGTCAAATAATTTATAATATTAATCAGCCCGGCATCAACTGAAGTTTGACTGCATTCATTCTAATGTAAAGGTATAGTTAATGTTGTGCTCTTTTCTTGCCCAATAGACTTACTTGTTAATAATATATATTATTCGTTATGTGCATCTAAATTTGGATTATCTGAACATATGTCATAACTTTATGTAAAAAAGAAGAGTTACCATAAATATCAGTACTGTTAACAATAAATTATGACAATCGATGCATAAGTAATTATGTACTTATAAAATCCACTAGAAACAATACCTATATATTCAGGGTATGCGTTAAACATTATCATTTTACATAAATTGCTTAGATCCCTATTTAAATTCGTTTTCAAAGTGGATATAAGCAGATAATATGGAAAATTAATGAATAGAAAAAATAACCACCCTTTTGAATCTCGAATAGCAATTACATTTGTATAGGAATGTGATGCATGCTGAAGATATGGAACATTTTAAGTTTTGAATAAAATGTTCATATATGTAATTGCAAGGGGAAAAAACCTGCTGAGCACAAATTAAAACAAACGGGGGAAAAAAAAAACTTTCTGGTTTATTCATCGAAAGACTGACAGCTGTGAAACAGCTTAAAACTCCCAAGTCTTCAGCAAGCTATGAAAGTTTATAATTGCATGAGATAGTTACTAAGAAGTGCAATAGTCCTACTTCATAAAGAAAAATAATGCGTTAGTCGTGTTCAGGGAAGTTCGAAACACACGAAAGTTTTGATAAATATTCGCTCACGAGACCAGAATTTACTCAGTACATACTCGAAAAACAAAACGCAACGAAAGCTCTTTATTTATCCCTGTGAACACCTTAAGGTTTGTTTTAATTTTCCTCCCCGTATTGGGAATAAAACAGAAATTGTTTCATGTTTAGCGTTAATGGAAATATTAAACATGAACAGTGTCATGGGAGACAAAATAAATAATTGCACTTTCAGACCAATGTATGACAGAGCCATAACTACTTACCGAAGAATGCAACAGCACGAAAACTCGTTCGGACGGTGATCGATTAAATGAAATAAACCGGATTTCCAAAGTGAGTATCTGTCTCGAAAATAAATAGCCAATAAGTTAGGATTCCAAATGAAAATTTTAATTGTAAAATTTGTATTTATTAAGGACGAATATTTTTATGTTTGTTTTTAATTTGAACTGAACGATTTTTTTGCTCCCTTAGTTTGACGTCATATCTTCTTTCAGGACAGTTACTTATTTTATTCTCGTCTTTGAACCTAAATGGTTATTTCAGATATGATGCTATGAAGGCATTATGCATCATTATAGCATCTTTCCTATTAGTTACCATCACTCAATGATAATTTGGACGACTTTTGGGAACACTTGTACGCAGGCTTCAACAATACCGCAGAAACTACAATTCCTTATGGGCAAGTAATTTAAGGAGCTCATCTAAATTTAATCCCCGGATACTTCAAACGCGGTTGTTAGAACCTCCTGTTCTGTCGACTGAGTATTTTCGATACTGTTATACCTAATAAGTTAAAGTGCAGCGCACATGTATTGGTGGATTTAATAACTACATTCTAAAATATTATTAATTAAAAGAATCTATAGCACTTAACCCCATTGTTTTTGATGAAAATTTGAGTAGAAACAACTGCTGAATAAAATGGCACAAAGTGGTGAGAAGTTGAAGCTCACCAATATCAGAAAAACCTGTCGTAGCCTTTCAGTCATCAATACCTCTTTCGCCACTCCGTGGTTATTGCAGTGGTTGGTGCTTAGTCATGGAGGGAATAAGAAGAAACTCTCTCACCAGTAATGTTTCGCTGGTTGGGTACTGATTGACTTCGCTGATAAAGGATTTTTTCCCAGTCCACTATCAGAGCAACAAGAAGTGCTAAAAGCATCTTTGGGTGGCAGTGCAGTGAGTCGGATTGTCACAGTCAACTCTCCCTCTTCGTATCCCATTTATTTGGCTTCAGTCAGCTTTCGATACTCTTAACTCATTCTGTGGAGTTTTCGCGGAAGAATTTCGCCGTTGAATGTAGTAGGCAATTTTTATCCTTTTTCGCTATTAGAATGTTTAATTTAATAAAACTTGATGATATTTAATTTTACCATTTCACATATAACTACTAGTATTCCCATCAAACTAAAAGACAGCAATTTTTTTTTGTCTTACGGTGCGTTTGAATATTATTAATTTGTGATTGAATTTGGAAGCTATATCAAAACATACTGACATTTCAACCATGTTGTCAGTTTGTACATTTCTTTAGAATTTTATTTTAACCAAGTAATTAGGGGATGTTGCGTTAAACTCCAAATATATAGGGCAATAGAGAACGATTAAATAACTCTGAGGCGTACACCTATAAAAATATCATTTGTCATTTCCTTCCTTCAGAATTTTTTTTATCTTTTCCTTTGCAAGTAGAGTTTTACATTTCAGTTGTCATTGCTATTTTCCAGTTAGTAGTTCTTTCACCATTCGATTTTAAAATCTTTTTTTTTGAATTTGCTGAATCTTTATCCTCAAAGTTTTTTCCCTTATCTGTTACCTTATTTTGATCGTCAGCAGCACCAAATTAAAGTTTACACGTCATTCCTTTACCAATTATAATTTTTTATTATACATTTCTATTTATGACTAACATTCATTTAGCACGTTAACTAATAGAAAAAAAAAAGAAATGTGAAATTCTTTACTAATTGATGTCATTGCGAGTTACTATTAAAAAAAAAAAAAGGAAAGGTGTGAGAACTATTTCAGACCCACTAAAGAAATAAAATTGACCCCAACAGAGAAGTGCCTGATACAGAGTATGTGTTCGCATTCCAGCATATTTTAAGCTAATACAGAGGAGCATAATGGACTTTTGAGGTGTGTTTGTTAGCCCAACGTCTTTCATCTTTTGTTATAGACCTTTTGAACTGGATTGAATTGCCCCTGCCATTTCGGCTAAGTTCCGGATAGGGTGGAAATGTTCCGGTCCATCGTAAAAGATATGTTAAGAGCACATTCGAGAAGTGTCGCTGAACTTTACGACACCTCTCTATCCATCAATAATGCCAGTAGCGTTTGTTCACTGAATTCACGACTGCAGTATACTATAAAGCCGAGTAAATTTTCGGCGGTGAAGACTGGGTATAAATGTTTGTGTTGGTCCATGGGAAAGAGGCTTGGAAAATTCCAGGTGTTTCGTCCCCTCAAAACTGAAGACATGAAAAGGAATAAGGGGTTGCAAAAATGCCGAGATAAAAATTGTTGCTCTGATTCACTAGACTTTTTTTTAACACTTCAGAAGAATCTATAAAATTCAGAAGCTGTTTTGATTGCTTTTAAATGAATTAAAAAAAAACGGTTAGTGTTGATAAAATGTCAATAACCCATTTTCACTTATTTTCTTAGAAAATGGGCGATCGTTTTCAAAATTAAATACTGCAAGTATTGATTTTATTGTTTTTTAGAACACGATTGTATTTACAAAGTGAAAGTGGCAATTCTTAATTTTATTAGATTTCCGTGTTACATTTATATTACTGAGATCTGAAATGTGAAAGCCGTATTGAATTACCGTTATATTATTTGCATTATTATTATTTTTTTAAATAATAAATTTCGTTCTATTTAAAGCAACGCATACTATTTTGCTCAGATAAAATATCAATGGGTCCAGATTTCATCTTTATCAATTAACTATAACGGTATGTGTTTTCTATAATAAATCAACTATGAAGTCAGTAGGCAACATGAAAACTTCATAACGCTCACAGAGTTTTCTTTGATTCATATCTCTCCGTCGTTTGTCTTCCAGTATGTCATGACCTTGAAAGTGTGCATGCTTAGTCACTGATATATATTTAGTTAAACTCCCATGTTTCTGGAGCGTCTTCGGTTTCAAGCCATTCAGGTTTAATATTACAAACTACAGACTAAACAAAGTGGGGAAGCAAATCTTATACAGTTATGTTACGATGAGAAAACAGAATTATCAAATTGTTTTCACTTAAAATGGCAAGTAAAAGCTTGCAAACAAACGTCATGCAGTTATAATGTTATAAAAACCCAAATTCTCGAGATTTAAAAAAAAAAAAAAAAAAAAAAAAAATCTTTTTCCACGTTAAGACAGCCTTTCACTTTCCCATAAAAGAAACATCCCCAATCTCTTCATGTTATTACTTCAAGCCACACGAAGTAGTTTTATATAATAAAATAAAGTCGCATTATAAAACATTATCAAACCTGTAGTTACCTCATGGCATAAAATTTATATTTATCTGACTTAACTTACAATACCATAAATTGTACAAACATCGAAATCCAAGAATGCTCAGTAGTTTGAAGGTAAAGCAATGTTGCAGGTAGGTCAAGCAAACTCTCACAGAAAATGATTAATAATTGATGTATGCCGGCTTCCTGCTCCTAACATGTTCACCATTATGGCTAATAATCAATCCAATGCAACCGTGAACTACATGCAAATACATGTAAATGACCATTTTCCTCTACTCCTTTTCGAAGCAAAATCCTTTAATAGTCATTAAATATGCTGTGTAGTATGAGAAACGTTTTACTGCGTGGCGTTAGTAATTTATTTTTGGATGGAATATCCGCCATATGTTCCTTTATTACTAGAACATACTGATGTTTGGATAAGAAATAAGTTATCATTCGAAGAAAATAATGAGAACGTTTGCAAAAAATGAGGCTAATATTAACTTCAGATCAACTAGCAACAGAATAATTTGTTTATGCAGCTACTTTTCATATTCTCATGGATTCGAATCTTGCTGTGGTTACTGATGTGTGTGCGAATTTGATTTTGTTGATATTTTCATCTGGTATTGAAACCACCTTATTGCTCAGTAAAGCAGTAGACCAAATTTGTTCGAAAACATATTTGATATCTAGAAAAGAACTTTTGGATTCTATGGTGAATACATAAACCTTTCTTACATAGAAGGCGCATTTATAACCGAGACTTATTATGACTTTAAAATATTTGTTCATTTTAATTGTTGAACTGAATAACAGCATGCACTTATTTTGAAAATTGAAATGGTATAAACTCGGGAAAAACGATTATTAAATGTTTTTAAAGATATCAAACATGACTGGAAAGTAATTATTTAGGTCTAGAAGTAATGAGACATTAGGAATAAAATAACCGAAACCAATAATTCGGTTGGGAACCTATTTGAGAGTATGAGATACGAGTGAGTTTTTCAAAGTTAGCTCTCAGTCGTTATTGACGAGATCATTACGTGTGCGATTATGTTTATGATGGTTTGGATTCATATGCATATATTTTAATCCAATTTATCGATATATTTTTGTCGATGATTTTGGACATCTGTGATTTTATATATAACATAGCTTTTTAACAGAAAAATGAAATATACACCGCGTACACGTAAATCATTTTATCAGGTGCCAGCCTAAATTTTTGTGGTTTTAAATGTTAAAATAGGCGAAAATATTTTTTAATAAAAATTACAATTAATCCAAAATTATGCACAAAATAAGATAAAACTTAGACTAGCTGCATATTTATTATTATTTATTTTCTATATCAATTTGCAAATAAAAATATATTTTTCAAAAATAATGGCCAAGAAAACATTTTCACGCCAGCAAGTTCAAAAATTCACAACTCTCCACAATAGCGAAAACTTGCACGTTTAATTAAATACGAACCGAATAGTTCCAAGAGAAATTAAAAAAAAAAAAAATCTTCAAGCTTCTCTTTAAGAAATTTAAAAAAAAAATCCTAATTTAACTGGTAATCTCTCTAAACCACCATTTGAATCCTTGATGATCGTGTTTTTCTTGTGCAATGGTGTTTTCTCTTGTACTCGTTTTTGACGCCTTTCTTCGGAGATCTGTATTCCACACATGTATAAAAATTTCAGCTCGTTAGCGGGTATTGTTTTCCTGTGTAACTTTGTTCACCGGAATGAAGAAAGATATATGCGATGTGTGTTAATTTCATTAATGACTCCCTCTTTCCTGTTAAGGACTTCCGCGTGCTTTGCTTTACTTGCACGTGTAGGTGGTAACAAATGATCTGCGGCATAATTACTACTTCGTTAGAACGCAGAATAAGAAACACTACCCTAGTACTTATCAGTTCAGTACCGCTCACCTGAAGAACACACGTAATCTTTAAATCTTAGACGATCTATCCTGACAAAAGAGCAAACTTCTATTTCTTCGAATTTATTTCACATAAAAGTCAGATTACATGCAACTCGGACACTTCAGAGTAACTTAAAGTTTCATACACTAAGTGTTTTCTGATTATACACGACAACTCCAGAAAATGTTTAGTGCTCAAACGTCCGTGATAGTTTTAATATCCATTCATCTGCCCTCTCCACACAAAATATCCATCCATCCGTACTACGGATCAGAGTATTACGATTGGAAGAAGGAATTCTGAAGTGAGTAAAATCGGGAATCCCTTTAAAAGTTATCATTCAGTTTAATGAAGTATCGTCTCAAGTTATTCGGGAGCGAAGTTTCCTTTTGGTTGGAAAGACTTCAGCTTGTCCTAGTGGCATCACGGGAACAATGTTTTTCAAGTTATCCAGAAGGGAATTTCCTGCTATAAACCAGTTTCTATTTCCTGAAAGGCATGAATATCGGCCAGCATACAATTTACAATGTACTTGCCTTAACCTTAATGATAATCCACGCACAAAAGGTTGTACCGTAAGTGGACTC
Organism: Typopeltis vanoorti; assembly: GCF_054136105.1. Lineage (NCBI taxonomy): Eukaryota > Metazoa > Arthropoda > Arachnida > Uropygi > Thelyphonidae > Typopeltis > Typopeltis vanoorti. The sequence continues at coordinate 85,694,256 of NC_143556.1, read as the reverse complement.
AAGGTTAGGAAGCTCTAAATCTAGGGATCAAGAGTAGGGGTTTCCTAGGTAAGCAAGCAGGATGACACAATACGTTACAATCGAGTGATTTACAGAGGTTCAGAACATGGGATTCGAACCGACAGGGCCTGCAATTTGTTATTTAGATTAATCTAAATGCAATTTGGCTTAAAAACGTGTCTTTTATTATCTGGTGACAACGCCAAGGAGTCGAGGGAGGACAATCTACATATCTCCGTTTCCACCAACTACACCGAACTGCAAGTCATCTAATACAACACCACCCACACTCGCCACCATTTTTGCAATCCGTAAAAGATTTGTTTCCCATAATTGAATTGAAGATATATAAAAGATTATCAATTTCCCCAGTTGCTTAAATACCTTCGTTGTGTAATATTTTGACACACTTCGCAGTTTTTCTGTTTCTGAAATATATCATATTGTTACGTGATTTTATGGGATATTTATGTGTGATTATTTGTAACAAAGGGGGGGGGGGGACATACGATTGCACAGCCCGGAAACACGGGGTTACGTAATTTATGAAAGCTCGATTTATTTGCATTTCCTGGCTATATTGACTACATGAAGCAAATTTCAGCCCTTCAAAAATGTTTCAATTTTAAAATCCCATAGAGCATACAGTTAGCGATACACTTTATTACTTCCGCACGTGATCATTGTTATTTATACTATATATTTTTTTTCCTGATCACTCCACTTGTGACCGCTTTTTTCTGTGTTCATAGACGCATCCAAGGGGAGATATGCTACAATGATTATTCACGCTTGTCATGGGTAACCGCGCTCTTTTTCATCCAACCATAAAACCGAACTCTATTACTTGTTCATCCTACTGGTTCCAGTGAAATTAGGTTATCATGCCTAGAGATAAATGAAGCCTTACATCCATATCCTTTGTTTACTTGTTCTGTCCTTTGGTCATTGTCACTGTTAGGCGTACAATTAAAGCGACCTTCTGCCAAACTAGACGTTGGGAGGATTGCTCTTTGTTTACTCTGTCAACAAAGAGCAATCACGTGCCTATTTTAAGTCGGAATCGAATGTTCTTTGAATTTAACGTTGAACAGTATGGTGAATAATTCACTTAATGCAATATATTAAACTAATCTTGGCTACGAAATGTAAATTCGAGCATTGAATGCAAAAGATTGCATATTATTGAAAAGTTTAATGTATTACATTTCCCTTACAAGAAAGAACACATGCTGTTTTTAGTACTAGTGTCAAAACATACATTGACTATGATTATGGAATGTTTCACTAAAGTCTGCCCAAAATGTTATTGATTTTACAAATTGCAAATTGGTTTTCATCATTCAAATACTAGCAATGGATAACCATTATTTGGTAATTCAATGAATCAACAGTAACACTGTGAAACATATCATCCGGTTACTTTATACCGTTTTTATTATTGTCATATATTTATAATATACTTAAATTATAAACAGGAATTTAACTTATTTAGTTTTACAATAAATGATTTTAACGAAGGAAATTCGGTATTCTTTGAAACAATTATCTGCAACAAAAAGTTATTTTCAGTTGGCATGGAAATAAAAACGCTATTGGTTTTTCTGACTACTGTTCGTGTAGGTTTCTACCGAAATAAGTCAAAATACGTGTCCAAGTGGCGAGCCTTTTTTCCCAAGACCAGTTATGATATTCGATATCCCTGAGATCTTGGTAACATTTTTCTTGCACGGAGTAGCACTGGCTAGTTCACTCAGCTGTGTGCAAAGAGCTATCTCAAAAAATTACTTCCGCAGTTCGCCCCTAGATAAACGCAGATCCGTAAACGTTAATCCTGTCCACAAATCGGATTTTTCCAATCAATGCACTCTGAACTATTTCATAACAAGGAAAAAAAAACATGCCCCTAGTGAAATGCAACAAAGTGATATGTGTATGTTCAATATCTAGCTTTTATATATATATATATATATATATATATATATATATATATATATATATCTTGTATACGTGACCTTAAGTTTTGCTTTTCAACACTGTTCTAGCAGTGCTTTTGAAGCTCTCTACATAAAAGAGCGTTCGGAGGAGGAGGGGGGAGCAAAAGAGTGCGTTTCCAAATATTATTTCAGTATTGTTTCCTAAAATTTATTAGATTAAAAACTTTAAAAAAAAATCTATATTGTAAATTACTCGCAACTATAATGAACTCTTATACTGAATTTCAAGTTAGCGCTTGCAAAAATGATGCTAATGAAATCTTCGCCCAGATTGATTTAATATTGCCAGTCATTCTTAAGTACAGTATTTAAAGCCAAATACTAATGTTGGATATGTAAAGCATTTTTTTAACGAAACAAACAATTCATATATAAAATCAGTTATGCAATATGTTTTATAATTATGAATATCAGATTTTTTTCTGTTTCATAATCTTTCAATTAAGAAATCGCAAAGAAATGCCTCATAAAATTATGTGAATAATCTTGCACATTACAGGAGTCTTGATCAAGTGTGCCTTATTCATATGGTGGTCAGGTTATGGTAAATGGGTTCTGCGATTTAACTTATGTTCTTCATAGGGATGTAATTCATATGCACTTAATGCTTTACTTAAGGAAGTCGTTCAGCTTGTACCTGTCAGTTAGGACCACATGAGGACGGAATTGGGTAATTACTAGAAAGTGACCAGGGACGAACTTCATTTTTCTGAAAGAAAGAGTTACTTTCTTAACTGGAGAAAAGAAACGAAAAACTTGTCTATTTTAAGGAAGTTTTTAAATTTTTCAGATGTACGTATGACTTAAGTCACCGGATTTCTACCTAAAGTTGTCACTACATAGATTTGTTCAGGTTGAATAAGCTCTAACAATTAAATACAACAGTTATTATATTTGTACATAAGCAGATCTCCATTTTAACATGATGTGCAGCTTGATGGGCAATGGTTTAGTGTCACGGAATTTTTTGATATATCATAGGGATCTTCATGGACTTTTGATATTAAAAGTTTGAACCTTAAGTTTGGGTTGGAGAAAAAACATCAGGAAGACTATAGAAATTATACGTTTCAAAAGCTTGTTGACAAAAAAAAAAAAAACTCTCTTACTAAAACGAATTCCTTGGAAAAATTACTATTTCCGTAATATGGTCTTTTTTTCTACAGTTAATGTGTTATAAGCAAGATAGTTTTCAGCTTGTTTTTCTCAATTGTCGCTGCCCATTCCATTGTAAGTTGTCTTCAATGCTTTTCTTGAGTGATTAAAGATTTCTGGATTACCAAATACACGTGTTAAATTTAAAGAAATAATTTACATGCACGATGAGGACACTCTTTTAATTTATTATACATTTCTAAAGATATTATAAATGTTTCCAAGCCTTGTGTGCCCAATGATATTAAATATTTCACATCTTTGTCGACGTAATTTCCTTATACTTTTTTCTTGGTATTGCAATGAATGAAAAAACCTTCACTGACTCTCATAAGACAAACTAATTTAAGTAAACTGTGATGCAAATTCTCCGCAGATAATAAATTAGTTTTAAATTTAGTATCATACATTTTTAAACAGCGCCTTTTAATTTATAGATCGTTTTTGCTATGAAAATGACGATACATTCTCTATTCGTCTAACCACTTAATCATCAACAGATAATATATTTCGAAAAAAAGATTACCCTATTACAAACTAATTGGCCTAATTACAATCTAAGCTAAATTTTTATCTTTATCAAATAGACAATTAAATTTCTAAATAATAAAGGTAAAAACTAACTGTACTTTTATAATTATCAAATAGGAGATAGTTTTTCTTAATTTTATTATATATTAATTCAGTGTGTAATTGTCTTTTTTTGAATAATTATTAATACCATTTCTAATGGAAAAGATATATTGAGAAGAGCGATAACGTGTACCTCATTTCATAGCTGAAAATTACAATGTCAGTAAAAATTACTAAACTGTCTTTATTCCCTTTGATTCTATTAATTAATAGTTTTTATGCAAAAGGTGTGTGAACTCTAATGGAGTAGCATTTGTATACTTGCAAAAATAAACATGCAATTATAAATGAAAACTTCTACATTTCAAATCATAAGAAATTGTCAGAATAAAAAGTGAAACTTAGACCGGTTTTCAGATCAACTTATATAGCTATTTGGCTGATTCATAGGCAACTCAGAATATGGAGGCTAATGTAATGAAATGTGTATGACAACCACATAACGTGGTGCTTAAGTATAGAAGCCAATTTTTAAAGAGTTAAAGAGGAAAACTACAATTCATTTTATTAACACTCAGTAAAAGAAAACTCATGGTGCTTTTTGAGATAATTTTATACAAACACAATGAACTTAGATTCTCCCCTTCTACTCGAAGTGGCGTCTTATGCGACTTAAGTTTTATTTTTACTTTTTTCCGTTTTCTTTTAACTTAACAAATTTTGTCATACCTGAACCGAGCGAATAAAGCAGTTAATCGAATAACAAAATTGCTTGAAGATTATTGGATTGTATTTAATTTTGGCGACAACTTCATTAAAAGGAAGTGTTAATGATTGTTATTGTGGTATGAGTTGCATTTCAGTTACACCTGCATTTATTGAATCATTCTGTTTATTATATAATGTGGTAGCTGTTTTGCGCACAGTTCCTGCTGTTGTGCCTTTGAGATTTTGGTAACGTTTTTTTTTTTTTTTTGGATTTTTCTCTCTCTCATAATTTCAATTGGAAAAGTGGTAAACGTTACTACAGTAGTACTTTTAAATTTTATATCCAATAAATTATGCCGAAGTCCAGTTTACCTTTCAACCTTCCACCACTTCAGTTACTCAACTACAGTACATCGTTAACATTTTGCAAGCATTTTTCACAGATATTCCACAGTGTATAACAGCACTTGGATAAGTTCTTTCTCTGAAACCACGTTATCACTAGTTGAAGACAGATTTTCTCTTCAGAAAAACAAATAACAAGAGAAGTGACAAACGGAATACATCCCACACTTAATTTGGCTTATTCTAAAGACATCAAATAGAATCCAGGAAAGGAATCTAGTTACTGGTTTCGATAAGAAAGTTATTTTTCTCTGAAATTTCTAAAGTACCCAGTGATTATAATAAAATACTCAGTTCTCCTTAACTGAAGCAAGTATTTCTAACACAGGCATCCTTCTCATTATCTCCTAAACGGTATAATACACTAGCAAGATTATGCGGATTAAATGACATTTTTGTCATCATTAGTGCGATTAGTCCTTCCACTGCTATGTACCGTTTTCTTGAAGAAAATGAATAAGTATTTGTCCTGCAATTTGCTTTAATGAAAAGCGATCTTTTAATTCAATTGTAACAAAATAAATAAATTAATGTTATAATTGTCAAGTCTTCGTCTTTCATAAACGTTGAATTCTTGAAACTGAATTGAAAACATTGCTGAAAATAGACGAAAGAAGTAGAACATTTCCAGTTTAAAGTGTATTGCTTCCTTATAAATCTGAAAGAAGTTAAAATAATTTCTTTGAACGTCATTCTACGGATTTCTTTTCTGCTATAGCTACACACATGAATTATCACATTCTCTAGTTTCCAGCATCTTTGTTTTATCACATATCGGGTGTTCATAGGCGAGCTTACTTATTTCTGATTGAGCACAGTCTGATGTTGAAAACACAAACTGGACGGAACAGCTCAACATTTATTGAATCCCGTTTTTGAGGTTTCTTCGAAATGAAAGAAAGCAGATGGGCTCAATGTATTGCCTCAATTTAATTGTCCGGAAATCTAACGATATACTTATTGAAGATTTTCGTGTCTAGACAATTCTATTGAATTCTACGCCAACTTTTTCGCTGAATAGAGTAAAATATGTTTCTTCTTGCAATAAGAACGATACTCTTACCCAGCATGCAACAGAAACTTCATAGATCGTCTAAGATATTTATTTAGATAAATAGCAAATATGTTTATACCAATATAGAATCAAATATCTTTCAGTTGCGAAAGCAAACTAAAGTGAATACAATGTTAGCAGACACTTAGCTTTTGAATACATTCTATAATAGAATGTTCGGATGAATTGTGTTATTATTAAAAATATTGTTCCTTTTTATTTTTTTTTAAAACAGAAGGATGGAATAGAGCCTTTTATCTGGCTAATATATTATCTTGGACCAGTATTACTTTACGGTATTAACGTACCGTTATATTAATATAACGGTATTAATAACAGACGGTATCAATTTAAAAATAATTTGCATTCATCTGAATAGAAATTAATTACCTCTATAATCCTAAAAAAAGTGGTTAGTTGCAATATTTGTTAATTTTGAGAAAATTTCATTTCAATTTTCGATTAATTTTCAGTAATAAGGTTTCGCATCTTTTTTTCGTGCCCCTTATTTCTCGGTTGTTCATGGAATCTACTGCAACTAATTTTCACCTACGCATCCATGGTTGATATATTTATTTCCAACATTAAATCTGTGAATTCTTTTCAGTTAATAGACATCGAATTTCTCGGAAAAAAACATTTTATTAACTTTGCAATGCTAGTATCAGAATCTAACTTCAGTAATGAAAACACGATTACTCCTTACAGGTCATCAAATTCTTTCCTCCTCTCTCCTGTACCGTATCGTGTAGGATAAACGGCATCCTTCGATGATATGATGGATATACTGGTTAAACTCAACACTGCCTTTAGAAAGCAGTTGTAAGGTGATATACAGATCGAATATTAACTACCACGAGAGTAAAGCACAAGCTAATTTCTGACGTTACTAGCTCTCAAGTAACTTCAGAAGCATCCCCTTATGACCGTGACAGACCATTCAGTTTAACCTGTGTATTTTCATCTTCACTTAACTCGTCAAGCTGAATGGTTGGTATAACTATCTAATAATATGGCTTAAAAGTAATAATAAATGATAGCATGGTTAATGTTACCTGCCATGTGTATATCAATTGCATGTAGGCTTTCTCTAGCAGAAGAGTTTTACGGATATAGACCATATTGGTCTGTTTCAGTCTCATTATCTATCTAATATCCATTTTTGAGGTCTACCCGGCCTTCTCTTTCAAGTTGGTTGATATTTTTTTACTTGTTTCTTTTTTACTTGTTTTACTTTTTTTTATCGGGTTTGGGCCATTCGGTTTACATGTTCTATCCATTTTTGTTTATAATTGTTTAGTTTTTCTTCTATTGATTTTGTTTTTAGTTTTTCTTCTATTGATTTTGTTTTTAGTTTTTTTAAAATATCTTTTGTTCCTTTTTTAGTCTAAAATGTGTATTTTGCAGTTCTCATAAAATCTTTTCACTTGTTTTTATACTTTGATTTTATTCTTGCATTCTTTTATCCATAATCCAAACTGGGCAGAAAACAAAATACTTTTAAAAAATCCCTTATCACCGTTGATCTTTGTTGAGAGTATTCAAGCTCATGCTCTTTGAAACAAAAGGTAGAATAGTTACCCAGGTCCTGTGTGTGTGTGTGTGTGTGTATACGCACCAGCAATTGCTACTTGCCTGAATTTAAATCCACTCTAATCATTCTTTAAAAATATATATATCCGACTTGTTCAGCACTCTAATAGCCATGCAATTAATTACGCCTCTTTCGAAATACTAATATATTAACGGCTCATTTCTTAAGATTATGGAATTTAAAAAAATAAAAAAAATAAAAATCAGTGAAGGTATCCAGTAAATTATTTTAATTCATAGTTTAAATTTTGAAATATTTTGTGAATTAAAATCAATTTTTAGAAAAACGATTTTTTTTCATTCAAATTTTTCATTAATAAAATTTTTGAGGTATTTCTTGCTAAAGCTTAATGGTAACTATCCTATTAAGATCATTAAGAGAAAGAAAAAAATTCATGTCAAACAAAATCATATTCCTATTAATAATAATTCACTGGTGTTGAAATTGAATGATACATCAGATTGTTTCAGCTAAATTTGAATGTTTTTTATTAATGTTTTAAAAATGATATATAAGGCTTTCCAAACCGCCCCCCGGAGAATTTTTTTTAATGTGTACCGTTTGTTTGAGGGGAAAAAAATTATAGCCTCTTTCACATATTATCTTCTCTGGTTTAATATATAGAAGTATATTGTGAAATAAACTAAAAATATGGAAAAGGCAGATTTCCATAGAATGCGATTTCTACGTTCTATGGAATGTAGAAATATAGAATGTTCATAATTTATTAAGGAAATCAGTGGCAACTCACACCAACGGTTTCTTTTCAAAAGTTCTTAATCATGATATAAAATAATACAAATTTATCTTTCCTTTTAATTACTTAACATTTCATACTTTAATTGTATTTTACATTAATTATTCAACAGAATATCAAGTATTTTTATATTATGACTCCTTAAGTTCATTTAAATAAGGCTGTAATCGTTAAGTATTCTGAATTAGGATCATAACATAGTTATCACAAAGCCTGATTAGTATTTTTTTTTAAAGCAAATGATGTCAAAGTAAGACGTTAATTTATATAAACACCCCATCACGAGGGCAAAATAAACCTGAAGATGACTTTCAAAACTTCTTTGTCTTTGAAACGAGGATAAACAAGTTTACCTCGTTAAGATCACGCGTAAATTTAGCGTTGTAATAAAAGCGGTTTAAATTTTAGTAAAAGCCGTTAATCGCTACCCTAAAGTATATCAGAAGTAGCTTGGGAATGTCCAGTAATGAGTAAAGTATAGAACGTAAACCTCACATCATTGCAGAAATGGAGCGAGCAAATTTTATAACCTATTATTTACCGTTAGTAGGAGTACTAAGCAACTCATCCAAGGCGTGCTGTAGCAGTAGTAGTTCCCGAATCTCCCTGGCCCTTTAATGAGGAGGAAACCCGTGCAAAGCTAATGAGGTAGTTGCTCAGACACACTTTCTCTTTATAGAAGCCATTTCTGTCTTAGAACGAAACTGAAAGACTTCTATGAGTTTTACACATTCTTCCTTTATTACGGCAGTGCTGTAATGTAGATGGAGGAAAAGTACTTGTGGCTTTGTGAGCTATAAATGTTATTGCTGTATTTTGTTTTAACTTAGCAGAATTCTTTGTTTTTTTTGGAAATGTTGAAGATATTTTTTTCGCCCGAATTAACTTGTTTACTGTGACAGATAAAATGGATATTTACGACACTAGATTCTTGTGTTAATCCAGTTATCTTGAAGAGCAGACATGAACTTCAAACATTAAGCTGTAAAACTGAAATAGCGTGTTAAATGGAAGCATTTAGAACTTTAGTGATGATCTTTAATGGTGCTGTGGAAAAAGAAATATTGTTATGTAGAATTACAAATTCGTGTGTGGTTGTTTTCTACGCACTCATTCTGGGAAGAGACTGAGAAAGAGTTTTTTTTTTTTTTTAATCACTGAAACTTAGAATATGTATAAATTTAATTTCCTTTTAATACAGATAAATTAGTTTTATAAACTAGCGGACATCTTGATTCACCAAGAATATACATTACATTAATTACTTATGGCGAGTAAGTAGCTAACATAATTCGAAAAAAAAAAAAACACGTTCTTCAGTGTTTATCATATACAAGACAAATTATGAGGCATAAAATACACATCATAATAGCAGCATAAGCAACACATTTCATTTGGTTTACCAGATGAGTTTTTATTAGGAACATCGTATAATAAAGTTCTCCTTATTTTTACCTGATATTTGTATTTTTATATAATCAGAGTAGATCTAAACTTTGCATATTTGCATATTTTCTTAATCAGGAATAGATACTGCATATGAATCATTTTGTAGTAGCAGCAGGATTGCGATGAAGATTCTATTTTTGAGTTTATATTTAAATATGTGAAAACTCGGTATTTGTGGGTTATGTAACATATATGTAGTGAATGACTGATGATTTTTGTAAATTAATGCATGGACTTGAGCATAAATTTGGCTTAAAACGAACAAAGAAACGTAGTTTGAAAGCATCATATATCGTATTTATATAAACCAATTTTTCTTTCTAATGTACTTATTGGATTTCATATTTCCTTCGCATTGACGAATGATGAAAATGTTTGTCTCCTTTTCTAACAATGGTATCACGTGCATACATTTTTATTGTTTCTAGATATAGGATAATACGCGTATAGCTGCATCTGCTCAGCATGAATGGATACACTGCATTATATATAGCCAGCATATATATATTTTTCATGTGAGTTTTTAACAGTAAATCAAAAACAATTTTATTTTTAAAGTATCTTCTACTTATTAACGTTTTCAGGAGAATAATACTTCAGGATTCATCTTGAACAACACCTGTCCTCTTTCTAAGCTTACGGTATATATATTTCTCAGAAATTGGATTAATATATAGCTGCGACTTGAATGTCGTCTGTGATAGATAGATGCGTCTCTACGAATGATAAATGATTCTGGCCTTAATGCACAGTTTTATATGGAGAAACATCATTGTATTCTGATAGCCGGAAAGCTTTGTAGAATATTCTTATTGTGACTACCTCTTCGGTAACTTTCACTAAGTGGATTGAATAGTCATCAATCCAACCGGAGTGTTACAGTATAAAGTGGACAGGCATTGTTGGTTTGTTTTTAATGTGCAAAATAGAAAAATACAGAAATGCCATCCTTCATTCACAATTGATATATCGGCTTTATGGCATTTGATTAATGACCGTTGGCTCTTAAAAGCGATTCTTCAGCAGGTAATGAAGAAGGAAGCGAGAAGGCTTTTTAAATGAAAATAAATCAAATATTGATAGCAATGCTGCTTTTAATCTGAAATGACGGCTGCAGTGTTTCTCATTAGATTAAACTATCTTATCACAGAGTTCGCCACGTTTACCTCATGTATGATTTAATTATTGAATTCATTTAGACATTCGTGAGTAATTTTGTTAATTGATGACTCAGGTAGGATACTTTTGCACTTTCATTTAAAGTCTTAATGAAAGTGTAGATAGTGTTGTAGATATGGATAGTGGGAAATGCAGGTGCATCGGGAGAGTGCGAATTCAGAATGTTTACTCATTATATAGAAATACCCCGGTCTTTATTGCTCTTTAGTTATTGGTCATTCGTAAAAACTGAGGTGCCTTTTTTTTTCTCTCTCTCTCCATTAATATACGTATGCCACTAAAAATATGAGATTCCAATTAAAAAAAAAAGCGCCTGTTTTGCTTACCTAAGAGACGTCTTATTAAATTTCGATTATTATTACATAAATAATATTAACAGATGGATGTTATAGCAGTTATTTAAGAAATAAACATATTAATCGAACATTTATATTTTGGAATATGACTAATTATTTTAAAAACTTGTTTTGGTTGCAATTCATGTAGATTACATGTACAAACTGTAACTCCCATTAGCAGCACTGTAAAGTAAAGAAGTATCCTCTACAGGAGCAAACTTGTTAGCAAATGAATATAAAACATGTGAACCAAATTCTATTGGGCGATTACACCATTCATTACTTGACCAGGTTCAAATCTTGTACGTAACAAGTCCTATTTTACAGAGTTTTTATAATGGCTAAGTAGGAAATTTGATGGTATAATACCAGTTTTTTTCCCTAGTAATTCGGAACATAAAATAATTGAAAATAAATAAATAACATTAAACAGCCTTCTATCATAAATTAACTTGAGCGACTCAAAAACCTTTATCTCCAGGGGAATAAAATGAACAACATTCGACACAAGCTGTAGTTTTTCTAGCTACATCTCTCAAGCCAACATCTTTGCAAATATAAATACATGACGGAATATAGGGAAAGCAATTTAAATCTACCGGGCCAGAATATCTTGCTTCCTTATTTGTAGAATACTTTGAAAAGGTTTAAATGGGTAAACTCAGAGTTTAAAGGTTACAGCTGAGAAATTTTATTCATGGTTGTCTCAGAATGATAAATAAGGATGGAAGCTTCCATTTATCTGCGATTAACGCCAAATTCCGACGTAAATCAGTGCATTTCAATGTAACAAGTTCTATATTACGAGGTTTTTTCACTGTGCATTAATGTAATAACATAGAATATTTCCCTTTTTTCAATTTGTTTCTAAAAACCTTTCTAAAGTTGCAAAGAATAGTATTTCAATGAAATGAGAGCTTTGTGTTTGAGTTTGCACAATTTCCGGAAATATTTATTTTTTGCTAAAGCGAGTTTATTTATTTATTTTTTTTTATAATTGCATTCCCCGCATTAACCATGTTAACGCGGGGGAATCCAATTTATTTAACTGTTATATGATTGGGTTGCAGTGACGCGGATGCACTCTGTGTTTCTACTTTGACTTATGGTTATTGAGTAAATATTTACTCCTTGAGTGTTCTAAATATAAACGAAGTTTAGAACTTTCACTTCCGTGATCACTTTTCTCTTAGAATCCAATATCTATGATTATTGCTTTAAGTTTCTGCTTTGCTGCCAATTTCTCGTACTCCAGTAAAGATTAAAAAACGTTTTTTTTTTCGTTTTTTTTAGGAGCCATCTTTAGCGAAGTAAGGATTCTTCAGTTGATTTCGTGATTACAAGCAATCATCCAGCCTCCTCGTCTCCACCCTTCAGTCTTCTTGTGTGTCCATCAATACGGACTTAGCCAGTTGTCAGAGAACACAGCACGATGGCCCTGCTACTCGGCTACTGCGTCCACGAAGCCGATAATACGATGAGACGTAAGGTGTTTTGCTTTTTCTCCGTCTCTTCTTCTGTATAAAGAACGGTACTAGCCGTAGACTTCCCGCCTTTCTCTCGTAATATCATCGGTGTACGAGTCTTAACCTAATCACCATCCCTGACCTTTTTTTTTATCCTTACTCCCGTTTGCATTTATCCTTCTGATTGCTTGGAGAGGTTCAAATTCCCCGAACTAGTTCTGGTGAAACACGCAAAAATGAAAGAAAATACTATCAGATTACCCATTTAAATTATCCACACTATTAAGCTTCTCTAATGAACTATTATGGTAATCTGACAGCATTTCTAAATTGGACAAGGAACCTATTTTCCTTTGAAGTTAAGTAGTGAAAAAGAAGAATTGACATCTGCTCCTGATAAAGATTTAATCACACTTTTGGGAAGTTGTTTTAGGATCCATTAACAATTACTGGAATCTACTTTGTGTTTCACTTTCTCATTTATCCAAGCTCGATGAGCCTTTGTTCTTAAAATTGGATTGGCAGTTTGCATACTGACAAAGATAAATGGTTTCTGCTAAGGGATTAACGAAGGGTATGTGAATTTTATTTTTCGCGAACAAAGTTAATGACCTTGCATCACACAACTGCTAATTGATAGATTTTAGTTCCTAAGTGTGATTTACTTTAACTTAGTCGCCTACTATGATCTCTTCGATTTCTACTTGAAATGATCAGTTTAACTTATAACTGGGTTAAGACGAAAATTTGATTTTTTTTTATATTTAGAATCCCATCCCTATATTGTGATATTTTGTTTTCATTGTGCAATCATGTCTAAAGCAGTTTTCGTTTATTCGTTTTTCCCTTGTAAATCCTTTTGTATACACACCTAGTACATACACGCTAAGTGTGTAACAAAGGCATTTGGGCTATCCTTCCTTAAATGTATATATGTATCCAAAATTCGGATTATTTTCTTAATATATATGTTGAATATTTCTTAATTTAATATTAAGAAAAGTGTTTAATTTTGAAGTAATTTATAATAGATTTAATCCTAACAAACCGTTTATAAATGACGGAATGAATATAAACTAAAGCTGTATTTAATGATGATATATTACCAAACAAACTAAGGGTTAATATATATATTGAAAATCGCATTTTTCTATCACATGAGTGTCAGAAATTTCAATAATCAAACATTTCACCTAACAAGAAATATCTACTGCATCAGTACGATAAGATATATTGATTTTTAATCCAACATTCGAAAGTTGTAATTATTTTTCTTAATTCTTCATTATCAAAAATATGAATCGCTTACTGTTTAGACTACATGTCGTTGATTTTTTCAGTTAATGTATATAATTCAACTTTCCAGTTTTCTATCCTGGAAAATTGCATCTTTCTTACTGTTAAGACGCCAATGACGTTTTTTTTTTTTTTTTTGCAAAGAAACTAAACTTCATGTTACTCCAAAATCAATTTCTATTTTGAACCTCAAGTGAGTGCACGAGAGATCTTTTGATTAGCTGGTAATTTATCTTATGGCTGACAAGTACTTTTATTTCGTTTGTGTTGCAACTTTAAAGGCTATTTACCGTGTGAAAATGATGCCAACTACTCTGTGGTTTCGCAGAACAAATATATATTATTAAATACTCTTAGTTGTCTTTCTCTCCTAAGCACATGGCTTATTACCCATTAAATAAAGTGCTTTTTGCTCTGGTTTTAGATTCTAGAGAAACGAAAGAAATTGAGTATTATGTATCATAATGATACTAATTGGCGATCTGAATTGAAAGAGGTCGTGAACGTAATCATTTCATATTATCCCAGATAGAAGAGATGGATATATAACATTTAAACCTACCAGTTTGCGAAAATGATCTCTAGAAATAAGCAGTAACATCATTTGTGAGCAAAATGCAGAACGTACTATGCAATTCTAGTTTAGTTTGATATTAAAGAAAAGTTGGAAGAAATATGGAAAAGTCATCACTATAATTATTCATTTAAGTTAGCCTACCCGTCGTATTGGTAAACATCGCGAATATCTTCACTTGCAATAGAAAATAAATTAAATTTAAAAAAGAATTTATTTCAATTCATTGTAACTCCGTCAAACACATTTGAGTTTTACTTGTACAATAAAAAAAATTCTTTCTAGAATACATATAAGGACATGTACACAAAATTCACCAGGAAAAAAAATACGCATTGTCAAATTTTATAAGAAAATGATGTGCTAAAATTGAAGAACTAAAACTTCAACTTTAAGTTTGTGAATCATTTTAAAGAATTAATAAATGTCGACGAGATTTCTTAAAGATGTACTTAATTAGTTAGCTTATTTATAAATTTAAATTGATGGATTTTAAAAAGTTATCTTTAAGTCTCTCTCTCTCTTCTTGGGATGGCTAACAAGGGGATAATAAGTTCGTATAGTTTTAGTACCTAAAACTTTGAAAAAAGCTGACCATAGTCTTATTTTTTTTAATTCTTCATTATCAAAAATATGAATCGCTTGCTGTTACACTGACTTTTATCTTTCAGTTAGCGTGTGTGATGCAACTTGCCACTGTTTTGTATCCTGGAAAATTGCATCTTTCTTACTATTATGACGCTTTTTGCAAAGAAAATAAACTTCATGTTACTCCAAAATCAATTTCTATTTTGAACCTCATTTCAAAAGATCAAAAATCTTTTTTTACATTAATCTAATTATTTGTTACATTTACTTAAGAGGTAATGGTTGATTGCAAGGTTTTTTTTTGTCTAAACACTTTACTAGTGAAACCCTGTCAATAGTATTCATATCACAAGCAAGCAGAAACATACTTCTAGGTTAAAAAAAAAATAAAAATTAAATAATAATTTTGTACACGAGAGACGAATGATGAGGTAAAATCTTGAAAAACGTCTTATCTTAAACTTTTAGAAAAAAAGTGTTTCAACGTTCTCTTTTGTAATAAGGCGTTTTCCTCCAAGTCCAAATGGAGGAATATTCTCGAACTGTGGATAGCGAACAATTGCCCAACTGTTCGATAAACCATTGCGTTTTCTTCTTTCTTTTTCTTTTCCCTTATTCCCGACATTTGAGTGCGAGAGGGAAGAGGTTTTCAAACGCTGATAAAGACTTTGCCAGTTACTGTGAAATCGAGACATAAGTATTTCGCATTCAGCATCCCTAGGCTAAGCACGAGAAGAGTAAATGGGGAATTAATGACTGTAAGTGATAGATTTTTAAGAGCAAGAAAGCTATCTATCATACAAAAGATAACTATTATTCTCTCAAACCGCTTTTAGTAGCAATGAATAGGCAGAAAGGAAAAAAAAAAGTGTGGAATCTCAAAGAATGGGGCCTGTTGGCATTATCAGATTCCTGGATGAAAAAAAAAAGACTTGAAAAAAAATACGCTTGTCAGCCTTCGGGCCAAAATTTATCATTGTATATTAAAATGATCACAAGTGAACATGACAGTCTTCTAATTTGTGTCTTTTTTACCCTCCTAGATCTTCACAATTGGATTTTGTATTGATTATGAAGTTAATCACATGTTACGCTAAATATATACTAAAAGTTATTATTCTCTGAATAGTGTAAGCATTGTTGTCTACAACTGTTTTGTAATCGAAAGGTTTTGTTTAAAAATAAGCAAGCTGATTTGATTCACCTTTTATATAATAATTTGTTTTAGGGAAATGCACCCGATATTAGCGATGCAATTCACCAATGGGTCTTCTGTGTGGAGAAAGCTTATTAACAATGGAGACATACAGCTTCAAAGCTATCGGATTTTACATTATTAGTTTTAAAAGTATCAGCTTAGATCACTGGTTTTATTAAGAATAATTATGCATGATAGAAAAACAATTTATTTTGAAGTCTGTTTTATGAGTAATTTATACGTGTTATGCTAATATTTACAATATCTACTGAAGAATTGTACCGATAGCACGATGATGTAAGGCTCTTATGGATTTCGTTTTATTCTTTATTCGTGCAAGCCACTAAGATATCATTCCTTATACATTATTCATAATTGGTTTGTTCCAGTATTGTTGTATTTCATTTACCTTTTGTCAACAAGACAGATGTGCATGCTACATGTTGACTATACAGTTCTGCGTGCACTTCAAAAAGGAATATCTCTGTAGCTATGCATCTAATTTCCATGAAATCCTGTGATATATTTATAAACGTGAGCGGAAGCATCACTGACAGGAAAATCATCGTCACCAGGTGGCGCATCATGATTAAAATAAAATTCTCGTGTTGCTACCCTCAGCGATAGCACAATCGAGAGGTAATTACGTCAGAAACAGACACCTATTTCCATATCCGTGGAAATGGCAGTTATTACATTTCGGTATCATCCATGAACAGTGGAGCAGATGTCACGCATTTGATTGTTGATACATTTGATCCTAACGGTATATTCTTGTAGAGCAGTCCGAATGTCGCAGTAATGTAAGTTTTGGAAGCTGCTAACGAGGTGAAGTTTAAATGCATGAAATTTAACTGTCGCATAGCTACAAAATGCAAAATAAGTCATCTAGTTAAAAGGATACTTTAAACATACGAATTGTTTGAAGTGTACTCTACAAAGATTTCAGCTGAGTTGTATTTAGGCTTAAAATGGTTTTAATTTTTTAAGAATTTTGCTTTTCCAAAGGCAGAATTTCGACTATTATCTGATTTTTCCAAAACAAAAGCTCAAATTACTTTAATTTCCTTATCAGTGTTTATTTATCAAAATTTACTCAGGCTGTAAATTTAGCAAATCCTCTGCTCTCTGTGTGCTCACTTCACTTTGTTTAATCACGCAGTATGATATTTTATTTCCAATGATATTTTATCCTATTGTAAACAAATAATAAAAGCATATGCTCCTGAATAATGAGAGCTACTGATTCTACTACAATTGTACAAGTATCCCATAATACACAGCACTTCTACGTCGTATATTGCTTTCATGACAGAAAATCACTTCCGACCAATCTGACATAGAGTCATCGGAAAAAAGACACTGGTTATACTTTACTTATAAGGACTGGCTTAAAGGGACGAAGAAAGAATGCTTTTCATCTTCCCCGTTATCTGTAGAGGACAGCGTAAGGATAAGATGTTATTGAGCTATATAAAGCTCTGATCATGGCAGGAGGGCTACAGCATTGCCATATGTAAAGGTAAAGCGTTTCTAAAAATTCGGACGATCCTTAGGCCACTCAATAGTGGGCGAAAGACCGTCCATCTCGGCGTTGGCTACACTCAGTGATGGCCTACCACCACCGAGCAGAACCGCTCATATTCCAAAGAAAAGCCCCTCTCCAGAGAACACTTTCCCTGGAGACTCAAAATTGCTCCCTTAAGGCAAAAACCTTAAGAGAGCGAACTCAAACTCTCGAATCTCTGTGCCCCAGGGACTAACAGCAACAGCCGAGCCTCAGTTAAACTTCATTGGTACAGCATTGCCATCTATTATATTATATTATATTATATTACATTACCCTCTCAGGGTAATTAATCGACCACTTATGTTTCCTTAAAGTTAAAAGAACTGGGCGATGGACTGAGTCCTTGACTCTTTATCCCGTCATCTGAATGAAGAAAATCTGTGTGGATGGAGTGTTGTTGGGCTAAAAAGCTCTAGTCATGGCTGGGTAATAACGGCCATAGCCGGCCTTAGTTAAAACTTCGTTGGCTACAGCATTGCCATTTGTTACCCTGGAAGTCCTAAAAAAGACTCAAACTAACAATAATAAATTTATATTTTACTTATGTATATTTAAGAATGGTGTTTTAATTCTCTTTTTATTTCATGCCGGATTTTACAGCTGCAGCCTTTTCTTTCCATTTATTTGATTATATATTATATTTAAAAATTAAATTTTAATTAAATATAAGTCTACTATGAGAAAAAAAAAATATATATATATAGCTGACTTACTTTTCTTGCAAAGAAAAAATGATATACTGTTAGATTAAAATGAATTTTTATTCATTTAGGAGTATGCAAAGGGATAAAACTGAATTGAATATATAATCGATTATAATTAAATATATTAATTATAACAAACTACATTTACAATTAAGCTATCTTTGCAAGCCACTGAAGACATAATTATTAGATTGTGGTTCTGTTGAAAGAAGAACGTGCATTCTAATGAATTGTACTCATTCCTGTAACGTATACTGAAGATTCATGGCATTTTATTCTTCTCATTTAATGTAATTATCTGAATTCAAAGTTTTCTTAATCCGTATTTGTGCAGCTAATTGTTTTAACGTAAAGGTTTTAACTTTTCCGATTTTCGTATTTCTTAGCTACGCAAAAATCATTATCATTCTATAATACTCTTATTCTTTAAACATACTTTTTCTTCAAGTATGGAGATATCCAGTTGAGAAATAAATGTTTGCTTTGTTGATATGGCTGGATCAACTATCTCTAGGATGAGGGGAAACGCGATCGGTCATATAAATCCAGGGAATAGTTAGATCAAGTTCTGGCTCAAAGCATGGATCATTACGGATGCCTTTTGAGGTTAATTTGTACAATTTCACCTGCCTGGCCAATAATGTCTTCTGTTTGATGGAGAAGTACTCCTAACTGCAACAGATACTTTATTCTTCTTATATTATTTTTCTTATACACTTCATTAAACATATGAGCTCTGGATTTGAGAAAAATCTGGGTGAAAATAGTGTGTAGACAAACCACTTATGCTTAAAGAGTAATGTGGAAGCTACAATTCGAAATTTTCGACACGACCACTACCGCGTGATTATGTCAATAAAAGCGACAATTTATTTCTAAATCGCTAAGTTTACTGCAATGCAACCACACATTACTATAATAATTATCATTTGATACCGTGTTGACGAAAGCTTTGAATCATAAATTAAATACCTCACATTATTAAGCTTAATTTGGCTGTAAATTAGGATTCTTTATGTTCTGTGAAACGTCGGGGTAGTCATGATCTAACCTTTCCCCTTTCAGAGCTATGGCATACATATTTCTTTAAATGAATGCTGCCATTCATTTCTAAATTATAGCCTTAATAAACGGTAAAAATTTTAATATCGCGCTTGCGTATGCGTCATTGCATCCTATGCTTAAATGAATAGTTATGGGAAAGACATTGCAGAAAGGCAGCGTCCAGCTTAGTTTTACTTTCAAAATGTAAAGCTACAATAAAACAATTTTGTTTTATCATCAAGGCATATTTGTGCTTAAACCATTGTGGAAATGGAACATAGCACTACATTTTGTAAACGAAAAAATATTAGTGAAGTGAATTGTGTAGAAAAATATTTCCATTCGATGCAGTGAAAAAAAAAAAATCACGCATCATTTTTTAAGCGGAATTTTAATTTAAGAGATAGACTCGTATTTGAGTAGAAATATTCAAATAGTTTAGAGGCCAAAACTCGACCTAGTACAGTGAAACATTCTCCTTTCATATCTCTGACCTATATAATAATTACCGGCGCTATCTTGTGTTTTCAATACTGCTTTATACTTTGCTGCTTTTCTGGGGAATTTTATGTATTCTATCGCATTATGTTTTATCAATTTTTATCAATGGCTAGTTTCAGCTCTATTTCCTAATGGAAAACGCTAGAATAATAATGTTGGAAATAGCCTCGAACCCCAATTGTTAAGAACCAAGCAGAACTGACAGCTGCCGAATAAACGGTGCTCGTGAATATTCCTTCGAGTCGCCAGTATCTTAAAAAATTAGTTTTAAACGAATAGTCTTTTTTCTTGTTGATACATAAGCTGTCTTTGCAGCTATTGATCTGAAATCTTTCAGTTTGTAATTTACTTCAATATTGCTGATTTTAGTTGTCAACATCATCATCAAAGGAGCACCCACACAGACTGTAATCGGCACGTTCATTTTACCGGCGGCATAGTGTTTAACGTTTCAAGCGTGTATTTGTGGACTGCTAAATAACTGGGTAGTTGTCTGTTAACCGACTAAAAATTAAATAAAACCATATCATTGAACCCCCAAGTGATTTGCAAGAACAAAAATGTTCCTGAGCTTGAACGTGCATGGCGAGCATATTAAGTAGAACGTGACATCTCTGGCGAGGAACGGCTTTCGATAATCAATACGGGTAGTGCATTATTCCGTACTTGTGTTACAGGCAAACAGAGTGGATGTCTTTAGCACTGTTGTCAGAGTGTTTGCAGGGAATGGTGTTATACAAGAGTTTACAGCAGTTATAGCCAGTAAACAAGCTAAAGAGTGAGCCGATAGTTTAAAGGAAGTTACAGCACGATCCATAAATATTGATTGATTCTCTTTTCTTACCACAGATATGTCTTTCATGGCTTCCTGTTCGTTGTTTGTTCTTTGGAAGACTTTCCATAGTAGCACGCATATACATTCGTGAATAGAATAGTCAGTGTGACTTTTAGTCTCGCATTAAACCGGGAAAAAAAAAAAAACGCAGTACTTTGTGTTGCATTTCATTATAAGCATACTATCAGTCTCTCATGATGTGAAATAGTATGTAAAAAAAGCTTGTCATTTGGCCAAATATCTTCCGTAAGAGAAGCTAATAATATCCTTTTATTATAAAATGCAGACGTTTTTCACAATGTTTTGATAATTATAAAGAAAATGAATGGATGCAATGCAATTTTTAGGATAGTCTTAGACTCTAATTAATTTTTTTCACTGTTTAGGTACTCATATTAAAAGCTAAATATTTCGTTAAAGTGGTACATTCTACGAAATACTGCTCGATGCTGAGCTTTTCAGCGACATTACTAAGCATAAAAGCCCAGTATTGACTAGCCTTATTAGTATATTAATATTTTTGGGTTCAGAAATTTTTACACAGTAAACGGCTTTGTCCATATATCTAAAATAACTATAATAAGGTAACTATTTTGTGGTACAGAACTCCCTAGAAAAATTTCTTATCACTCTACAGGCGGCGCATTCTAACAGATGTGCTGTTAATTCACTGAGCTGCAGAGAAGTTTGCATTGCCGTTAATTGAATACGATACTTTAGTTTGAAATTTTGGTAGCTGTAACTCTCCCATTTCTCCCAAATAATTCAATATTATCACATTCATTAATGAATCAGCATTTGATGCACTCCTTTTACTCGAATTTTGCATCCAAACCACTGAACACATTTCACATCGATCTTTTAATGGAAAGACAAGTATCAGTAGGAATTAGTTAAACAGCGGGATACATTCCGTTATTTAACTAGCCTGCGCCGTAGTTATTTCTTTTACTTAGCTTGAATGTTGCTTTAAATTTAACATACATCTTTATTTTAGTATTATGGTATTTGGATATTTACTGTAAATAAACTAAATCATATTTTCAGATTTTAACAAGAAATTTCTAGAAACATCCATCAGGTGGTCGTTTCAATGAACCAAATTGTAGAGATATGAGGAAATTAAAACCAGAAGATAAGTTGAAGGCGATTTAATCGTAAATTAGATAAGTTGTGTTCAATAACTGTTAATGAGGTGTTTCAGTATTACATCTGTCATTATTTTTCTAAATTATTTTAAAAAAGCTTTCGTTAATATTTTAAATTTCCTAAGAATTAAAAAAGATTTTAAGCCCAAAAAGTTTTACCAAATAGTTTTTGGCATGAACTACTTAAAATGTGTGGGTTTCTCTTAAAATCGGGTGATTTAATATACCTCTCCACTGGTCCCAAACTCTACCGTGTTCTCTCTTTTAGAATATAAAGCTATTGACCTGAAAGTAAGAGAGAAGTTTCCCTTGGAAGGAGGCTGTTAGTAAACGTTAATGCAATTTTTAGAACTCAATAATTCACGAGTTGAAAAATGCTTTTTTTTCCTTCATTTGTAGAAAGAATGCACTTATATCCTTGCTGCTTATAAGCATGCTATTTACTTCTTGATAGTATTTAATGCAAACTTCGGTTTTTATATCATTTGAATACCACTCTGCGGATTTATGGAAATTAGAAGAAATCAGATTAGTAAAAAAAAAAAAAAAAAAAAAAAATCAAGGCAAAAACGATCATTGTCATGTTGGAAATATTTTAATTGAAACGTTCAACTTCATTTTTTTTTTATCAATTAAAGCACGAAGACTATTCAAAAAACGACTATTTACTAACACTCCAGCAGCTTTTTTGTCTTAAAAAGCTCAGAATAATTCATGGAAAAATGTTCTCATAACTTAAATTTTTTTTTCTATCTTAATCAAATTAGCTTCACAGTGTTCGCTATCTTTTAACTAGTTGAAGGAATGGAAGCAGGTTAGGGATAGAGTTCTTTAGATGAATATAGTTGGAAACAGAAGGATTATCTGAAGTATTAAAATCCGTTATTGAAGACGATCTAGTGGATTATGCAATAAAACAACAACAAAAAATCCCTGGTTACCTAATATGCGCTAACCCTGTCCCTTGAGGTACGCAGGCAAGTTCAAAATTTATATTTACATACCAAAATTCCCCTAATTTATGTATAGGAAAAATGCTAATAATATTCTAGCGTAATATGTCCCGAAAACATTACATTGTTATTTTTTCCAATAATTTGTTAAAGATTTATCTTATACATTCTCAGAAAACAGCACATCATCTAAAGCAGTTACTAAGATTAAATATAATGCGTAGATAGAAATGTGGACAACTGCCATCAGCTTATGATTGCTGGATGCATACGTGAACTTTCGCAAAACACATGCCAATTTCCCAGTGATGTACGTTTCTGTGGTGAGAGTAAGTAGGAGGTGGGGGGAGGGGGGGATAAGGCGAAGAACAGAAGTCTCTTGTAGAGAAAGTAAGTTAATCTCAAATTTCATTATTCCCCATGATGAAATTTCCCAATCGATTTTGTCGACCATTACTAGAATCGATTTCTTCCTATTTCCCATTAAGTGAAAAAAAAAATGCTTTTACCTTGTTTTGGAAGATGTTTTTCTGTCTTTTTTATGTATTTTTTTCCGTTTTTTTTTTTTTTAGTTTGAATATTGCGATGTCTTTTGGTGAATAAGGTTAATACTGTGGAATGGGGAAAGAAATTAAAATATTTGTCTTTTCTTCTTTAATATTACTAATGTGTTATGTACTATTTATAAGATCAGAGTACAGTGCATGCTGATCAACAGCTTTGCCTTGTTTTAGAACAGCTTGTATATAATACTTGTATAGATAGGGAATGAAATTCAAAAGATCACGCGATTCCTCACTTATTATGAGGATTGCACATTACCCTCTGGATAAAATCTCTGGATATCAAGCCAGATCATTAACTTGTGTCTTGTACCTTCATCATCCGTAAGTGTTGTAACTGTATTTTCGATCCTTTCACAAATATGTGAATTTCTCACAGGAAGCACGCAAAGCGGTCACCTAATCGAACGGTTTTTAAATGCGAAAGTGTGCACAACTAGTGCATTGACTTTGTCTAACTTCGTTTAGTCATAACAAATTATTGGGGAACGATCAATTTTAAGCAGATCATCATCATTAGTGTCGAAGGTACTTTTTAATAATAAATAACTATAAATATATAAAGAATATTTGCAGAGCACAAACACATAATCATTACTAAATAATCCGCCAGAATTTTATATATATCCAACTCAAAATTTCTAAATTAACAACATATTTTGTCAGGAATTCTGTGTGTCCATCTAGATGGATAGCGTATCTGTTCTCTAACTAACAGATACGCTATCCATTAACTCTCATCGTAAAACAACTGTCCCGATTTGGTTTGAATTGATCAAGGAGTTTAGAAAAACACAATATTTTATATCATTGTGTTTCATCTACTTGTGTTTTTTTTTTTTCCAATAACTTGTATTTTTTTCTGCGAAGTTTAAATTTTTTTCTTGCTACTGAGCAAAACATATTGGTACACAATCTATGTAAAAAGATTTGTACAACTACCAATATAAACATCATAAATATGCAATGTAGATACCAATATATATGCGCTTACTTGTTCTCGTATTTAATCATATTAGTAGGAAGCGCACGAAGTAACTGTCAAGCAGTGTGTGTGTATAACAAGCGAATCAGGATATCCTCTTATCATTTCCATAAGCGATTTCCACACCCTGTCAACTCTTTCCAACCATCAATTAATATTTATCGGCTTCCCTGAGATTCAAAGATGCCTCTGTGAGGCAATATTAACAATTCCTGTTGAATTGTGTATATATAATTCCATATTTAAAATTTATCATCTATAATTTACTTGAAATTTAGTCTGTATATATGCGAAGTATATCACTAACAGAAGTATATTTTGCGAGACAAAAAATAATGTTCATGAACATAAATTATATCATTTTTGGTAGTTTCTTTATGTATAGAAAACAAATGATATATTCTTTAAGAATTCCTTGATTTTCTTACTTGGTGAAAACAAATATTCAAGATATATTTAACGATTAAATTTATCCTTGAGTAGATAAAGACGTACATATTTTTTTCTTATATGCGATATAACTCACGATAATTTGCAAAACCTAAAGCACATTCGAAGCGGGAGTGAGCTCAAACCGATTTCGGTTTTACATAGGCTGAAAGGTCAACCTGGCTTTCATTTTACAACCTCAATAACCAAAGAGTTCTTTTCCCCGAAGTGCTGCCATCTTACGCTAAGTGTAAGAAAATGAAATTACACAAAGATTTTTTTTTAAAATCCAAATTTGCGTGAGCTTGTTGATACAGCATTTGAATTCTGACTTTATTTCTGTTCGTCCTTTCTTTTGGGTTGTCAGATTTGATCAAATGCTTGCCCTTTTATTTTTGTTGCAGACAACGGTATACTATGCAATGTTAATAAAGCCAGTTTCCGATTTTTTAGTTTTGTTTTATCCCCTAGATTATTTCTTGATAGATAATTCTTATTTTACGATGATATGAAGATTGCATTTTGAATTACGTAACTTAAGTAGACATTGTTTTTGTACATTTAGTTTCATCGTGGAAATGTCTGAGGTTCTTAGCAATGCGAGCTGTTTTGTTACTGGATTACCATTAGCTCAAGAATTAATATTTGAAGGCGCTTTTAACCCGTCAGCCTCAATTACGACTTCCTGCACCCTTCTGGCAATTTCTTTTAAAAAATAATAGTGGACTGTTAGCTATTTTATACTTACAAGTATGTGTTAGTTTCAATTTGATCTTTTTTTTTTTTTTTTAACTTCCTAGTACAAGATTCAATTTGTCGAAATATGCTTGACACCATAATTCTGTTATTTTTTTTATTGTAGAATGCTAAGAGATGGTTTGCAATTGATTTTTTTTCATTTAAAAGTACACAAATTGGCAACCCCTTGAAGGCTTTAAGACGTTAATTGAATTAATGTCTCAAATAGTAATTCAATTAATATTTCAAGAAAGGTTTTAAGGCAAATAAACAGATTTAGTTGGCGACAAATCTTTGTCTAAAATATTCCACGAAATGAAATTATTTCGTAGAATATTCTTCATAGTTTATCCTGTTCTTATGAGTGAAACAAAACCATGAATTAAATTGTAGTTGACTAGTTTTTCTTGCAACCCGCTTCGAATACTATAATTTAATAAACAAGGCTGAGATAGGAAAAGTTGTGTTCTTTTCATTACGGCATCTCAGATGTTTCCCTCTTCGACAAGGTTTAACACTTTATTGGTGGCATTAACATTGTACTGACATTCTAATTCATTAATCCTAATATGAAAATACTATTAATGTACCGATTATTTCAAAAGTCCACAGTGAACGGGCTTTTCTGAAATTTTGAAAAATTCATTTTAAACTTTTTAGCCCTATGCCAACTTTTTTTTTGATATATGTGCAATGAAAAATACTAGAAAAAGTATGGATTGAGTAATACCTGTTTTGGTACTCGATCCGCATTCTGTCCAACCAACTAGGATCTCTACCAAGTAAACTGCGGAGACTTCAGACATTGATAAACATGTGAAACTTGTGCTTCCATCATTTATTTTTTGACAGTCACCACGTTACATATTTTTAATTCAATCTGGCTTGAATAAGAATCCGTAAATTCAATGAAATGCACTTATGTAATGCTTAGCACTTTGTTCTTATCTCTCCAAAGGTAAATGGTTTGTGGTAAATTATTAAACTAAAAATAAGACTGAAAGTAATTTATTATGCGCATAACGTCCGTAGAGTGTAAATTAGGTTGAACAATAAGTGAAATATGACATTGCATTTTTATATAAAATACCGTCATCTGTAAATAGTCTTGTAACGATGATGGATTGATTCAGAGAAAGATTAAACAAATTACATTTTGACATGAGCGATAACTTTCCCTCTGTGTACATGTTTATATTAATATGCAGCTACCATTTAGTTAGAATTCAACTGATCAATAGCTGTGTAGTGTACTTATAGTATGATTACTGATAAAGGGTCAGAATCGATTTGTAGTTGAGACTGCGCTATCAATGTTCTTATAAAAGGGGAGCAAGCAATAAAGAGAGGAAAATAAAATTTATCAAAGGAATTTATCAAAGTATTGCACTGTTACTAGAACACGCATATTTTAGTTATAAGCATTTTTTGGAAAAAATTCATTACGTGAGTCGTATTAGACAGGAGTTTATTTTATCATCAGGATTCCTACTTGAAATTCGTTATAAATCAGTTATCTCCTGTTTTTTTTTTTTTTTGTCATTTCCTTTTACTTATTATTTAAAACAAGCTATTTTACCGTACACCAGTTGATGTATTGTAGGATATTGTTCCTTTTGAAATATTAAATTTAAATGTTTATTTATAGTTATAATCAGCTTACACACAGACCCAACAGGAGGTAAACCAAATGGGGGGGGGGAATATCTTTCTTAACTGTACAAATTACATTGAATGCAATGAATAGATAAACTAAGTTCATCTATTTGTGTTTGTAAGGAGAGATTACAGCAGTTGGAGGAATAATCTCGGAGTCCGAATATAAGTGACTTGGTGCTGACAGAAAGGACGATTTGGGGGGGGGGGGGATTTCCATTGGATTCCGCTGTTTAGATTCACCTAGTCTTTCGTATCTTCCTATGTGTAAACTTTTCATGCTATTTTGCCAAAAGGTTTATTCTTAATAAGGAAAAATTAGGATCTTAATGCAGAAAGTTAATTATTGAATAAATAAAAATTACAGAAATATTCCATTGTTTTCCGCTAATAAACTAACATTAGCTTATTTCTCCTGCTATAAAAAGTTCACTTCTGATTTATGACACGTGAGATGCTACTATCTACTAATGGAATATGCAGTAAGACGTTGAAATTATTACAAAAAAAGGTTTTCTGTGATAAGTTCGCAACTACACTGAACGATTGTCTTAAATCAATTTCCTAACAGTTTTAATCTATTCTTTGCCAAATTTAATTATTTCAGAAGCCATATCACAAAAGAGTATTTCATTTAATCCTTTCAAATTTAAAACTAATTATGATTTAAATTTTCTACTATCTTGATCCAAATGTAAGAATTAAGATAAATTTCTTATCCCAGTTTCAAAACGCAGCACTTTTAAGGAATCTGTAGCTCCCTCCGTATTAAATTAGTTGTTTAATTTATTATATAGTTAAGAATATTTTTTATTTCCATAAAGGCCGTAGTTTTCTCAATGTTATTATAGGTTTATAATCCTTGCAATAAAAATTAGATAAGCTATTTTCAATTAGTTGGCGCTTATCTGACTTCCGGTTACAATTAATCTTAGGGTTGAGTGAATGGGTTTCTGGGCACAAACACCGCATGGAGGCGTTCTTATTTCACGGAAGAAAAGAGAACTGTGGAAGCGAAAGATATCGGAGTTACGGTTTAACATGAGCCAAATAATTAACTGATACCTAGCAGCAGAACCTAAATAATTTACAAATTTTCGTGCTTCCGCCGCTAATCGATGCCGAAATTAAGATGAGGACGAGCGAAAAGGAATGCGAAGTATGACAGCAACCATACAGTCAAAGCATGTTTTTCTTTTATGTAGAAATTAAACAATTTGATACGCTCGTGAGAAGTCATCTCAATTGACATAGATGCAGCGTATTCCACGAATAGCGTGCTGGAACATTTCACCTTCGACTAAATTCCAAGTCACCAATGAATGAGAGTTATTTAATAGTTCCTTAATATATGTGTTACTGTTCATTAATTTTCCTTGACTTCGCTACTCATAGATAGTTTTATGAGCAGTCGGTTAGTATAAAAGTTTATCATAGCAATGCTTAATCAAACGCTTAAATGCGATAGAAATTTCCTCAGGCATGCATTGCATTTTAAATGAATTAGATTTCGTGTGGCAAATGTAAATAGAGATATCAAATTGGAATAATGGTAGGGAATTAGACTCGGCACTCTATTCAAACTACTAAACGTATTCAAACAATTATGCAACATATTATTTATTCTTAACAAGTCATTGCAACAATTTATTCACATTCTCAACAATTAAACCGTTCAAAACATTGTTAGAAATCATGACAATTTTAACACTTCTCATTTCCTTCCTTTTCAATGGCTCATTTATATTTAAAACTAGCATCGTATTACTAATTTCCAATGAATTACACGTGTTGGGTTCATATCTCGCCGTTTTGGAATTTAAATCGAAAGTGATAGATGATTTTGAAAGTTCTTGTCTGTCTAGAACAGGGTTGAAATATTTTCCAACGGTTTTCTGAACAGGATTGCCATTACAAAGAGGGGGGAAAAACTCGTGTTTGTGTACGTGGAAACAGATTGTTGAAATAATTCGCCGAGTATTTCAACAATCTGTATCATTCTGTCTGAGACCTTATTCAGACAACATTCTAATTGTTAACATTAGAAATTGTTCGGGCAATTGTTTTAATTAACAATGACAATTGTGCAACAATCTCTCCTACTGCTAGCACTAGACTGGTATTACTGTTTTTCAGCAAATGTCGCAACAGATAAATTGTGTAATTTCCCGAGTGAAAAATTAAAACAGTAGATGAATTGTTGTATTTTTATCCAGATAACCACAGCTCTGACGAGCTGTTTGGATAAATTACGCATCTGCCAACTACAAAAAAAAAAAAAAAAAAAAAAACGTCAGCAGATAGTAGATGCTACTGTTTGCTGCTGCAACGTATAAGCTCTCAATCGTTCTGTTTTACTGCGATCCGCAAAACTCTGTTTTCATTATTCACTTCAACGTCACTGTTCCTCGGTGGTGCCAGTACCGATAGCCGTGGATTAAACTTGTTTGTCAAACTAGCAGTTTCAAACAGAGGATTAACTCAGGGTGCGTTCTTAATACACGCAACTGACAGCTACTGATATCTTGTACGTAGGCGGTGTTAATAAAGAATACCTGTCTCTTCTAAAGGCAAAGGGGGATGGGAGGACTTAGAGAATTGCACGTGAACAGCCCGACTTGCTTAATATCTGACAGGAGAGAGGACTAAAAGAAATTCCACGACCCTATGTAACGATCCGCGGGAAAATGCAAAAACCTCTGGAATATTTGATTAAGTTTTGTCGTCTATAAAATGAAGCTGACCGCCTATTCCTTTTTTTTTTTTTCTTTTCTTATCAATTTTAAGACTTCTGATTTGATTAAATTTTCATCGATACTGCTTCGGAAAACAGACAAAAGTGCACTGAGGTAATTATTATTTGAAAAGGCCATATTTCATGGAATAAATTTCTATCAATTATGCTTCCAGTACCTTAAAGAATTTCACTACAATTTATTAAAGAGTAATTAACAGTACGGCTGGGATTATTATAACGAATCTGTTTGATATTAAAAATTCTCAGACTAAAACTAAGCATCTAAGCTAATTTTTCCCGTCTATTCAACAGCCACCATTCCTAAGTCATTCTGATTTTTTATTCATCTTCCTCCTTTATAATTGCAGCAATGACGGTTATTAACATCTCGCTTTTGACAATAAAATATTTAAATACATCATTAAACAGAATCTCATTTCTCAGATTAATTCCATATTAACGTTATTAGCATAAAAATCGATTAAATGTAAATTATAAAATGCATAATGTTTAAATATAATTGAACTAAACAGTTAAAAATTATAACTAAATCAATGACGTTTTCTTTTTAAATGTACCATAATTTCAAAATGTATGGCATGAAAAGTTAATTTAGCTTGTTAAACGGCATTGTTGTTAGTATCATCACAATGCACAAAGGCACATCAACAATCGCTGAACTTGTCAATCCCAGAATTCAATATATTTTTGACTTCACATTGTTAACTCTTTTAATAATTGTTTCACAATTAATAAGCACATTAATTAATTCTGTTTAATGTGAAATACATTGTTGTACGAGGATGGTCTGCCGGCCTAACAATGAAAAAACGAATTTATAATTTCAAAATTATTTTTAAACATAATCTCCCTTAAGACTAATACATTTATTCCAGCGCCATTATCCCATCCCTGTAGTGGTTCTGAATAAGACCTGCAAAATACCCCGTCTACAGCTACAATCACGTCTTGATTCGAAGAAACACGATAACCAGCGAGGAATAATTTCAGTTTTGGGAAGAGATAGAAGTCAGAGGGAAGCAAAAGCTTGGGAATAAAGGTGAATGCTCCGACAATTCATAGTGCAGACCCCTTACATTTTCCCATTGCTAAAACACCTGTGTGGCAGGTGCATTGTACTGATGAAAGATTATTTTTTCTTCTGCAAACCGGGTCTTTTCTCACGACTTTTTTCGTCTCGTCTGGTTAAAAGATCGAAATAATATTCCCCGGTTATTATTTTACCCTTTTCAAGATAATTAATAAATGCCTTAAATAAATTGCCTTTAGCATCCCAAAACACCGATGCCATGACCTTTCCTGCTGATGGAACAGACTGTCTTCTTTCGCGCTGAACAACCAACTTCTGTCCACTGTTTTGACTACTGTTTGGATTCTGGTGGGTAATGGTAAATCCAGGTCTCATCCATAGTAATAAATCAACGCACAAAATCAGGTTTATTCTTGTTAAAACGCTCCAAGCACTGCTCAGAGATTTTCATGCGAGTGCGGCTTGGATGTTCTGTGAGCAAGCATAGCCCCCCATTTTGCGTAAAGCTTTTTCATATGCAATTCTTCATACAAAATATAACCTACACTTTTTTTTTTGAAATGCCTATAGTCTGAGCAATTTCAAACACTTTGACTCGCCGGTAATCCAATGACATATCGTGCACTTGCTCGATGTTTTCTGGTGTTGCACTTTTTTTGGAGGCATTCACGTGGATCATCAAGTCTGGTACGGCCACGTTTAAACTCGGCCGCCCATTTCTTAATAGTAGAAGACGAAGAGTGCCCATAAACTTTTATGAACTTCGAATAAATTTATTTTAGCTTTAAACCTTTTTTTTTTACAAATTATTTTATAACCGCACGATACTCAATTTTTGTTATTTCATGGGATACAGACATCACTTTTGCTTCAGACAGCTGTATAAAACAAACACTACTTGATAGAATAATTGCAATTTCACATGGATGCTTATGACAGATGTACCAACTTAAAAGAAAAAATCTTGCCCATAGTGATGCCGTCTATGGTCGAGGTCGAAAACTCCCCTCGTATGATGATACGTTAATTTTAATTCACAATCCCCAAATGAATACGGATAAAATTTCAAATAATGTTTTAAAATAAACGTAAAATCTGTTGCCATGTTATATATTTAAAGCTTTATAGAAATATTAGTTATGATTTTATTTCATTATCGCTATTCATGATAGACAATCATTTATTTCACCGGCGAGTAATGTTTTTTTTTTTTTTTCCTTTCCAAAACGGTTAATGATAAGAATCATACTGCTGAAAAATTACTTAAAGCAAAATGTATTCAAATAGTACAGCAAGGCGAAATATTTAGTTGGAAGCCGCTAAACTAGCATTCCACCAATATCGAAACTGCAATACACTCAGTCAACTTCCTCATTAAACATTTATTTCAATAGGGGCTGAATGAAATGAGAGACACACAGAAATCAAAATACTTTCGTCAGGGTTGCTGATTTCACATCGGTGGATTAGATAGTTTGCACTAGTGTTTCAGTGATTCAATGCATTCTCAATATCATCATACTATGTTTGTCTTCAGAAAGGAATTCAAATCCAAGTTGTTTACGACAATTTTCGCTCTAGAATGAAATACTTCTCATTTTTTAACTGCAGATTGTTCTGCCTTCTCCAGGTGGAGAAAAAAGAACTCCACTTATTTTCTTCATTACCCAATAAAAAGTTTGCTAGGCTGTTATTTTCACGTATCGTTTTTCCTTCTTTTCTTCCCCTTAAGCCTTTTGTCTAGTCAAGATGATTTATTCCGATAATGGTACCCAACACTTCATTCTGTTCTTTGCATTCTTTGGGTGGTTACACTAATTTCCAGATCGTTCCAGCCGTAGGGTATTTTTAATCACTGCACAGCGAGTTTGCAGTCGTTTTCAGTGAAGAGGTATGGAGTCGTCACAAATTTTAAAGGTGCAAAGAACTCCGTCAAGTATAGAAAGAATCGAACAGGAATGCTGCAGGGGTAGGGGAGTTCGAGTGTTAGAAATACGGGAATAACGTAACCTCGAGCATTCTCTTCTATTTCATCTACTTGTAACATGCCAATCGATTAACCGTGTTGAATAGGAAGAAAAATCTGGAACTAATATAAAGAATTTCTTTGAAATTAAACTTAAGAATTAAATACAGCCATTTGCTCATTTTCTCGTAGTATTTCGTGTAAAATATCCTGTTTGCTTACGAAAACACGTTAGTAGTCTGGTAACGAAATGCAGAACTAAAGTCGGGAGTCAATCGACATGTTTTAAATCCGTTTTTTGATTACTTTTGATCTTTTAAATATTTTATTTCTTTTCTAAAAGAAGATTATTACGCATAATACTTATGAATAACAATCATATTTTTAATTGTCCCTTGTATGGCATTCATTGTATCAATATTAGGTTATGCTGTAATGATAGATGGCGCTATGATCGATTTTCGAAAGTAAATAGTTGCATGAATTTATTATGCGATCCATTGGTTTGTAAAATAAATTGTTTGAAGAGTTACTTATAATGTAATAGTAAATCATAACGCATGTTTCGCACTGATATAAATCAATAGTTTTCTCTTACAAAACAGTAAGTTAACTTTAGCTTTTCTGATTATGATCAGCGTAAACTATATCCCGTGTTCACTACAGAAAACTTAATTAACCGAGTTCTAGATCTAAAAATGGAGTAGTATAATAAATAGGATAAATTGTGTTATCTGTTTAATACGAGGTTATTTTTATTTTCCAATTTCCAAACTTTTTATCATTTAATTCACCTACTATTACAGAGTAAAAACTGATGAAATTATAAGTGAGGCACTATACACTGTCATTAAAGTGAATTAGCTCATAGTATTTACATACCTTTCCATCTATTATTGTGTTTATGTTTTAAGTATTCCATAAACAGGACACTATTTTGGTTTTAGTTACAAAATATTTCATTAAATCGACTCCCCGTGATGAAATTTAGAACTTAATTCGCTTACATTCAGTCAATAAATGCATTTTTTATTAAGAAGAGTTTATAGCCGGAAGTGGTGAAGCTTGGAACAGCGCAGAGGGAGAACACACACTCTGAACAGACAGGGTATAAGTAGTCCCATGAAGTACGTGATTGTGATTTTACGAGTCTTTTCTCTATTACTTTTTTCGTACGTCTCCGTCGTAAAAGTTGGTCACGACTTCCTCTGATAGCCGTTTACTGTACAAGAAAGGTGTGCAAGAGTAGACTTCAGTGCGTAACTGAGGGATTGATGACAAACAATTGAAGCCCTTGGCAATGGACTGCAACTAATGATAGGAGTCAGATTGATTTGGGAAAGACTAAAGTTACACGAATGTGATGCGCTATTGTCCAGAAATAAGATACTGACGAAGGAAAAACAAACTCAAAGACTGCTAACCAATGTTTTTATAAATATACAGGGTAGTCCACTTCTGCCTGACTGCTTAGACATAACTTTTCTTCCAAATAAAAAAATGTTCTCTCAGAATATTGCACAATCGTTGATAAGAAACTCCACCATGTTCATTATTATACTCGTATTGCATAATTCAAAACCACCTCTTACTATATTTCAACAAACCATTTTATTTCTTCGTCTAATTCAATTTTCAGTGATTTTTCTCAAGTTAGTATGGTGCAAATTCAATTACTATTTTTTCTATTACTATTATTCTATTGCTGTTTACTGGCAACCGAAAGTGACCTGAATAAGTATTATGTTCCGTTTCTGTGTGCTGGATTCTTGTATTATCTCTCCCTTAGTTCAGTGATGCTTTAACTACGTTATTGTATTCACCATTTCAAGGTTAGACCTGATTTTAAAAAGATGAATTGGAGCTGTACTGGTATAATCCCCCTCAGCTGATGTAACTAGACCATTTTTATCTCATAAAGCTAAATGATACTATTTTAATTTAAATTTAAATTTTCTCCTTTTCAGGGATGACAAGAGAAATGAAAGTAGTTTTTATCCAAGAAGTAATTATTTAAAATTATATTTTAATATGTAAATACTTTAAAACACAAATTTGCGATTAAATACATCAAATGCAATACATAAGTGCTATAAATAAGCCAGCGAACTATTACTCATTCATCAAATAAATTTACGGAAGTTTTTCTTTAATAAAGATAAAATTTTGAATAAATATTGTAAATCATGGCCATAATTATTTTTGAAAGAGTTGATATGATCAAATTTCTCTCGGCTACTGTATCCATGCGATGTCCTAACTTGTTTAATAAGTAATAAATGAACTATCGATGATGCAAATGAATCAGCAGGTAGTAAAAACGCAACAGTATTGGCTGCTTGTCCGATCTTCATATGGAGATTTATTTATTTTAATTTTAATGGACTCGAAGTAATTTCTATTTTAGAACCATTGAATGAAACTAGTGAATAATGATCGTTCGTGGAAGCACAATTTATTATGCCAAACATTAGCTTTGTCGGTGAAAGGATAGCAAAAATGTTTATTATATGAAAAAGTATATTTTATTCTAAGAACGGTTTTTCTTTAATACTAATTTAGAACTGGTTAAGTATCATGACGGACAGAATTAGCATTT
This sequence comes from Typopeltis vanoorti, assembly GCF_054136105.1. Classification (NCBI taxonomy): domain Eukaryota; kingdom Metazoa; phylum Arthropoda; class Arachnida; order Uropygi; family Thelyphonidae; genus Typopeltis; species Typopeltis vanoorti. The sequence continues at coordinate 85,658,446 of NC_143556.1, read as the reverse complement.
AAACTGTATCTTTTAGGTCGGAACGAATCTTGCTAATCTTTTGAGGTGCTTATTTACTGATTATAATAAGAATAATCACTCCATTATGCTACAATTTGGAATACAGGACCTACAGGTGCTTGTTGTAGATATCGTATTACCGCAACAAACTGTATCCTTTCTATCGTCAGGATAAAAGACGACACTGAGACCTCCTATTTTAGGATATTGAAATTGTGGTTCTATGTTCCTTTTAAATTATGCAGATGTTATTTTCGTCACATCCTCCATTTTTAGTATTGTTTAAAAAATACTCGCATATTTGGCCGACTTAAAAACTAGTATTGATTCGACTCGAATAACTTGAACAAATGTTCTCACATGAATATTTGTGTTATTCTAGACTGAATTACGTGATTTAACTTTTCTTTGTGGTTCATGAAACATTGAATAAAGCAAAGTATAACGGAAAAAACATTATTTTTGCAGTCTACTTTTAATGAAAATATCAAAGCCCAATGTTTGTGGAGGTTCAGTTACAGCGACATCTTTATTTATGCAGCATTAACGGTTTTTTTTTTTTTTTTTAAATTACCACTTGAAACGAATTTTTATAGTACATCACATACGCAGATGTTTAACTAGGACATCGGATTGGGAGTCTCACTTAGTGAAATGTTAGAATATTTAATCAATCCTAAGAAATGGGTTTATTATTCTTTGTGCCGAATGTCATAATCAATAAATCAAATGAATTTTTGATATGAGAGGTGCAAGCAAATCTACAACATAATACTTAACCCGAATGTTACATTATCTTCATAATTATTGCAAATACCCGCTATTAGTTGGCTTGCAAATATGTTCATTTAGTTCTTTTTCCAGACTAGCATTGCATTAAAGGAAAAAAAACTTATTTTTTTTTTGTTTACGAGGAATGAGGTGCGTCGAACTCTCTTACTGAACATTATGTTAGGCCATGAGAGTGAAAGCATTCACAGGTCACTATCTAGTAATTTCTCGACTCTGAAGCGTACCTCATCAGAGAGTGAGCAGGATTAATTTCCCCAATGGTTCCAGAGAAGCAGAGTTGTTATCTTAACAAAGACCAGAGTTTTTTTTTTCATAGATGTGTGCACTGATAAGTTGCTAGGGGTATGTAAGAAGGTTCTTTTTCAAGTAATGGAAAATATGAAAGTAGCTTATATGTAGAGGAAAAAATAAGTTTTTTTTTAAAGATCTTAAGTGTTGATATAGCCAAATGTACGTTGTTTTGATTTTATTAACGAGGAATCATGTATTAAGGTCAAGTAGGTCTGTTGGCATGCATAATTTATTTTAATTTTCATTTAATTCAGGTATACTTTGTTCCTGTGGTAATATTATTTTATAAAAACAGATGAATGATGCGAATTTTATTTCTACCATGCAAAACTTGGTGGTTTCAACTCAGTTGAATACCCAAGTACGGATAAAATAATAAACAGCAAACCGTTCCACGGTAATCTCGTTCATTTATTACAACTTGCAATTACTTAAGGTATCCAAGATTAGATAACAACAATTACTCATTCTGCCCTAAACGAATTGAAAATTATTTAAAAAAATAGACCAATAATGCAAATATTTACATTTGATTTCGTGAAATGTTGACGCGATTTCCTAAAGGCAGTTTTATTTATTCAAGTAATTTTTGTACGAATTTGAAAATATAAATATTCAAGAAGTTGAATTGGTATTATGCAAGTTGTCTTGACTGGTTTGACATATTTTTCTTTCTTGGGAAATGAAGAGAAAAAACATTATTTCATAAATAATGTAAAATACTAATTTTTTAGAATTTCTGATCAAATTGACTAAAGCTATGAATCTTGCATTATAGATGTAAATTGGGTGTGTCCTTCTGGTTGATTTTTCTTGAGGGAGACACTTTCGCCTACATATGAGACAGGTTGCCTCAACTTCATCTTGAAACCTCTTAAAACTTCTAGTATACTAGACGGGATTCGAATCTAGGTCTTTCCAGCTAAAGCTTATCGACTTAGCGACAGAGGCTTCCGTATCGTTGAAAACATGGAGTTCTTTCAAATGAAGATACTTGAACAACATTTCTCATCTTATTTTCTACCGAATTTAACGTCACATCAAAATTTGTCAAACAAATAACTCTATTAATAAGATGCAAAGAACAAGAACATTTAAAGATTATTTAATATGAAGGTGAGTTAGCCAATAGTGGCCAGTTGTTTTTACTAGTTGTTTTAAGTCGGTTTTTCATTCCAAAAATTAGGCATATCGGTCAGAAGAACACACGCTTTACCATCATAATACATTGTTCTTATATCTTTGACTGGTTTGATCAACATTCCAAACAAACACGACTAGGTATCAACTTTAATCCAGTCATTAGTTACTGTTATTGATATTGTTGTTCTTAGTGACAGTCTTTGAGATTATGGCAGAAATAACCCAAGACTATGAAGTCAGTGTTAGAAAACTGAGTTTTAGGGAGGAAAATTCATTTCAATCCTTCATATTAGTCTCAATAGATTTTGTCCGCAAAGGTATCTTAACGAGCTTGATGCTTATTCAGTGTATTAAATTCATTCAGTTAAATTTAGCGAAATTTCGAAACTTCATGGAGGAAATTGTTATTATTATTAAGAGAGACCTCCACGCAGTCAGGAACTCATTGAGGGTTCTTGTTCTTGAATTCATTCACTCTGCCTTCACAATCCAATGAAAACACATTCCAATCACGCACCACTCTGAGAGAAAACTCTAGCCCCCCCCCCCCACTTTCTTAGCGGCATTCATTCTCAGCTTCCAAGGATACCTAATCGTCCTTTCGCCACCCTCCACAAAATGAAAAATCCCATCAACTGAAATCATGTCTGCAGTCTACAACTTTTCAATCTGTCTTCATAATCAGTATTCCACAATATTGATATCATTTTAACACTCTCCTTGGCACTCTTTCCACTGTATCAGAATCGCAACGGAAATCACGACACCAGACCTGCGCGCAATAGTCCAAGTGAGGTCGTATCAAGGCCTTCTAAAGAGCCAAAATGACATCCATATCTTTATATGTGAACGTTCGTTTCAGCATTGCAATTATATTGCAATAATATGAGTTGTATTTGCAATCTTTGCTTATATGGGCTATGATCTTTAACTTGCTAGCCACTAACACTCCAAGATTCCAAGCCTGATCAGTTTCTTCTAGCCTGATCCCACCAATATAATACGACATTGGATATATAATCACTCTGAAGTGCATGACTTGACATTTACTGATGTTGAACTGACATCCATTTTTCCATGCCCACAATTCCAGCCTATTCATATCATCCAGCAAGTACTGATTATCAGCAGCATTCCTGATAATCTTTCCATCATCACCAAATATAGCTGTATGTGTTTGTTAAATCCTTTCCAATATCATTAATGCACAGATTGAATAATAGAGTGAACCAAGTGAACCACAATTTTGTTAATTGTGGTTCACTACTAGTTATTTTTATTAATTTGTACTGGTTGTGAGCAGTACTACCCTTACATCTCGTCCAGACTTGATATAGGCCTAAGCCTTTACAAGTGTTTTACCCTATGCATGTTCTCATTATCATTGTAGTCATTCTCTGGTGGCAGTGGGCCATACCACCAGTGTGCTCTGTAGGGCCCTCAAAGAAAGAAATTTAATATCCTTCTGCGTAAGCCCAAGCATTTTAAGTCCTTATAGCTATCTGAGGACCATAAATCTTGCAGACTCACATCCCTCACATACCACTTTTTGATATGTTATTCAGTCATCCTCTTATCCACACCAATATTTTATAGTCCAAACCCATATTCCCCAAATTATGCAATAAGTTTCCATGCTGTATTCTGTCAAAATCTTAATAAAATTCAAAGTGTCATTGTATATGTCGATGAGTCTTTGGGCTCCCTGGAGGTGTCAAATAATAATAATATATTCACCCCCCCCTTGTCTAGTGCAATGGTATCATTGCAGAATGCGAGCAGGTTGCTAAACATGACCTTCCCTTAGTAAGCCCATGCTGTTCATTGCAAAGTATATTCACTGCAACCCATTTCTGAATGCGAACCCTAACCAAATTTTCTAAAATCTTTACTATTCCTGAGATGCTGGTTGGTCGATAGTTGGATACATCCGTCTTTGCACCACCCTTGTGCAGTGGGATTACCATTTATTCTTTCCACTCCTGCGAAATCTTCCCTGTTCTGAGACTCACATTAATAGCCTACTCAAAGGAATTGCCAGTTCAGCTGAACACTCTTTTAGCACCCGAGCTGATATCCTATAAGCTCCTATTACTGAATTCTTATTCAGTTTGTACAACAGCTCCAATACCTCCTCTTCATACACCTGAGTTTGTCCATCTAGTGAATATGCAGCAGTGAATTCTGTTAAATACACCAGGTTGATAGCTTTTAGAAAAATGGGCACTCATTAGCTGAAACATCTGCATTGGTCACCCCTATACCGTCTGCATTCAGTGGAGTTATTCTTTCATATTCATTCATTCTTTTACTTGCATTTTAAAATTCAAATTCTAAAGTAAATTCCCAAAAGAATATATTTTTTAAAATTCTGACAAAACGGCATGCAACTCTGCGTTATCATCATCACTATTTTCGATAATTGTATTTGTTGTGTAGATTGTAGGCTTATATTTCCATTAGTCTTACTTCTCGGATAAACATTTCCATTTTCTGAAACATTTTTAAAGTCCAAAATCGATTTTTATGCAACAGTTTCTAGAGCGTGAATATTTTTCCTTAATTAAAGCTACATGAAACAAGAGTCAAATGGAAAAAACTTAAATATCATGTTTTGCTTTTCTTTTGTCATAGAGGTTTGGGTCACCATCAGAACTCCATGATATGCTTTTAATACATAGAGAAAAAAAAATCCATTTCCTAGAACATGGAAACGACCCAATGCAACAGTGACCTCGATTTATTCTCTAACAGTACGGGAGTTATTTTCATTTAAACAGTCCCTTACAGATGTCTTTATCCGAAGTCACATAAATATGGTAAGCTTTTCTCAACAACAAATACGTGCAAAATGACCAGAGCGCGCGCACTCTCAAACACGCACACGTGCAAAGTTTATAGATTTATATAATAAACTGGAATCAACCTTAAGTGATTCGGCATAATCAAAACAGCAAACTAGACCTAGAAGAAATTTTTTTTAACGATCTATCCTCTGTCATTCGAACACAAGTATATAAACAGACACCCAAAATCATATTATCTTTAATCTATAAAGGTTGTTTACAAGATAGGCTGATTTTGATAGATTTGTTCGCTTTTAAACTATGGGATAATAACTTCAATATCCGTACTTAATTTAATCCTCTGTGGAGTGGATTGCTGAGGTGATAAGATTTTTATGGAGATGTGTTGCGACCGTTTACAGTCAGCGGCAGCATACGATCCGAAATTTCAGTTAAAATTCTTAGCTTTAGCTCGACTGCATCAAGGAGGTTTCGCTTTATTATTCTGGTTGTATGGACATTAACAATAGTTCGTCTAGAATAATATAAAAATAGAATAAAAAAGAAAAGCAGAGGTGCATTGTTATAACAAATGCAAGAAGTGTGTTTCTATGGAAATACTGTATATTTGAATAGATGATATATTTATAACTAACATGCTAGCAAAAAGAGATTTCCTTCGTCCGCTTATTTGAAGCTTCTGAAAACACAATACTGAGACATCGTTAAAATAAAGAGAATGGAGAAAGACCGAATACCATTTTCACCCAGAGATTTTCGTCCGTATTTTCAAACGGGCAAAGACGCTGAAGCAAACAGCTGCAGTTATAGACTGGCAACTGCACTCTTCCGTGAAGTCGTACTGAGTCACACAGCGCCAATAAATCGATGAGATGGGGGGAAAGAGAAATGCTTCATCGATTATAAATACTGTGCAGAATGGACGCATGCTGACATACAGGCTGCAAAGCAGTAGTGCTTGTTTCGCCAACAGCATTCTGAGAAACAGTGTTCAAACCAAATGGCGGGGGTCATTTTTAAGTTCAACACCCACGCAAGCAGATAAGTATGCAGAGAATAGTGAGCACTAAACCACAAAAAAAAAAAAAAAAAACACGCAACGTTGTATGTTAAATCTTGCATTCATATACAAAGCCGGAATTGACTTTTGTTTAGAAATAGCCGTTGGGAAATGATGGGAGTTTATTGCTGTTCTTAACATTAATTTCTTATAAAGCGATTTCTGACTGCCACCAACCCCTCTTTTTCTTTGATTTTGTATCAAAAGTGTATAAATCACTCTCATAAAAAATTCCAGAAAACTGTGGATGCATTGATCGAACTGCATAAAACATAGAGGGATCACCATTTTAGGCGTATATACACGGAAAGAGAGAAAGAATATATTTTTTTTAAACATCACGTTCTCACCCAAGCGGAAAATGACGGTGCTACTGCTTTAAAGATTTTGAAGTGAATTATTACCTCTGCAGGCATTAGGATGTAGTTTCTTTTGGTCATTAAAAGATGTCTGTATCGATCACAGGTAACTGCGAAAAAAAGGTAAAGCTAGGAAATGGCAGTTTTTTAAGTTAAATCTTTGTTCCAAAATCCAGCACAAGAATGTATTGTACGGCTCATTTAAGTATCTTAATTGTTTTTCAGCGGAGATTACTACGAACATAGCCTTTTATAATATTTCTTTCCATATATCTCTGAAACGTTTTTTTTTTTTTTTTTTTTACATTTGACGAGGAATTAATAATCGTTAATCACCTAAATGAGCGCTTCAGTTATTTTCTTTCATGGTTATTACTGAGAAACTCGTAAATCCTTATAAACAGGTGCATAGAAGGTCGTCTAAAAATCATGATTAAACAGATGTTAAACGTGACGTGATTAGGATTCCAAAATTAATGTCCCATTCTGATTGAGTGGTCCCTTCAATACCCGCCCATTATCAGCTAAGTGAGAATACGTAGCATCCTTTTCATCAACAGAAAAAAAAAATATACTAAACAGAAAATGTTTTTGTGAATGTGATATTCAGTCAATGACGTGAATATTAATATACCAGACAAGGGGAAAAAAAGTGGAAATTATATTCTCTAATCATTGTTTAAATTATTCTCACTTCTATATCCGAATTGGAATTACGGAGCTCTAAACTTTTATCTCAACTTGGTTGAACTTTATATTCGTCTAAATAAGATTTTTTAAGCGGGTACAGGAAGCATTTTTGGTTTTATCTCCAGGATTTACAGCAACTGTAAAATAAGTATTTTCCAAATTTGTTGCCTTCTACTACCTGTTTATCAAATAAAAGCTCTGTTTTCTTCTTCACAATACTGATTTTAGTTATTTTCCAGACCTCAATAAATGGGATGAACAAGCATTTTACAGAAATCTCCTTTTGAATGGGATCCCTTAATATGACTTAATTTATGTCTCTATTCTACAAATCCTCCTAATACATCTTGCACTTGAATGGCTCGTTTTCCTTGATCTGTGATTGCAGACCTGACAAAAAGTTACACGTATAATGGCAAGAACAGCTCTGCCATCTGAGTTTTCTTTGGCAGATTATTACCCCATAATTTTTGATTTTTAAGCCTTCACAAAGACACTTCTTATTTGCTAGAGGATAAAGAAAATGAACGAGAGGAGAAAGAAAGATTCCGCTGTCTTTCTCTCTGAATTTACTAGTATTTGTACGGAAGTAAGAATATTTTATTAGCTTTATTTTTATCAGTCCAAAATTAGAAATTCTGAAAAATGCAAGTTTGTTTTATTTAATTATAGTTCTGTGTTTTTCAAACAATTTAGCGATCTCTACTAATGACATCTGAAAGCCTTGATTATTTTACTTGGATAATTATTTCTAGTGGCACTGCATATTAATATTTTCCTATTTGTTTTAATCAACTAATCCTCGGGAAAAGAAATCCATAAACTTAGAAGTTTAAGCCTTCTAAGCGACTTTTTAAAATGTAAATCTAAAGGTTATATTTATATTTTATCAGTCCGTGTGGTGGAGCGAGAGGTAGTTAATGTTGGAATACTTCGACACGGTGGGGAAGGGATTACAGAGTGGCCGGCGCACTCCGCGGATGGTTATTACTGTCAAATATTTCCCCATTTGAAATTATTTCTGTGAGGTTCTTATGAAAGTATTAAGTTGCATTTTTTTTTTACCAATCTATTAAATTACAATTTGTATTTCAGGCTTCTTTATGCTCAATGTTCAATCTGCATCAGATAATATTTATCGAAAGGTTTTTCTGTGTGTGTGGAATGTATATATTTGAGCAGCGTTATTTATTATAATAAGTAATGTATGTGCGTAAATACTAAAGAGCTGTTTATTGGAGGCTTTAATTCAGTATTATCAAATAATAATTTTGGTTGATGGTGCAAAGTTATTATGGGATCGAATCACTTCTTAGCCATGAATCTTAGCGATTATTTCTGATAGATGTCTTTTTTTTTTCAGAAAAAGAAAGATTTATTGAATAATATTTAATTTTTCTGTAAATGATGATATTATTACGATATGATCTCAATTATTGAATATATTATATGATAGGAATAAGTCTGTATATAAAAAAAAAATGCAGTGCTTTGACGCAACTGCTCTTTTGCACCTTCTACCAACCTGAGATATATCACATGACTTCTTTCATTTATGGCTGATACAACATTGCTAACGACGAAATTATTTTATGCTCAAATTGGAGAAGTGAAACATGTTAGTTGAATGAAAAAAATCTTCAACCAGACTGGTGATAGGTTATAATCATTCTTAAATGAAATAAACCTCATCTCATTCTCTTTCGTGATAGGTCGATGACCTGTGGAGACAGACCATCGTATGAGTACCTTATCTTCAGTTGAAATGTCCTGATAAAGGTTCTTCGCGTCCTGGACAGGATAGGATTAGAACTTAGTCTTTCCAAGCAAAGGGTTTGGTCTATACAGACTCAGACAAGCTACGGTGACTCTTGAAGCAAATAGTGAATAAAATTCAATAAATTTCCAGTGAAAAAAGTTTTATCCACTGTTGATTTTAAAATAGTCTTTTTTGTTGACTTTTTTTGCTATTAAAGTTTCCAACATGGTTAAAATTTAAAGGATCCAAATAAGATACAAATCTTATTTGTATCCTGTAGACGAAAGCCAGACTTCCCATTAATGCTATGTTTACATTAACTATCTGCGAAAGAATTTCTTTGGAATTACCGTTTAATAAGCCACGCTTTTCATGCGTATTTCTTGATTAATTTCGGAGTATAACATTTAAACTACGGGCCTCCATACAGTTTTTTCTTCCTTTCCCACCCCCTTCTCCTTTTGTTGTTGTTACACTTTACGACACCATCCTACTAGTGGCAAGAACGTCGATGACAATCCCCTGCACTAATGAAGTTGGTAGTCACGCGTAAAATCCTGGCCTCAGGTGATGCTCTCATCTATTTGCACAAAGAGCGTTCCACAAATGCCGTGGAGGCCTCTCTCATTCTGGCTTTTGTAAAGGGACACACACGCATACAGTGCCACCCTTACAAAGACACAGATCCGTTTATATGCATATAAAAAAAAGAAAAGAAACTACAGTGTATATAGAATGAAAAAAATTGAAGAAAATGGGTCGCTTTATCATATTATGCTCTCGGTCAACAAGCTACTTGTAACTTCATTTAACAAAACTGCTACGGGCAGAATACATTCAAGTTCTGAAGAGATAAATCTGCGTTCTTCGCAAATGAAGCTTCTCTGCTAATATTGGACCGGAACTTAGCCCCAGAGGTAGATAAACACAAGATGTAGACAGAAATCTTCGAAGGGTGCTTTAAGAGCTTAGAATATGGACGTATATATCTTATGGTTGATTACCATGGGGATTTTATTTATATCGCCGTGTTATTCTCAATGGTGAGAAATACGTATAGGTAATTGTTTACTCAAATTTTATCCTTGATGTATTTCCTGAGCAAAAATCCTCATATTTGATAGAAGAAATTATTAGAATTCATTTTAGACTTTCTCTTTCTCTGTTGTATGAAATTTATGCTTCGTGGATTTTTCATTGTTATAAGGTCACATTTATTATTTATTGCCTCAGGAAATTTTATCATGTAAATATAATGCTAGTTGTTCTAATGTACACGAGCATTGATTGGTGAGATATATTACGTAGGGATACCAACAAGAAAAAAATATATAAAGCAGAGCATAATGCTTAATCTCTAAACGTAGATATGTACCAGAATTGATATTATTCAAACGTGTTTATATTCATCGAATTTAGTGAGATTTCAGTTTACTAAGACCACATCTACTAGAAGAAAAGCAGGTCAAAGTTATTAAGAAAAGGTATACGAATATTAACAGCAAACTTGGCTCAGCACTGATTATCAGATTTTTTTTAACTTAAATGGAATTCAATAATGAAACTTAATATCTTAGCGTAGTATTTCCGTAATCTCTATAAGACTGTTGTTGGTACAATGGATAGCGTGTCATCTGTCAAACCAATTGGATGTGTTCAAATCGAACCGCGGGCATAAATCATCCAATCTGAGATCACTATCCTGATTACTAGATTCTCACTTTTGGGCTCACAGGGAGGACTTTGAATTGTTTCTCGCTTTGCTTATCTGCGGAGCTAATGAATGGTTTACATTTTATAGATGGTTGCAATAATGATAAACCATTAAAAATTTTTTAAAGTTCGTTATTTCAATACTTAGAATTTCTGAATCCTTATTCCATTAAGTTTGGATTTTAGGCATTGGTAAGTTTTGTATTATTATATATTTACTTATAGTATAACTTAATTGGTTGTCTTTTGATATACACTCGAAAACACAAAGAACTTTTTTTACACTATATTCACTCAACACTCGAAATATCCTAAAAAAAAGTTTTCATGTAATTTTCATCTTCGAAAGCAAACTCATCACCGAAGTGATGGGTTTATTAACATACAAATGGATATGACCAGAGCTCTTTTATCTATTTTAAAATAAACTATTCCAATTAGTTTTCTATGAAAGCTTTTTATTACTTTTTTTTTCTGCACATCTTCCCTATTTCTAATATCTTGAAAAATGCAGGCAGCTAGGTTGGTTCGTCTTACGAAAACATCAAAAGGTGTATTAATAATAAAAAAAAATTAAATTATTTTACTTCATTGAAAAATATTTCATGAAGATTCGATTATGAATTTTCAACTGCTTATTTTTTTTCCAACTCGATTTTTTTCCAACAATGATGGTGATCAAAATAAGTTCCCTACAATAAAATAGGTATATCATTAATGTCTGAAATTCATATATGAAATAAAAGTTACAAAAGAAGAGGGGAGGAATATTTCAGAACATCAAAAAAGTCTAAATCAACATACCGTTTTTGTTAATACATTAATTTTTCTTCAATTAACGCAAGCAAAATTGACAGTTCACTGTCGAAAGTCAATGAGTTCAACACATGTTAAAAAATCGAAAGCTACTCTTGCACACAATCTAGTTAGTGAAAGTAAAATAATTTCATGCAACTACTGCTTGAAATCGAACTGTTCTTCGATGTTTTTTTTTTCTAGCCCAGAGCAATGCCAGAAACGAAGGAGTTAAAAGAAATGAAACTGACTTGTGTTTTTGTGTGGGCCATCTAATTTGATAGACTATCTTCCGATAGTATAAGATATTGATTATGAGGTTCGAAACTAGTTGTCGCTTAAGGAATGCCTTGTGCTATGTAATCCTCTTAATTGCATAATCGATTGAAATTTTCGTACTGGCACAGTTCCAGTTTTAATTACAGGTAGATAAACACAGATTTCCTTCATTCTTGATGCGCTCTCTGGGTTTAACTGGAGTAATTTTCCGAATGTTCTATTAATCCTTTTTACAACTGTAACTTATAAAAACAGGCTTAAATAACGATATAATCATGTTTATTTCATTTCTAAATGAAAATAGATTTCACTTCCTACACTTTATATTCGAAAGACATCGCTTATAGTCAGTAAACATATCTTTAGAAATCTGTCTTTAATATTTGAAGCAAATTAAAACTGTGCTTAACACACTAAAAATATTTAGTCGAGTTAGCTCTGAAAATCATTAAATGCATCGTGTTTACGCTTTGAACTTATATGCTGTGCGTATCAATCTGTGTGGCAAGGGTGTCTGCAGATATCTTAAGAATTTAACCTTGTTAGATCAAGAATTTAACCGACTGTGAGATTTTCTTGGTTTTCGATCCCTAAAGAATCTTGTAATAGTGCAACGTCCCGGATTACATAACACAACTTGTCACCATATTACTATACGTTGTATCTTAAAAACTTGTGTTTTAAGTAATGCATCACGAAATCAGCTTATAAGCGGATGACTGTTTCTTCTTAAATCTTAGTCACAACAGTCAGGAAACAGTAATAGATAGCTTGAAAGTGACCGTATTTATAATAAGCTTTAGATTTTTATCAACTCTTTATAATAGGAAAATAAAGAATAGTACTACACCTTATTTTTTATATAGGATTATAAGAGTATGCTCTAACTCCAACAACGTGTTCTTTTATTAATATGCATTATCACACGGCTGTAATGCACATTTAAACTGTCATTTTTTTTTAAATATCCCACTCTGTTGAATATAATGCACATGCATTATATTCCATTATTAATTTAAAAAGTTCATATTTATAATATGAATAGTATTTCACTTTAATCGGATCTCCGTTCTCCCCTAAGAATAACATTTAAGAACAACTCCTCAGAAGAAAGAAAATTAGCTTTGGCAAAACAGTTAAATATTCTCGGTAGTCGATCGTACGAAAGGCAACTATTGACTAAGTGAAAAATCCGGTCATCGAGAGTTTCATGCCCTGTTACAAAGGTATACCCTTTTTTTCTTAGGAACAAGCAATTCACTTTAGGAGCCGTGCATGAAGAGCTCTTATGACAATATTTGCATGATGTATCCGTTACATAGCTGAAGGAAACACTAAATATTCAGCCTTCGTTGTTGGAATGACAAAAAAAAGTGTCTTTTGTTTAAGTTAAATGGATTGCATGGGTTTCCCTTCTAAATTTGATATATACCGAGTGAATTTCAGTTCCATGTGTATAATTTTTCTTTTTACTTGTCAGGAAAACGTCATTTAGTTTCGAAACATCAGACTAGAAAATTGCATTTCCGATATGACTGCTGTTTGATTAGAGGGTATGGATAATTTCTAAAATGGCATTTTCCAATGAGTATTGAATATTGTTATTCCATTTTTAAAATGATAATGGCAAAATTCTACTGGATTTTTATGTTTTCCAGGGGATTGCAATAGCCAACATAAGTTAAATACGGAACTTATTGAACCTTATAATGAACAGTGTTATTGATTTTAATGGAATGACTAGAACCCTACATTCTTTCATGGATTATTTTTTGTATAAAATAATACAGATCATCGCATCAGTCGTTTATTTCATGACATTGATACAAAAAAAAAATTTTTTTTGAAATAATTTTTAAACACATCGTATTGGCATGTCCTTTCTTTATGCATATTAAGATCTCTCTCTCTTCTTATTATTTTTTTTTACAAAGATCCCATTGTAAAAAAAAAAAAAGGAAGATAATCCTTTTGGGTCAACAAAAAGCAGATTTACTTGATTATTTTCAAGCAAATTACATTTACTAGTTTCAGTAAGAAGTCTGTTTATTCATTTACTTATCTCTATCAGTGAAGAAATGCCCATAATTATATTTGCATAATTAATCATTGTTAACCCCTTCAAGTGTGCTTCTGTCATTAATCAGTATTAGCAGATTAATCATTTAATCCTTCAAGGGTATTTTATGAAGGTATAACTACCTTGATAAGAATATTTTCTTCAACTTTAGTAATGCCAACATATTCTTAGCTTTAAGTAATGAATTCTTCCGACAACAATTAAAAAAAAAGTTTATTTTTATTTTATGCTTTCACCTTTTTTTTTTTTAAACGGACTTAAAATAGGTTGCTTGTGTTCGCGATGGAGATAAAATAAATTTTTCTTCCTTATCTTTTGTCTCTACTATTGGAGACGTTATGTATTCGGATGGCGCGAAGAATTTATTTTATCCCTTAAAAACACTGTGTTCTTAAAGGATAAAATCCATGCATTGAAAGATTCATTTCGATGCGCGGATTTTTATTTTTATTTTTTTCAAAACGGAAAAAATAAATTCATTTTTGCGATGAAATTCCACTAATTCAACATACATTCTTAAAAGTTATGAGAAAAGCAGTTTAGCTTGTATGGTACTTTTTCATGCAGTCAGTTTATTAAATACAGTCGTATTATTTACGGTAATACTTTTCATAAGGACACGTTTTTGGTTTTTGCCTACTTACTGCTACTATGGTGTAATTCTGTTTTGAAGTCCACTGGGAATTATTGATAATCAAGTAATTGTCTTATATAGCGCTCGTAACTATTTTAATATATTGCACTGTACTTTGTTTCACACTTTGCATATCCTGTTTACTGAATTAATATTCAATAAGTGTTCTTCACAATAGTTTTCTTAGTTCATGTTATCGTGGCCAGAATAATAACAGTACGTGCATGAGATAAGTATGATGTCTGGTGAATGTTTCCCTTTGTTTGTGCTACGGTAGATATCATTGTGCAACTTAAATACGATTAAATTAATTTAGTTTTGCAGTATCAATAGTAATATGATATTACTCTATTTGTTGTTTGCTCCTGAGGCAAATTTTTTTTTTCCAGCTGTTTAATCTGTTATAATGAGGCATTTCTTTTAAAGAAACTTATCCAACCATTGTGAACGATCATTATAACGAACTTCTACTGTATTAGAAATGATACGAGGAAAGATCATTAAGGTTCTCTCTTACCGAGTTTTTCTACAACAAACCAAATCGATATTTAGATTGCACAGGAATTTTTTATAAAGTAGACTTGGTGTACATCTAAAACTAACAAAACTTTCATATGATTGTCATATAAAATTTACATAAATGCATCGGATACCTGCTTTCTCTGAGTATTTACATAAATAGAACAGAAGGATAATTAACATGGCTATTAGGGATTAGAAGTTAAGACAGAATTGTTGACAAGAATTTTAAAATTTAATTATGAATGACAGTTTATTTTACCTCATACATTATCATTCATATTTTGCTTAAGTAATCCCCTCTGTTCGGTTGTGAAAAGTATCTTTTCAAATGGACTTTTAAGCACGCACATAAAAGAACAAACCTTTTTTTTTTATATAATATGAAATAAATAATAAATCTTCCGACTTGGCAATTAAGAAACAGCTGCTTAAATTTTCATCAAGTGTGGCGCAAATGTAAGATGAAAACAAATGTATTAATGTTATATTGATGTAAAAAAAAAATCAAGTTTCTTTTAGGCTTCTGCATTATTTACCATTTGTTCTACGCGTGTTACGTCCTTGCTGTCAGTACGAAGACGAATTGCTATACCTACCCTCTCGTCTCCCGTTTTCTGCTAATGATGGATATCACCGCTGCACGGAAGAAGGTGTGTACTTTCAAAATTGCTCCTGTATTTTCGGTCGGTTTGCTATACGTTGACACACACAACCGACGAAATATGTGATGAGAAATGTCACGCGCCTCGATTCGCAAGCAAAATTACCTGCAGCACACCGAAACCGAAGGAGAAATGAAGGGATAAAAGAAAGTCTAATTACAACTGTCAAATGTAGCATATATCCGAGTAGTTAGCGTTTGCTTTCTTATTTGATTGCAATTCCACCCACTCCTTACTGTTTTGTGTTGTAAATTCTGTTCCTTGAGTAGACAAAGGAACATCGGTATAATTCATTCTATAAAGCCCTTGAATTTGTCACAGCATTGGTTTGACTACAAGAAGTTCCTTAATTTCTTTTGCTAACTGCTGATGACTTCATTTCACGATGTGGGTGAAAATGGAGGCCTCTCTACAGACCGTATGTTCGAGTAATATATATATATATATATATATATTCGAGTAATATATATATATATATATATATATATATATATATTCGAGTAATATATATATATATATTATTGATCGTCATGACAAATGATATTTCATTAAACATCTAACCGATTGTTCTAAATATTTCTCAATCTACTACAAAAACAGAAAGCAATCACCGCGATGGTTTTAATACCTGGATGAAGTTAACGGACATCGGAAATGTCTTTTTTGAGAAACACGTTACTTCGGGAGTAGCCATTTTGTTCATGAATATAATGCCATGACTGAAAGAATAATTTGTTATTTCATTCGAATTTGTTAGTTCTTTCATGAAATACTCTACATTTATTCTTTTAATGTGAATGATTATTACAAGATCATTAGTGTAAACTGATCTCCCGTTTAACTATTGTTGGTTTAACAACAGCCAAGTTTTGAATGAACTCGAACTGTTTTGGTTTTTTCAACGTGGATTTTACATATGAATTTTATGTTTGTAACAATCCAATTTTTAATGTCTATTCACCCATCCTTAACAGAATTTCTTTCATGTTAAGATAAGTTACTCCCGTTTTGGAATTTTGCATTTAATAAATTTCTTAAAGGATTACTGAGTGCAGTAACATTATGACAACTCGAAAAGATGGCTACTCAGTTATAGATTGACAATAAATCGATTTCTGTTTCTGCTGAAGTTCAAAATCCCTTTGCTTTCTATTTTGAGTGTAGCTGATATAGATATATTTGGGTGGGGGGGGAGGGAATAAAAATAGATCTTTTCCAGTCTTGGAAGAAAGAATTATGGCTGCAATACGTTGTTTCGCTATCTGTTATACTGCGATATTTCAATGGAAATGCAAAAATGAAACTTACAGCCACAGTTGGGATATTGCAAAATATTTTAGTTCGACATCTTATTTTTCCTCCTTAAACAAATATTTCTTTGTATCCCGTGTTATGTCTTATGTATAGTATATCTGGAAAGTGGAATAATTTTTCGACATATTCCAATTTTTTACATTAAGATTTTTCTCCGGCACAGTCCGAATAACGGCAATCCATTTCTCCAAAAACCCAGGTTTTGGAGGAATCGATTCCGAGGAACATTTCAATGTAGGACTGGGTTAATCAGTCTTAGACAGTGGCACCAGAACACTTATTCCCAGTGGGTGGGATGTTCCCTTAAAAAAAAACCAGGAAAACCGACGGTACCAAAATGGCTACTTCGATAGCAAAAATTGAAATATGATGTTCAGCATGTAAAACTATAGTGCTGAAATAAATACAGATTATGCAACTAGTTATTTAAAGAATACAAGGCATTTTAGCATTTGCTTGATGTGATCAAATAGAGATTTTCTTTCCAAAGAAGGATATTTACTCCTTCAGCTAGCTAAAATACTTTATTCTTAAACTCGCTATCCACTTATCTGACATCAGTTGGACTTGACTGTAAATAGTTCTGACAGTCCGCTTCTTTCATTCTTGACAACACACAGCAGAAGTAAGAAGACCTAGTGTTGTCTTGGAAACAGCAGTGCATGCATTTTAAGTGAGGTTTACAAATGAAATTATTTCTTACATAGTGAAGTAGAACCGTACGTCAGTCGCACGATAGAAATAGTTTCTTCCTTATTTTATGTTTGCAATTACAGTAAAAAAAAAAAAAACAAGAACTGTTTCCATTTCTGTATACTCCAGTCATACTTATGATCTGTCCAAAGGTTAAAGTCCTTCGTATATAATGAGATTGGTTGTTCTTCAGATAAGTATATATTCTCACTACCAAATTACCAAAACTGTGCACTAATTTTATATTTAGCCTTCGATGTAACATTTTCGCCATCGTTACGTTACTCGAGTCACATACTTGAAGCTGACAAACCAAGTTTTTATTACTGAGAACGAAGAGTGGAATATCAATTTCTCTAGTTGGTAAATAGATGATGCAAGTGGCTTTTTTCCCCTGAGACTTAGAATTTACTCGAAAAAGGATGGAAAAGCATATTTATTAGATAAATAATGACGAAATTTACACCATGAAGCTGATGATGATGATAACATCTACCACTTAAAATCTTTAATTTATTTTATTGAAGTATTTAACAGATTTGATTTCGGAATACAAAGTTCCATTTGCTTTCAACTTGCTAAAAATTTAGTTTGGATATTCTATCCTATAAGTAACATTTATTTGGTACTATGAAGAATGAAAAAAAATGTTTTTTCATTCTTCCATCGAAACACATAATATACAATATCTGAATAAGTGTGTAGTATTCAGTAAGCTTCATAGTAATGATACAGCTGTCAAATCAGTTCATCAAATCTGTCATCCCCTACTAAATGTGCAGAATCGACTATGTTGTTGCGACAATTTCAAACATACTTTTGAAGGTGTTTGTGTGACTTTCTCGATGGTCAAAAGTTTATTACAATTCTTATTATCCGTAAAGACAGCATATATTTAACAAATTAAGCATGCATGAAACCTCTTTAGAAAAAAAATATATCGAGTTAATATTATTTTTTTCCTAATTCGAAAACCAAGTCGAAAATCATGAAGGCAACCTACAAAATATGTTGCTTTACAACATATTAATTACAAATAATCACTGTCGGGTTGAATTCGTCCCAAAGTGCGATGAGCTCGCATGTATTCTAACGGACTTTTATTAATAAAATAAACATTGAAATCAACATTAATATTTATGAACTGATAACAGTAATGAAAGGAGACTGATGGATTAAAAGTAATGACGCACATCTGAGAGTGCGAGTCTTGTGTTAGTATAAAAACTGAATGATAACATTTTTTTATTAGCTTCTTCAGGAGTCTATCCAGACTGTAATGAAGCTGAATTCAGCATTTTAAATGCACAGCAGAAATCGAAATTTCACTTAATGAGAGTTCGATTTAATATCATACAACATCTTGTATATAAATAAATAAGAGTTTTTCATGCTATCGTTTTCAGAACTGATCTTCATAGAATAAAGAGAGAATAAATTCCAAGGTGGCCCTTGACTTTTGTATACATAGTGCAAGTGTTTCAGGTATCACTTATTACTGGAAGCTGAATCGATAGTGTCTTTATTGATGCAAACAAGGATTATGCGAGCCTGTTGGTTTATTGTGACTACGCCCTATCTTGTAAAATCGACTTCTTTGTAAACTGTGTTCCCGTGTAGCCTTATCTCTCGTACTGCTAATAAAGGGATGACCTTATATTCCGCTCTGCAGGAAATGTCTTCATAAACTTTAGTTCCTTCCGATTATAAATGGAGAAAACGTGGACAAACTTTAGATTTCCCTACCGCGTCTTGCACGTTGTCTTTATTTTCCTTTGGTACTAAATTTTGCAATCTTTTTATTTTTCGTAAAATATCATACAAGAATTTGAAAGTTTCGTTACTAGCTTGTCATAATCTTAAGAACAAAGGTCATAAATATAATTATACTTTTTCGAGTTTGTCAGACTAACAACAAAGTTTATTCAATGTCTGATTTGTCTGCGAATTAAAATCAGTTTTTTAAGTTAATAAAAAATCTCGTTTTATATCGGAAGGAAACACGAGTATGAGAACTGATTATAATAGAAGTACAAACTCGTCGACTTTTTTTTTTTGTTAAACTTTAAGTCTTGTTCGAAAACATGCATTTCTTTTCAAACTTTCTTAAAAGTTTCCCCTTTAAAGAATAAGTTAAGACCTTCAGCACTCCAAGTTTCTATACACTAGTCGCATTTATACACTTGAAACTGAACTGACTTTTAAAAATTCTTTCCTTAAGAGGCTGTAAGTCTTTTCACGGTAAGTTGCTCCGATGGGCATTTTTTGGGGGGAATTAAAAGAGTATAAAAAAAGCAAACATGGAAGATCTCAGTAAAAAAAAAATGTCAGCCAACATCAGCAGGTTTTTTTAAAGCGTGCGCAGTATATTAAATGTTGGCGTCGAAGTCTTTTATCATCCTGCGTAAAAGCTTCTGCAAAGACATTTTTCGTTGCTCCATCTGTGATGACCCTACGTATGAGTGACTATGATCAACAGACCGACGTCACCAAGACGCCAGCTCTGGCGGGGAAAGTGAGAGACGGCTATCATCTGTCACGTGAGGGGTCCGATCAGCGGTATTATGAAGTTGCTCGAAGTAGTCTACAGTACGCAATTTGTCGGTCATAAAAACCGACGAGCGGTTTGTGGCACACGTAGCGAGGAATTCGATTTGTGGACCGACACAGCGGGACAGCATTAAAGCAATGCGCATTTATCCAGATGTAGTGATTTACTGTACATAAACAGGAAGCTTAAATGGCTTCAGTTAGCTTCACGATCTCCTCAATATCCAAAAACATGTCTGCACTTTCTTTTGCATCACTGTAGGCGGCGCCTAGATTGACTTAATATTCTTGATACCAGGGTATCATAGATATCATATAAATATATCAGCGTATAAGTATGACAATTGTTTAAAGTTTTGCTTGTTTCTCTCTGCGTATTTTTTATTATATATTCAACATACCTGACAGATCTTGTAGAAATTTTGTCCAAGTTTAATGAATATCCATTCACGCATTGCTTTTTTTTATGACACAGAAACGCCATAAAATGAATCTTTTTTTATTTTCTTCTTCTTAGACTCCAAAAGCTTGATATCATTAATAGCCCATTATGGTTACACATCTGACATATTCGGTCATCATTTAGTGGACACAGCCTTATCACAAAAACAAAACTAGCCTTGTCGTAAGCTATAAATCTCTCCAATTCCCGACGATAACATAAATGAAAAGAATGTGTCAGTTCACATTAGCTACTTTACAATAGTAATGCAGTTTCTGATGCGGGGGGGGTTAAATGGAAATATCTTCAAATTAAATTTGCTCTCTTTTTCTATGATACGTTTTTCAACTTCTTAAAAAAAATGCGTGTACAGACAGCAGTCCAGTTAATTGATAACAAGATGTTACCACTTCCGTTCCCCGATAGTGTTTTATGGTACACAAAATTTGAGTGGGCGTTTGATTTACAGTAAGAATTTAGAAGAAATCTGATTTTAAATGTCTGAGCTGGTATAAGGTATTTAAAGTAACTTAATGTTTAAAAGGTAACGTTTTTTGAATAGAACTTTCAAGAAATCTCTTGTGAGTTTAATCCTCATCACGTTTTGTGTACTCCTAGATTTATATCCATCATTTTTGTTTGTGTTTTTTCCCCTCTCTCCTATGGACTTTTTAAATGCACACTTGATACACACATCACTACAGGAACAAAATGAAAAATTGGAGATCCTGTGAGTGGTGTTGCTCCCGAAGTATTAGCAGACTTATACATGAGCTCACATTGAACCATGTTTAAAAAAAAAAAATTGCAACGGTATTGCCACTTAATTCAATGTTGACATACTCTTTTAATTGAAGTATACTAACTGCTAGAAACATAAACGGCTGCAGCCAGCACGCCACGCACATAAACGGCTGGCTTCTATTATGTTTCACGTTATTATTAAAACAGTCTCCTTGTAGGAAATTTCAAAGGATTGCAACGGGTTTCTGCATATCAAACAATCAACTGAAGCGCTACTGACTTGCAAACAAATGCGTTTTATTCTCATTCTGAGAACTCTTATTTCGAATGTCATAAAACATCTTAAAACGAACTCCTCTGCATAATAGTATAAACTGTAATTCTGGCAATAGTACCGGAATGAGATCTTTTAAAGGTAGTTCACAGATGAACTTCAAATGCTTGTGTGTTTAGAATATTCTTACTATTTAAATGAGAACCAAAAAATATTCTCTTTCAATTTACAATATATTCAGTTTTGTATGTGTTGCACTAAGGAAAATGAATCTACTACTTATTTCCAAATAGCTATATTCATGTTAATTATATAGGATAGGTCAGATACGAAAACTGTCTAGGAACACTTCTTTCCTATATCCTATTCTGCATCAGGTAATCCAAGGAATCTTCTAAAAAAGTTCTAGTGTTTCATAACAGTTTATTAATAACCACAATAAAAATAATCCCCCAAAGTACGTTTTTATGGAGGTCTTCTGTTTAATTGATGAACTTACGGGTTGTCTTTTTTTTATGACGTTCATGCATTAATTTTATCTTTGTGAATGCAGCTGATGCAAACTAGGATAATTTCTGATATCTAATTTTTGTCTGTGAAGATTTACTTAATGGAACAAATTAACTTTATGTGCTCTTTGGGTTATTGCGATTTCAGAAACATTTTAACATTTAGCCTAACGCATGGTGCCCTTTTTCTTACTTAATGGTTATCAGCTGGCAGATTCAGAAAATTGGTGATTAACGTATACACGAAGAAGGATAATTTCAACTTACGTGAAAGAATTAGTAAAACAAAATCTCTTGAATTATGCAGCAGGTGAAAATTTATGTTTCTTCATTATTAAAAATCATTCAATTTTCTCTTTTATGCTGCATTAAATTTCATTAAAAGAATAGGTTTAATATGTTTGAGAAGTGCGCTACCTCTGAGCTGGGCAAATATTCAGATTTGTATAAATATAATGAGTTTTGTTCTGCATATAACAAATATAGAAATACAGTAAATAAATACGAGAGAGCGTATATAAAATATTCCGTTTAAAAATTACTGTTAAACTAGGTATTTATTGTGAAATTTATGTTTTATTTTCAGAGAAAATGGTTTATTTTTAGGAGTATTTTGGACCATTCTTTCTTCAACATAACAGCCTGTCCAAGCACTGTTGGACTTATAACTGGCCTGCTTCGCATGTTTTAGTTCGTTCTTAAGGAATTTCTGATGGAGATTGAGATATGAACTTTCTGCAGTTACTTAAATTTCCCAAATCGTTCTCCTCAATCCACGTATAGCAAAGTGTTGAAATAGACAGGGAAGAAAAGTGCTACATATACATTGATGCCAATCCTATTACACATTCCATTTAGAAATCCGAGTCAACAGAAGCAGAACATTGCATATCATCCACCAAACTGTTACCGTGGTATTTGCCATACTGACCTCGACTTTCCTATCTGAAAAATGTACCAATATTATTCCCCAATCGACCACAATGTTCTTTTCTATATTCTGATTGTTGAACATCATGGGCCATATGTTCAACAAGGATTCATGGTTGGTGTTTGGATCATATAGCATCTCAAGTTCTTTGCCACATGCAACTGACAGCAGAGTGGTGATGTATCTGGAGAGGTATAGGTTTTTATGATATAGCAATATACATTGCTGTGACATCGAGAATATGTACGCTTCATTTCAAAATAATGGATGTGTATTATGTATTTGAGAATAATGCGTATTGGATTTAAAAACAGCACTACACATAATGGAACAGCAGTCGGTCATATCCATCCATTAAACAGGAGGGAGGCTTTTGTTTTAATACGTTCTTGCAGATCTCGTAATAAAAAACAAACAAAACATTCTTGTACCCAGGTAGCCAGATCGTAATATTCGTTATCTGTGAACTGTTCCATGCTTTCAAACAAACATTTTTATTTTATTACATATTTTTCTTTTTTTTTCTGTTTTTTTTTTCTTTCTAAATTCTGCGTCGAGATGAAACTTCTGATTTAATAATTTCTTGTAAAGTTATCACATTTGCAATGAGTGACATTAACGTCCAAAAACTTTTAAAAAATGCTATAAATCTCATCTCGCTACTTACTTTTTAAAATTTTTTTCTTGCACTTTTCTTTCCTCGTATCGAACTTTTGAACACCCTTAGATTAACGTAATGTCGAAATTGATATTAATTCTATACTCTTGCATCAGTTTATTAAAACGGAAGAAAAAGTGACGTAATATTAGCCGTCGTTTACTTCGATACTTTTAATTTTGAAGTGTTAGAGACACCTTAATTAGTATCCTGTGACACCTCAGTTTTTAAGTGCCAACTGAAGTCTGTCAAATCCAGCTGTAATGCATTTTCCATTTGAGCAAAACATTTTATATTGATTATTAAATTGTAGGTTTTTACATTGTTATTAAAGAATCATATTCATAACTCCTTTATTTTTTCTAACATTTAATTAATATTTAATTATTATTAAATACCATCTTAATAATGAAGAATAGCTGATATTATTCTAGTCTCTTTCTTCCATCGCTTTTTTTCATTTATCATTGATAAATGAAATAATTATGAAAATGAGAATTTATGCCTCATAAGAGGATATAAAAGCTTCTTATTTGAAGATTCTGACTATAAACTTTTCCGATGAGTTAAAAGTTTAGAAAAAAAAATTCTGATTAATTCAAACGCCATAAGTCGAATTAAACTTCAGAATTTAGGAAACATTGCTTTTTTGAGAGGTGCTTATAAATCCTCCCTCATAAAACGCAACGCTGAGTATTCTAATATGTTAGAGTGTAATTTCCCATAGATTTTTTTTAATGATGAAGAAGATATTGGAGAACATTTCTTTATAGATGTTCCAGAAGATAATCTTGGAGATGATGCCAAGAATTGCTGGAGAACCTCTGTTTTCGTCTGTTTTTCCCTCTTACACATCAGTAACCTCATCTCTAATTTCAAATCCTCTCCATACTTTTGCTGTGGAAAGTACTCACTATTCCTGTTCTTCATTCTTCATTCATTCACTCTCATAATGCGCAAATGATTCAGAATCAAGATCTTTCATACCACATGACTTAAACAGTGACCCATTCATCCTTTGCCAGTGGCTTGATATTCTAGTGAACCAAACAAAAGGAAAATCAATTTCCTCTTCTTGGGTTCCCTTTCAGTCTACTTCCACCCTTTATCATATTATGGTATTAATAAACGGAAACATCTTGCATTCGGTATGCATAATATTCAGATTTTTATTTAAATTATCTTTTACAGGCATGAATTGCAATAACTCCTTTTCATGTGTATATATATGTATATACATAGCATGAGGAAATTAATTTCATATTAATATATAAATGAGAGGGGTCGATTGCAATATTATAATAAACCTATAATAAAATATTAAACTAAAACGCTTGTTTTTAAAAGCAGGCTTTATGTGAGACAGGGTACTGTCTTAATTTTGTCATTACCATTCCAATTAGTATTAAGTCAAAATGAAGATCGTAACTAGTCATATATTTTCTCTCTTTTAGTTATTTAGTTTAAATCATCTGATATTCAAAGACTAATTTTAGAAAATATCCTAATTACAAATATGAGTCAAGCCAGAATGGTTTCATGAGATCTCCAGTTACTGACTTTAATTTATCTTATTGGGATCTAAATTGATGCGATTCAAAACTATTGTCACTTCTTTAAGCACACTAATAGGTTACTAAAATGTGTATTTTGTTCATAGAAGTGTGTAACCATATTTTTGGTAGACTTGAACACAATTTACGTGATGTCGAACATCTTCACTATGAACTGTACGCCGTCTAATTGACGGTACACTGTCAATTTCACACTCTTTGATGTAACTTCCACGCGATAAACGCAAGCTGAATTCATTGTCATGGAAACACAGTAGTATGAACGTCACATGATGCATGTACAATACGTACATGACTAGCTCGGGTGGCTCCGTCTGTATAACAATATGGAGAAATGACAGATGATTCGACTTATTCGAAAATGCGCTTAAGTTTTCCACATTACACTTTAATTTGAACATAGTCTATTGACCTCTAACAGAACTTAATGAATAGGTATACCAACTATTCCATATTCTGTCCATAAATACCCAAGCTAATGGTTGACGATCGATTTACAACAGTCATATTTTTATTCATATACCGCTATTTCATTGACAATATTTTTAATGATTAGAAGAAACGAGATCGTTTATTTTAAATTTATTTATAAAGACAACTATTTAAACAACAACGTTCTCATGTATAAACAGAAAGAATAAGGAACAAACTGTTTACAGTTCTTTTAAAAAGCAATGACCTTTTCTTCCTAGTTCGTGCATCCAGAATAAGTGGTTAGTTTTAATGTGTTCTTCCAGTTAAAATGTTTCCATTATTCGCAAATGGTGGTGTGGTAATCTTTCTCGAAATGTTTTGAATCACTTGACGATTAGTCTGGAAAATTTATTTTCTCCACCTTGTTTGATATAATTTGAACTTGATGGCGTTTTCACTCGTCTGAAGTACTACTAAATGTTCATAAAAGAGATCTTAGTCTTAAAGGAAGTCATTTTAAAATTTTTCATTTAAGTAGTAGTTAAGAATAAATGCAGGAACAAATTGCCTTTTGTGTGATGCAAGCACATTAGCTTGTTCTGTTACTAGCTGCCAGGTAATAAACACACTTCTTCGGTCTCTGACAAGAATGCGAGAATGGCTTTGTTATGAATGCATATTCAAGGATTTCGCAAAGGTACATTTACTTGTGACTAACAGTTCCTGTCGCGGTACTATTTACATGAAAATAAATTCTTTAATTACGAAAGAAATTTATTTTATGAATAAATATCTCATGAGGTTGTGTAGTTTGTTTCCTTGACCTCCATTAAAATTACTTTTTATTAGTGAACTTCAAATATAAATATACAAAGACCTAATCCTAAATGATTATTTTAATATTTAATTTTTTTCGTATTTTTATAGAAATGATTTCGAAATGTGGAGAGAGCAAGAATATTAATATATCTATTTCTTCCTTCGTTCGTTTTTCCATTAAAGCCATTTCAGTTTCCCCATTCACGTAACTTTATGTTTACTTGAGAATCTTTTAACCAACCTTCAAAATTTGAAGCACTCTACAATACGCTGTTGGATTTAATCTTAAATACAACCGTGAAACCTGTACCATTTTTACCAATGGAGAAAATTAAAAGTAGATACACACCGTGCTTTCTAATTGGAACGCATACTTTGTATTTCTTTAAGAGAAACGTGTAGATCATAAAAAAGACAATTATTTGACCGGTGTCACTACAGATTCATACAGATCGTGTTGGTACTGTTAATAAGGACTTAAGAATAGCCGAAATGCTATTCTGTCATGCGGATGCTTCCCACAAATGTAACTTATCATGTGATGAAAAGAAAATAATAAACCTGCTTTTTATTGATTTAGGGATTAACCCATATATTATAGAACACAGATGAGAATTTCCACAGATGCATCAACTTTATAGGATTCGGATAAAAATAGTCCATGCTTTACTTGTAGTTGCTAGCTGATAAATAGTGTGTGTGTGTATATATATATATATATATATATATATATATATATATATATATATATATATATATATATATATATATATTGATTTAATAATGGATCATTCTTTTTCAATATTCCAATTAATGAACTACTTTATCGTAACAAAGCCAACGCGGAGTCTGGTGTTCAATCCATATATTGTTTCATCTTCTTGGAATAACATATGGATAGAAATAGTTTTTTCTGTTTTTGATATTTTTAAACTGTTCGCTAGCATTAAATTATCCTAAAATAAAGAAAAAAATTAATAAATTCAACAAAACGTATATCGAGTAATCACAGCATTCCTTTTCCCTTCATATATTGATGAATTATCCCATAAGATTGGATATTAAAGAGGAAACCTAATAGCACATTCTCATTTCTGCATTAAATGCAGTGACGTTTTTCAATTTTAGGTGAGCTGAAGAATACAAATAAATTCTACAAAATACGTTCTTGTCATTTTGCGAAGTTTATTTGCCTAATTACCTTATAGAACCGATGTAGTCATTCTCTCTCGACGATACCCTTTAGATGGAAGACTTGGGTTAGAACTTAGAACCTTGTCTGGGGCGCGAAGTACACCTATCAGGACTATTCATTGATAGATGAGTTAGCGGGTCTCATACAATGGTGGCACGTTCCCCCACCCTGAAAACTCCCTATTTTAACCCACATACAGAAACTGGCTAGGAGAACACGCAAATTTCAGTTATAGGACTTAACCATCTTATCCCGGAATTTTGACGAAATCTAAGGATACCACTGTTGAAAAAAATTAAGTAAGAATTATCCCGCTTCATAATATAGTTTTCTCCAGATAACTTCTCTTAATAACTGAGTAATACCAGCTCAGATATTATGAACTAATAGCAGATAACATTTCTATCCTATCCGTCCCTTAGGACGGCTTAAGTCTCTCCCCTAATGAGGGGCTTGCGACGAATCAATGCAGCCGGATCATCACTCCTCTTCTGCATTTCTAAGGGCAATATTAATGACTCTAATGCCTGTGTTTACGGGGCCGGCTTACCTGTTCTGGGATCGAAAAACCCGACTTTTCGGGTGAAAAGAAAATCCTACCTCCGTATGAGCCCGACTAAATCACTTTTCGTCGAAAGAGACTAGATGAAGTTCCTCACGTCACTGAAGGGAATCGAACCCAGGCCTTTCCGCCCAAAGAGTTTCGTCTATACCGACTGAGCTATGGAGGCTCTAGCAGATGACGTTCACTTAACCTTGACTGGAATATATTAAGCATTTTCATGTCCTAAAATTATGTTGGAATGAAGAGAATGTAATGATGTTAAGCAAGCCCTCGTGAATAATAGATTGGAGTTATTCTAGGATATTGTTTCGCTTTCTACTTTGTTTGAGGTATTTATTCATACTTATTTTAATCTCTGATAATTCCCATATTTATCGATGACTATTTTTCTCTGCCTGTCTTTCTATTAATTATTTAATGCGTTCTCCATAATTTCTCACTGTCATTATAATCATCAGTCCTATTATTTTATTTTCCATTTTCAGTTTCTTGGAAAATTTTTTATTTCCGTGTTCTTCCTGAATATTTCGCATTCTCATACAGAAACGTGTTGATACACTTCTGGTTAAAGGTTGCACTTTCTTAACTTGCTGTTATTTATCTTTTCCTATTTTAATGTTTTAAGAATCGAGAGAATGATAAGGATGGGAAAAAATCTTAAATACACAGCAAATTACTTTCACCAGGATATACAATTGCTGATATGGTATTGTCACCCTCATAAATGATTATTCTGAACACAGATGACTAATGCAGTTGTAGTTTTTAATATATAATAAAATGAAAGATGACTGAGTGAATATCTGCTGGTGCTATTATGTTCGTGTATGATGACATTTCAGAAACTACTTCCGATGCCAGTTGACTAATATGATGTTATGCTTAATAACATAATTTATTTACTCCTTGAATTTTAGAAAATACTAGAGGAAAATTAACTGTTGGTAGTTACTGTATTCAATCTGTGAATAGTTTACTACTAAAGTTTTATTTAGTCTTATAAAATTATCTGAACGATTAATGATCATATAGAAAGGACCTGTTACAAAAGTAATAGGCCTTTTCATTTGCATAATGAAAAAAAAGTACTCGTTATAATGACAAAAAAAATTGTAAATTCCTATCGGAATGTGGGGCAATTATTATTACAATGGTCTTTCATCAAACTCGACAATATATATATATATGTATATATATATATATCATGTGACTTCACCTTTTCTCTGTCGGCGCTTTGACTGCCCATAGATCAATTAAGAATTGCAGCAACGGCCTTAAGCGACTACCTCGATGGTTTTGCTTTTCAACGCAACATTAATAGCACAAAAGCAACACGAAAACCTTTTATCATTGTGCTTTGAGAAGCACGGAAGCCGTGGATTTTTTTTATTTCTTTCTAAATAGCGAATGTGATCCAAATGCTATTAGTGAATGTCAACAAAAAAAATTTCACCATGAAAGGTGGTCTAGAAATTAAACTGTTTGCGAACGCCCAATTCCCCACGTCTGCATACTAAATTGCTTCGAGTCTCCCATGCAGGCGCCATTGTTTACAGTATAACAGACTTAGGATATACGGTACCTACTTCGCAATTCCCTATCTGCTTTGGGATCTACCATTGTTTTATATAACGCTAGACAATCCAATTTTCAGCAGTCTAATTCCCAGATTAATTTTGGCTTTAAATTTATATTATACTCTGTGTTTCGAAATACCACAATAGCTGTGGCATTCTTTATGTATTTCGTTTGCTAGCTTGAACGGACATTTCTAGGGTTTACAAAAAACTGAATCAGTAAATGTGGGGGGGGGAGATGAAAAAACTGTTAATTTTAACATAATACCTATGGAAAGCGAACCATCATTATATGAAATGAACATGGTTCCTTTGAAGTACTTTGGTTCAATTATTCTTGACGTAAATATAAATAAATAGTTTGCTAACAATTAATCTCAAAATATTTTAATACAAATTTCATTTTTTTAATCTAAAAGTTTTATTTTTCTCTTTAGTTAATATTCTACCAATTCACTTGTCATATATTAAAACTAGAAATAACAATTACATATTAAAATACTAGTTGAGATAGGTAGAAAATCGACCGTGAGATGCGATGATCAATACCCTTGGAGGGTATTGATCACCGTATTGATCATGTAGCCAATGAAGTTCTGAGGCTCGGCTATTGCTGTTACCTTCCTGCCATGATCAGAGCTTTAATAGCTCAATAACACCTTATCCCTACACTGTCCTCTACAGATAAAGGGGAAGATGAAAGCATTCTTTCTTCGCCCCTTTAAGCCAGTCCTTATAAGGACTAATACTAGTTGGTTCGTTAAAGTAGCATTTTTTTATTACTAATGATAGATTCATCAACATTTTAGAGCTAAATGATCGAATATGAAACTCTCAGTTGATAAACATCAAAATTGAGTTAGATGAGAATAGGGCTTTTATTATCGGAATAATTGCTTTCGCATTGTACTACTTAAGACACGAAGTCCGTGTTGCTCGCCTTTTAGTAGTATTTTGATTTTACTCGTGAGACAGCTCTTCCGAACTGCTAATTCTAATTCTCATTAATCACGCCAAGTTACAAATTTTAGGCTGTATAATAAATTATAATTATGCACCGACTGAAATTTCATTTAAGAAAAATACGAGCTTTCGATTTTTGTATGGAGAACCTATCCACCAGAGGTTGATCAATCTGTAGTATGGTGGATGGCGATAAGGAACTTATTCGTATTTGTTTTATTTTAACGTTGGAAGGGGGGGGGAAGAAAGAGTTCATTCCTTGGTTTGCGTTTGTACTAGGTTTCTGAGAACACGTTGAAAAGCTAATCATACCAGTGAATCGCGTAACGGAATTCTGAGCAGATTTCGCTAAGTAGTGCAATACAAAGGCAACTCTGTCATATTTTGAGATTTTAAGTTTAATGATATTTATTAATGATATTTTAAGCCAGTCCTTATAAGGACGATGATCGACTCCAAGCAAATCCACCGAAGAGTTCAGCCATATTGTTCACTAGAAAGAAGCCTCAGATAAAGGAAGATATACATTTACTAGGAGGTAGAATCCCATGGCAAAATACAGTCAAATATCTCGGCGTAATGCTCGACAATAAACTACAATTCACTAGTCATATAAAACACATAAGCTCAAAGACATTCAAAGTAATTGCGCAGCTCTAGCCCATGATCAACAGAAAAAGTAAACTGGATATTCAAAACAAACTACTCATATACAGGATGGTAATATGCCCAGTCATCATTTACGCATCTCCTGCATGGAGTCATACCTCGAATACAAATATTCAACAGCTACAAAGAATTAAAAAAATGTCTGAGAATGATTCTGGATGTCCCATGGTTTATCAGAAACTCCCAGATTTACAGAGAAGTCAACATTCCCTACATCACATCCTTCCTTCATGACCAAGCAGAAAAGTTTTTCATCAAAACAGTTAATTATCCGAACCCACTGATCAAACAAGCTTCAGACTACAATGAAGCAGATTTCTGCAAATACAAAAGACCCAAATCAATTCTATGCTCAGCTGAACAAAACTAATCTCATTGCCCTTTCAGGGTGATCTTAAAGCTCAATAATTCTCCACTCAAAGAACTTTCCTTCTCCGACAAAGGCGAATATGAAAAGCATTTATGCTTCACCCTTCAAGTCAGTATCGTTCTGCGACAATGATTGAAGTATCTGATAAGAACAGATACTTCATTGCCCGTAAAGAAATAATAACACATTTAAGTAATAATACAATTAATGTAGAATACATTTCCGTTATTAAAGTTGAATTAATATAGTAAAGCTTTTAGCTGGAATATAGTGTTTGCAAATGGTAAAAACAATAAGTACAGTTCTTTGTTGCACGTTGCTGAATGTTTTTAGAACACGCTTCAGAAGCGGCAGTCTAATTTTATTTAGCTAATTTCATATGCTATCCAAGTGATCTTATTGCAATCTCTTTCTCATAACACGAAACGGTCTCGCTCTACTTATGTGAATATTATTTCCTGTGGCCTGGAAAGGAAGCTGCCAAACACAAAAGCTTCCTTATCGCTTAATAAGAATACATTTCCGTAAAGATATTCAAAATGACCCTGATATTTCTAATGCATTTTTAAATTTCCTGTTGGGTTCCTTTATTAAGTATTTTCGCCGTGTCCTCTGT
This sequence comes from Typopeltis vanoorti, assembly GCF_054136105.1. NCBI lineage: Eukaryota > Metazoa > Arthropoda > Arachnida > Uropygi > Thelyphonidae > Typopeltis > Typopeltis vanoorti. The sequence goes on along the minus strand of NC_143556.1, from coordinate 85,625,983 downwards.
TATATTTCATATTCTAACTTCTACGACTTAAAGTAAAAGTAGTATTTATGTCATTTAACAATGGGCAATATATTTAATATATTTTACAATAAGACGGAAAAAGAAATAACTGCGAACTTTGTTTAATAATGAGAAACAAAAAACAAAATTAAATATTTTAGTTTAATTTCTTTTTAAAAATTTTAATTAATGCAACATTTTTCTTCATAACTTCAGTTTTTAATAAATTTCATTGTTTCATAACTTTCGTAAAAAAAACTTCAAAAGTTCTTCCATTATGAAGAAAAGAATGTGTGATGCGGAGTTCTGTATTATTGTTAGGCATTCGTTGTGATGTTTTTCAAACCATATACTGTGGTAGTAGCGTGGCTCTGTTACACAATAAATTATTCACTCCTGCAAGCCGATCAACCACAAATCGCATTTCATCCATCTAGGTACTTTGCGTACCGGGATAAGCGAAGGTAGCGAACTTATAAAGTATTTATCAGAAATACGATGTGGCTTTACAAGTCACTTTGTGTGGTTCCATTACACAATTGATGGGTTTGACATATATTTAGTTCTTTATTCACGTGAGTAACTTTATTTCATTTTTTTTAAAGCAAACAGAATTATTTTCAATGGATGGGTCCTTTAAATAAATAACTGGGTGTTTTTTTTATATAATAGATTTTATAAAGTAGTCGATGGAAACATATGTCCATAAGGTAAATTTAGTTTCAAGTGCAGATTTCTTTCCAGTGTTTTAAATATATCAAATTTAAAAATTTCTTCATTCAGTATTGGACCAGTTTTATTGCAACTGTATCATGCACTATAATGAACAAGAGTGTAACCGTATTGAAATGTAACTTACTCTAAATTGACATGTTGCTAATATAACGTAATACTCCATAATTATACTGAAGATAATATATTATTAGAAAATATTCAAAAAGTGGGCAATTCCACTTATGTAAATATTTATTCAATGCAGAATTATCGCTATGGTTCATGGTTATCTTCTTTTCATACTAAAGTGCAACAGCTTTACCAAAAGAAAACAGCAGTTAAAGTAACTGCAAAATTTATTTAGTGTCTGATGATACATGTATACATTTCATAAAGGATTTTATAAAAAATAAAGGGAAAATATTATAGAAGAAAGAAAAGGATACTGAAAATTATAATGAATATACAGTCAAAACTGAAGCAAAATAAGAACACTTACAAATACGAAAAATGGGAAAAGAACCTCCTGCATTTGATGGAATATAATAGATATGTTAAAAAATGGGGGAGATCTCTTGCACATAAAAATAGCAGAATTGTATACGAAGTGTTTAAGAACAGGAAAAGTCCAAGTTTGAATTGAAAAAAAAAGCATCCTTCTATATAAGACAGGTGATAAAACTAACATAAGAAATTGTAGACTTATAACCCTTCTAACAGTCCTTCATAAGCTTTTCACAAAAATTATAGGTAGCAGAATGAACAACATTAAATTTCTATCAGCCAAATCAACAGGCAGATTTCAAAATATTCTTCTCAACTTTATCTCGTTTACAAGCCATAAATCAAGTAATGAAAAAAAATATATAATATACCAATTTTTTTTGGTTTTCATATATTATGAAATAGCTTTCGACTTAATAGTCCTTGTGGAATGCTTGAAGCTTTAAAACATAGGAATCGACGATATTTATATTAACTATTATACATACGATTATATGAATGAACCTACCTCATATGAATATATGAGGTAGGTTCATTAGTAAGAAATTTAAATAGAAAAGAATGCAAAATAGATATAAAAAGAAGCATCAGACAGGGAGACTATCTCAGCAAAATTATTTGCTACAGTCCTTGAATATGCTATGAGAAACTGGGAGAAAAGCGGAATGAATATTGATAGAGAACTTAACTATTCTACGATTCGCTAATGATATCCTTCTAACAGCAACATCACCAAAAGAACTACAACACAATTATTGAATTAAGTGCAGTAATTCTGGATATAGGCCTACAAATAAATATGGATAAATAAAAATAATGTATAGTGGAAATACTAAAGAAAGAAAACAAATTGAAACAAATCTAAGCAGATTGAAATAGTGAATCCATTCAAATATCTAGGACAAATCATTACAAACCACCGTAAGCTTGATAATCAACTTTCAGATAGAATAACAGCCAGATGGAAATATTTTAGCCATTAAAGAGAGATATTTAAAAGAAATTTATCAAACTACCTAAAAAGAAAGATTTACAACCAGTGTGTTCTCCCAACAATAACCTCCAAACAACAAAAACATGGAAAGAGCCATTTTGGGAATAAAGTGGTTAGATAATAAGAATAATACTTGGATAAGGAAGCAAACAAAAGTAATGGACATTGACTTAGTAATAAATGGCAACAAATGGCGCCGGGCAGGACACGTGATGAATGTTTGACAAGAGATGGACAAAGAGAACAACAGAATGAACACCAAGAACTGGTTATCGAAAACCAGGTAGACCAGTCGCAAGATGTCATGGACATTTACGATGGAGAGATGCACAAGACCGGCTAAAATGGAAGAAACAGAGAGAGGCATTCTTCCAGCAGTGGATTGAAGAATGCTATTAATGATGATATAACGCCGGTATTCCCACACTGGGAATTCAGAATCGTCTTATGAAACTAATATAATGGTCGCATGATGAAAAATCCGAATTTCTGGGAGGAAAAACTCGGCTACTTCCGTATTTGATTAGCTAACTCACCTTAAGTTGAAAAACTTGATTAAAGGCTCTTCTTAGACGGGATTATAATCCAGGTCTTTCCAACCAACGGCATACTTGATACCAACTGAGTTCCAAAATTCTAACAGCAAAGCATCCGATGCACAATGTTGAAAATTTATTTATCACTAGGTTAGACTATAATAGATTTAGTTTAATCCTTTATCCCAGTGAGAGCAAACAAAGTTTGCGCCTGAAAATATCTTCAGGACTAAATATAGTGTTGTACTATCTTATCCAGTAAGTAGTGCAACACCAAGGCAACTCGTGGCAAAGGTGGAGCAAGCTACCAGGCACTTCTAACCCAGTATCTCCCATAATGCAAAACACATTTCCTATGTGGATATGTATACTGTTATGCATTAAAGGGATTGGCCATCTACCCAGACTACTTTCGACCTTTATTGAGGTCTCTTCAGTGGGAGCCAGGCCCAGAGCTGGAGATACCAAGCAGAAGCAGTAGCAAGTCAATCCGATGCACAATATTTACGTAATATTAAAATGCCTGCGTTTTTGGATATTTTATTAAGCATGAGACTCTGCAATAAATATATCAACAATTATTAGCTCGGCAACTTACGTTGTGAACTGCTTGCAATGTAGCTGTCGTATGAATGGCCGATGTATAATTAATATAAGTACTGTCTCACTGAGAAATATAATTTCAATATTTGTTTAATTTCATTATTAGCAAAGGAAGCGAAATTTTAAATAAAGCGGCACTGCCATCTAGTGATATAGCTACGATCTATCGGATTTTTTCATGTTCATTTTCTGGTAGATCTGCGATGTTTGTGTTTGTATGAATCTTATTGAATGTAAACTGTTTTTTCTTCTATTTTTTTATGTGGGGGAGGGGGCCATTTAATACTTCACAAATGTTCTTTTCTGTGAATATTCTCACCGTAAAGTACTTACCAAGAGGATGTTATTCTGTCAACGATTAGATTATAGATATGCATATTCAATTTCAGAAGTTAATTATTTACTTGAGTTTGAAAGGTTTTCGGAAGAGCTTTTCAAAGTTTACCTTTAAGGAAAAATAGCACTCTACTTAAGCCGTTATATATTGATTTCCAGTGAATGAAATTGAAAGAAAGATCTTCTGTAAACTACAGTCGTGCGACTTGGCATTTCTAGGTCATGAGCTTGTCACTGTGCGTCCACCTGAAATACGAAAGACGCCCATTCTAGCTCTACTGTCAAGCGACAAGCTAAAAGAAATTGACAAATATTTCCTTATGACCCACCCGATGTAATGCTCGACTTGGATTGTAGTGTACAGATCCGCCCTCTTCGTCATTTTTAACCCCGTTTCCATACGCCGATGGGCGTTGGAATACTTTATGAGAATAGTGGTGTCTTCACAAAATCAGCCCCTGGGTAGAAATTTGTAATGTCGAGCGATTTCTTTTCCTTGAGGGAAGCAGCAGAATCGGTATAGATAGTTGGTTTTGCCCTTCTTAGACTTACTAACACTGTGTATAATTTATGTTCCTTAAAAGCAGACCTACTTTCTTAAAGTGCCACTTCAGAACAGTTCCAAAGACATCATCACCTTCAATAAAATATTTCTCTTTCGACAGTGAGGGGAAGAACCTACATAAACATTAAATGATAACAGTAGATCGTATAGTTCTCGGGGATGACATCTTTATTATGAACAAAGATGTACATCTATGTTCCCATATTTTCCTCATAAATTTAACCATTCTGAAACGAAATAAAATACAGCAATGTCTTGAGAATGAGCGACTTTCTCATAGGATTTGACTCCATAAATTATTTAATGTCTTCGTGGGCTTATGGGAACCAAAACTTGTTAGAGAGAGGTGGATTCTATTATATTTGTACGGAATTTTGTAAGAGGACGGAACGGGAGGTCTGAAATTCCGAAGAATCTTATTATGGAGTTTAAGGATGAGACCGTATCTGTATCACGAAACCATGTTTAGAATGAATATTACCTATGTGTAATGATCGGTCCTACGTCAAGAAGATTTTCGTCTTATACGATAACCAAGCATTTAAGTATATATTAGTCATACATTAAAACATTTCAATATCAACTGAGTATGAAATGGCTGAATATGAATAGCATAAATAATAAATACATAAAATAGCATTTACTTCGTTTTTTAATACGCTATATTTATTCTTCAATTAAATGGGGAAAAAGGACATTAGGCAACATATTTGAACAAATTATACACTAGTCATTGACACGTCCATATTACCAAACTAACACCTAAACCAAAATCCACATATTTCCTTGTTATCTGAATCAAGGACAAAATGAACTTTTTCACTGAATGATCCAACGAAAAGAACGTGATGAATCGACTTGTATAGATCATTCATATCATCCTATCATAGGAGCTGAGAATTTTTAAGGATAACCTGAGATTTCAGAACTTTGAAGATCTTTTAAAAGAGCATACATTTCCGATTTGTAGTTCTGGTTTATTTTTTTTTTAATAGAAATTTGCCTTCATAGATTTCGCAGCTGCAAAATAAAACAAGAATTGCTAAGATGACTTCAGCAGTGAGGGTTGAAGGGGGAAGTATGGGTTATAGATAGAAGTATGTACAAAAATAGTCTAATATTATTACATTGTTATGTATGTATATATAGTAATAGTGTATAAATGGATGGCTTATATACGTGCTCCAAAGCACTTGAGAAGAATGACGCCAGCTAGTAAAACCAGAGATTCAGTATCATCTAAGAAGCAATGTTTTCCCCTTGATAATTGATTTTTCTCGAGAATGCAATTATCACAGTTTGGATTTCAGCATCAAATCTTTTTTTTTTTTACAAACAACACTAGTTGAGTATCTACGACAGGCATTACGATTTTGGAGGGTTTTCTGTTTTTATTGTGTTAAACATGATTTTTCATAGTAACAGTAAATCTTACAATTTCCTCTCTTGAAATCGTATTTATTCGGAAGATTTTAAAAGAATGGCAATGGCATCTTTATTTGACATGATTTTGTTCAAACAAGTATTAGTAATAATAAAAAGAACGTATAGATTTACCTCATCAAATTAACTACAATCGATTATGTTCCGAGATGCATTTTATGCTCCTTTTAACTTCAGAGAATTGCTCCAGGAATTGCTCTTCTTATGTTCTATGGGAAGTTATAGTTCAATTTAGAACGCGCTTATTTTTTATTTTAATAAAACATCAGTTTTCAAAAAAATAATTCGATGTAAACCATGATGAATTTTTAAAGAGTTTCATTTGGAGGTAAATTGGATCCGATATTGTTATTTGCAATTCATTTTTATAGTTCACTTGAATTAGACTCCTATTGCTAAAAGTTACCCATTGTTCCACGGGTTAAAGTAGAAAGCAGACCATTATTTACAGGAGATAAGTAATTTTGCATTCTAGGAAAACATAAATACAGTTCAGCAGCGTCATTATTTTGAAACAAATGAGACGGTCTTATCTGCATAGCTTCAAATACTGGCAATTTTACGGTTCGTTATTGGAAGGAAATGTCGCATCATTAGGATGTCGTCCACTATTGATGGTGGGTTTCGCATCGGAGAATCGCATTTAAAATCCTCGATTAGAGTCCTCTGCGGGAGACCATGCTCATTAATGAGGAGATTTCTTACAAGGAGTTGTATAAATAAAGTGAGCATCGATGTTATTTTCATCAATATTAGGCTTAATAAGCATTCTATACCAGCTTTCAAACAACTGACATTTCTGAATTAATCTAAATTTCGAACGCGGTGTGTTTTTCTTTTGAAGATGTTTTAATTGCAATATGGGTTTATTAAAATTATAATCAGTTCAATTTGGAACATATTTCTTCAGGACAAATGTTCGCGTAAGTTTGAAAGGGAAAATTATGAATGTTCGAGTATATTCGATAAATGTGTTTATGTATCCCAGTGTCTTTTTCTTTTTTGTAAGTTAAAAAAAAAAACAAAAAAAAAAACAGTAGCGTTATTAACCAGGCATGGCATTAATGCTGAGCTCAGGGAATTTTCCTATGCACTTCCTATCGTGGAAAATATAATTATCAAATATGTCTAGTGTCCCCACATTTTACAGTGCACAGTAGAGGTTTGTACCAGCGCTTCGTACTCTTGGTTCCATGGAAAGACTGCTCATTGGTGTCAGACAGTGCATCATATAATGCTTCAAGCTGTCCTATGCAAAGTTTTTTTTGTCACCGAACAAGTCAATGTTATTTTTCAGAGTGTCTTCCAATCTCTGGGCACATACAATGATGAAAAAGATATTCTCGTTACACTAGTTGTTTGTTTATGATAGACAAATGGCTCCTGTTGGTTTTCCTGGTCATAAGAGTCTAGTTTCGTTTTGATCGGGAAAATTGGTCAAAATATTTGCATTTCTCCTCGTAGAATTTCCTGTCTGATTTCAGCCAAATGTAGGTCAACTGAGATATTTGAAATGGTTTCCATTTATTTTTGTGCAATATATTGTAAATAAAGTCCTGACAGTTAATTACACTCAACCAAAATTGGTTTATTTCAATCTGTTGCGATTGCTATGATATTTGGATCAATCTTCTTATTCACTCCATTGAATAATAATGCAGTATTCATTCTTGCTTCATATCATTAATTTACATTACTATTAATTACATTAATTTTTATAGCCGACACAATACTATTGTATACGTATTGATATAAAGAGACATGATACAAAGTGACAATGAAGACCAAAGCATTGTTTTCTTGGCTTGAAACAGTATATGCTGTTTTAAGCCCTTTCAGTAGTTCTACGTGAGAGAATAGTATCGACATCTCGTGAGCTGCATATTTCATTTATGCATTGCTCAACACTAAGCGATCCGCCAAGTGGCATATTTCTGGCTAACCATTTAATATATGCAAATTGATTTCAACTGTTTAAACGAAGCAGTTATCCATGCATTTATGTTTACATAAAATAATTGCGTCTTAATCTCACCTTTACATGCCGTATTAGTTAATTTTTTTTTATAATAACGAATATTCTATTATTTGTTATACTAGATGTACGAGACTGTGTTGATTCTGTGCAAATTAAAACTGTTTATATTTTATTTATTTTACGATTTTGGCCACCAGCTGTCTCGCTGATATAAACCTGCACGCGATATACTGCTATAATAACAAGAGAAATGTCATATGTCACTGTTTCTGCGCATGAGCAAGTTGGTGGCTATTATCGAAATTGTTTCTGGGCGCATATATTATCAAATATTTACAAAATAAAGTTTGCTGTGGTTTTAACAATTAATCATGTTGATAAACAATCTAAAATGAACATTAAGATTTAGTCAAACGTATAAATATATTGCCAACTTCGCCTAGAGCTAGCGAGTTTGTTATATGCTAATGCTATGCAGGTGCTTGCATTCAGTTGATAGTGAATATTCCAACATAGTAAACCAATTTTAAAGTAATATCTGCGAAATATTTAATTTCCTCTCCTTGCTCTTCCTGCCCCCCCCCACATGAAACTATAAACACAAAACAATTTATTTGAATTTATAAATAACTTAAAATGAACTTTGAAATTGTCCTCTTGGTATTCCCAAATATTCTTTTGATATTAGCATTTTCATTAACAACTAGAATGTTAATTTTTCTAGAATGGTAAACTAGTTGAATGCAATTCAGAAAAAAATCTGCGTTTTACAGCTAAAATGCTTTTTTGATAATTTTCAACAGGTTTTTGATAATTTTGTTAGCGAGCATATCGCGCCAAAGTGTGACTTCAGAAACAGTCATGTTCTTCGACTTACTTTCAGAAATCACTCTTAAATAAAATTATCTTTCGGATGCAACGAAAATATACACTGATTACTGCATACGGGCACTAGCGATTGTCATTATGGAAATATATCATCAGGGTGTGACGTCTATATTAAATTATGAACAGAATTAAAGGAAGTTCTTTATATGTAGGTTTATTTATCTGATTTCTCGTATGTGGTTACTTTCTCAAACATTCTTGTCATTATAAACAAAATCGTGTTTGTATGAATGTGCAAATTCATTTTAGTGGCCAAGAAATATTAAGCAAAAGTATTTTTTCAATATAAATCATAATTAGCTAATTGGTCTTTTACTCAAGTGTAAAAACGCGTTTTAAAACTACACATTATTTTTCTGTGTACAACTAATTAAACCACCGTGTAAAAAACATTAATAAATTCTGATCTTAAGAGTTGTAATGATTATAATAGGTAAATCCTTAGTTCAGGAAGAATGCATGCTAGCTTCAAACGATATTTAAAATATTCCTGAAAAAAAAAAATCATCGCAAACAGTGTAATCCCTGAAATGCTTCATCCAGATATAAACTGTCCTAATGATTTCGGTCAATTATAAACTTCTATTAATCCTTGTAAATTACCTTTCTAAGATTCCAAAATCTTAATGATAGTAACTGTATTCTCAAGTAGCTGCTTTTAATGATTCAAGGAGCATAATTATTTCTAGAAAGATTAATAATTATGCTCCTTGAAACAGAAGTCAAACAGGATCAACAAAATTTGTCTCGTGTATTCGCAATAACTTTGGTATTTGAATATTATTATTATATATAAGGTGCCTCCCATGGAGTCAAAAGACTCATCGTGGGAGACCCGACATTGACAAACTAACCGTTATTCACACAATACCTGTTATACTTCCCCTTAAACTCATTCGCAGATGAAGCATTCACAACCACCTCTGGCAACGCATTCAACCCATTTACAACCCTCCAAGCAAAAAATCTAGTCCTAACAACCACACTCTTACACAATCTCCACGGATGACCCCCTCGTTTTCTCCCTTCATGCACTGGTCTGAAAAAAGTTATCAGTATCAATCCTATAAAACCCTTTCAATAATTTATATGCCTCTATCATATCTCCTCTCCTACGTCTTATTTACTAGTTTTTGAAGCCCACAGACCTTCAATCTATCCTCGTAGGAGACATCCCACAGGCCTTCAACAATTTTCGCAACCCGCCTCTCAATCATCTCCACATCACCAAGAAATCCAGGTGACCAGATCTGTGCACAGATCTGGTCACCTAGTCCGAATGAGGTCTTATTAATGCTTTATAAAGTGGGACAATCTTTTTCTTATTCCTGCAAGTCAGTCTTCAATGTCTGCATGCTTTTATGTTGATCTTTCATACAACCAGGTCGTAAAAAATTGTCTCAAATAGTCTCAATAATACTTCCATAATATCATGGTATCGCTCAGATAGCTAGAAATTTGGCTGGAAAGAAACCTTTCCGTAGCAGAGTTCCCGGATTAAATCACTCTTGGTTCACTACTGTGAAAACTAAGGGACTAATATGCTGTACTAAGGCAGAATGCCTTTGTTTGTGGATGAGATTCCGATAAAACATTCCAATTTATATTAATAAAAATTTATTTTATTAGCTGTGTAATGCTCTTAATGTTATAAGAATAGTTTCAAAATGTACATTAATCAATTCTATCCTTCATAATATGCACAAATTGTATTTTCTTTTTTTTTCCTTTATAGGTGGGACGTGATCTCAAAGTTTCAAAAATGCTAATAGGGAATGAAGAAAAGATCTTTCAAGTAACGCAATTTGGAAATGTTACCAAGAAAAGTTACTTTATTTTTAGAGTTAAATAAAATGTCGCCCAGAGCTTACAAGAGTATTTTTCTAATGTTATCCCCCCATTATTAGAAGTTCCTCAGTGAAATCTTGCCTTCCTTGTAGAAGCTTGCGATGGCATCTCCTTTTGTGAATTTGCTTCTGGTCGCCTCACTGCTCAAATTGTCATTCGTAAACACTTATACTGTTTGCCCAAGTGTTTGCTCATGCAAGTGGAAAAATGGGAAACAAACAGCTGAATGCATCGGTAAAGGTCTTACTGTGATTCCTGCAGGAATCAATGTAGGTACGCAAGTTATAGATCTGAGTAGAAACAATTTCCACGTAATATCTGCAAAAGTATTTCAAGAAAAAGGTCTTGTGAATCTTCAAAAAATATACCTCGTCGAGTGTAGTGTGCAAGAAATTTCTGACGATGCATTTTTTCAACTTAATAATCTAATCGAACTTGATCTTAGTGTCAACAATCTTACTCGAGTACCCACGGAAGCGTTGAAACACTGTCCACTTTTACGACGCTTGCAATTAACCCAAAACCCTATACAGGAAATAGAAGAAGGAATGTTCTCTGAGCTTACCAGACTTACTTTTCTAGATCTTAGTAATTGCGAAATAGAAAATGTACATCCAGATGCACTAAAAGGACTAGTAAACCTGGAGTTTTTAAAATTAGACAACAATCGGCTATCTTTTCTATCAGCCCAAGTGGTACATTCTTTGCCTCATTTATTCGGCATGCATCTTCATAACAATCCGTGGTTTTGCGACTGTAATCTCCGAGGCATAAGAAAATGGATGATGGAGAACAACGTTCCTCTAGTTGTTCCTCCCCGTTGTCGGGATCCTGTCCAAATTGCTGGTCAAACTTGGGATGTTATGACGTTGGAAGATTTTGCTTGTTCGCCAGACATAGTGACGTCATCAACAGAAATAGATGTAGTCAAAGGTCAAAATGCTACGTTGAACTGTCAGGTAAATGCTACGCCTCCCGCATCCATCTTTTGGAGAGTGGGAAAAAGATTCATTAACACTTCTGCCTTAAGTGAACACAGAGGAAAATATTATATTGAAGAGGAAGGAGATACTATTCAGTCCAGCCGTCTTTTGGTGCTTAGTGCTACAGAATCAGACACAGAAGTCTATGTTTGCCTTGCTGAGAACAAAGCAGGCAATACGTCCGTTAATTTTACACTATCGGTGATTTCTTCTGCCGTACAAGCCAGCGGTTGGAGTAATGCCAAGCTCACATTTGTTCTTATCGGTGTCTTCCTTGCACTCGCTATTGTTATCGTGGTAGTGTGTGTTGTGATATTCCATCCTGCTGCTTTTACTACGGGCACAAAAGTCAGAGGTGTGAACGTCCTGAAACACTTAGCCTCCAAGAAACAAGACGTAACTGAGATGAATGACATCAGTAACGACAGGGAAGAAAAAGAGCTCAAGGCAACAGATAAACAACCTCGACACGAAACCGGAAGTAGCGGGTACGGCTCCGATCAGCTGACGCCTGACCTAGTCAGTAAGATAGTCGATATGAACGGACCGTCATTGTCCACTTCGACTGTCAGTTGTAACCATCCCGACCAGGAATCGATGACGGCCGACACATTCAGCCCCGGAGACCAGTGGAGTATATCGAAAACAAGACCTGTTCGTTATGAGGACGTCCAAGGACGTCAGTTTTCTGAAGTGTATCCAAACCCTTGTTACAGTCGTGAAGATTACAGTGACAATATCTCACAGGTTGGGCTGCCGCCCTACCAGGAAAAAGACTATCAAGGAGAACGTTGTTTTCCACAAAACGATCGCGTCCGGACACTTCGTGGGACGTGTGAGGGCCCCGTAGAAAGTAATAGAGATGACATTTATTCCAATCCAGCCCAGAGCAACTGGAAGAGGTCCCCTCTTGTCGTTACTAATGGAAGTCATTTTGTGTTGCCCGCAAAAGCGCGATTTTCTCCAGATGAGGGTTATGCTGAGGAAGCTCTCGAGGGTACAGAGGTTTGAATCACATCAAAATATACCCCCTGGCTGTTGATAGTGCTTGGGAATTGATTGGTGCCACAAAATTTACATGATTTTTTATCTAGAAGAAAGGACATTTTGAAGTTTGAACTGTTAAATGAAATTGTAAATATATATACACTTGTCGAAGGATTGCCCAGATTTTCAGGTAATTTAGTCAGGGACATTGGGAATAGCAAAGTATTGTTGTGTACTAAAAGAAAGAATTATGTCAATATAAGATATTTAAATATGTATCGAATAAAGAACTAAGAGTTGAAGGATTTTGATACTATGAAATAACTGATTTGTAGGTATCGCATGTGCTAGTTTAAAGTTACACGTATGATTGTGTAGTAGAAAATATCTTTATAAGTGTTTTGTACTTTTTAAAAGTGCAAACGGTGAAGTTTATTATGTAGCCTGTTTCCCCTCCAAAAGAAAAAAAAAAGTATATATATATATAGTGTGAATACTCTTTCCTTATTGACATCATTTAATTGTTACTTCAGTCGAAAAAAACCATGGACCTCTGATTTTACCTGCCACTTTGACGTGTATGTGTTTTATGTACAAGCTTTTTGTGTACTGTTTTGAAAAGATTGCAAAGGACTGAACTTTCCACCTGATTTATTAGACCAGTACAACTTTTCGTCCAACAGTCCGACACGAAACCTAAACTACCATATTTTTGAGTTGGTTTCGTAGGTAAATCAATCGCTAAATTTGAGATTTTTTTTCTTTATTGTAATGTAGTTATATTCAATCGTGGTGAGTTTTTCCCACTTGTATGATTTGTTTATAACTCTGAAAATCAAAATATTATCTGGATACTCATTTATTTTATACTGATAAATACTCTCATTACTATTATGTTACTGAATGTATTTATCCCGAGATTCTTTTTAACTAATGAATAACAAAATTCATTGGTTCTTCAATATGCTGTAACCTCTGCCAAAAACACCTTTGTTAACATTTAACTGTGCTATAATGTCAGTGTGACGAACTTACCTGTATGTAACAGGTAACGTCAAATATGTATTTTATGGATTTTCGTTTTGAGCTGAGTTGTTGTAATTAAGTATTGTGAAAACACTTAAATTTGTGAGTATCCCGTATCCATCTTATGAAATTATAAGTTATTTTTAGTTTACTATCACACGAAGATTTCTGACACCAAAATAATTATCGTATGAATTTAATTCTTAATACAGAATTATTTGTTCTGTGTAGATTTCCCTGTTATATTTGAAGTGAAGACATTTGACCTATCCGCATATTATATTGTGCGTGATCTGTGTGTATGTAAATCGTTTCCTTGATTCTGTGCAAGCTTTCAGGTGTTTTGTAATGATCGAAAACTATTTTAATACTGTTGAATGTACACTACTGAACTCCACGAACACTTGTAATAAAGAGACATGCAAGTGCGAGATATTAAAGTGCTCAAAAGGAGTATTTATCTTGTGTTTTCAATTCAATCATTTTTGCTTATGCCCTTTTTAGACAGAAAATATTCGAAAACGATAGCAGGGTTGATATTGCAGTTAAAACACTGATAATTAAACCAAATTTAAATTTCAGTCATTGTAATTTTATAAATTCGTTAAACAAACGCTATTATTTACTGTATATAAATACAAGAGACAAAATAAATGCAATTAATAATTCGTTATCTGCCCCGATACTACCTTCTGTTACTAAATTATTATTGTTTAGTAACAGATATGTTGGAATGTGCAGATGACCGGGAATATTTACTAAATTGAATTAAATATGCTAATATTAAATATAATGTTTATTGATGCCATTTATGTGGGAAAATTTGAAAAAAATTATGACACCATAACGGGACGGTGATTACAACCTGTAAAGATCCATTAAAGCCAACTATTTTTGTAGTTGTACGGCAGGCACCAAAAGTTAAAGAATGAAAGGACCATGAGAGATTACTGCAATAGGAACCCAGAACAGTTGTCGAAATATATCTCGCATTCAAGGCAATTAAACTGTCTTACTTGACAGTTTAACTACCTTGAATTACTGCCATTCTGTAAAGTGGAAGTTGAGCATTCTTACGATGCTTTTTTAATCTCTAACTGCTCTGGGGATTCGTTTGAACATTTCAAGTTTTGCTTTGCTAATATAATATTAACTTATAAACACGATAAAAACCTGTTAAAATCTGAATAAAATGTAATCTTCATTAGCATTAATATACTTTTCAAATTATTCTATGAACTTTTTGACTTTATTATTTAATGTTATAAGAAACGTAGATCACAAGAGCTGGTGAATTGACTTTACTTTTACATCATACAAAATACTTATCAAAAATATGCGTACGATTTCACTCATATTTCCAATGTTTTTGTTTTCACATTTTCTCAGTTATGAGTAATTTAATAATAAAATTCCTAAACCATGGCCTTCATTAGCATTATTTTTTTTATTCCTCAACCCATACCCACTGGTTTGGATTCCATCATCATCAAATTCCAGACATGTACCCTCATATCCTGTACAGGATATGATAGTACTAAATGAAAAACTTACATCATTACTAACTTCCTATCCACAATTTTCCTCCAAATCAATCTGTTACCATAAGGGGTGCTTAAGGGTTAAAGTTGTATAACTGAGAGGAGATCTCCATATAGCCTTTAAAGGAATGCGGAGAACTGACCAGGGCTTCTGACAATGATGATTCCTCGCCTTCTCGTAGTGCACTCTGGTAGGTATCTATCTGAATATTGAATTAACGAGGATGGGTTGGCAATTTGGGATTTAGCCGACCAAATTGATTCTTATTGGCTTAAACCACAATATATAATGATGGTTTCGATTCCAATCATTCAATTCATAATTCAGCGATTTTCTACTTATTTTATACATATTTGTAGTGTACAATTGAACATAGTAGAAATGCTCACCTGGAGCCTTCATCTTGTTTCTTTCTGAATTAAAACTATGAACTGAATATCAGCCCAATTGGTGCTTTAGCTATACTTTTGTATAAATATTTCAGATCATCAGTTCCCAACCGGTGGTGCGCGTACATCAGTAGCCTTATATTGTTGTAATTTTCCTTTCCCAACTCATTACCTCATTTCCACTATTTTACATTAAGATAGACACTGAACAAAAGTGTCACTATTTAAAAACAGGAGTTATAATTTTCAGAAATGGATTTAAAAGGAGGTACACAAGTGGAAAAAAGTTGTGAACCACTGCTTTAGATGATCATGCTGATATCTCTGTATTGTGCTTACGAATTAATACATTGACTGTAGATCTACATTTACCGAATATCTTGTTTTTCTGCCAGTGTAACACACTTGCCTTGTAGCTTAGTTGCATCTTCAGTAATTCCTAGAGATTCAACCAAAATATCTTGTAACAAAGCTTATCCTGTTTAAATTCTTAGCAGGAACTTATCTCAAAAATATTCAAGTAACATAATATATCAGTGAAAAAACACTTTAAATTGTGAAGCGTTGTAAAGCTAGTATAATTTCGTGTTACATCCTTTGCTATTCTGATCATTTTTTTATACTACTTACCCCTAGAGATAAGGTATATCTGTATCAAAGCAGGTGCACACATCATTTGAAATTATAACCTTAAACTAATGACTTTGTTATATAGATATTTAAATGTAAATTTATGGGTAATATCTTCTCATAATTTTTATATACATTTAATACCGTAAAATTTATAATTATGGCCATCTGATTAACATTTACTTGCCGCTTCGATTATTACAATTCTGTTGAAATTAATTCAGGAACAAAGGAGTTTAGTATTCCGCGATTCTTAATTAGAATTTCACAATAAATTGTGATTGAATAAGTCTGTAGACGCAATTTTAATAGTTCGTTTACACAGAAGCCTATTCAAATTAGTGCTGCAATCGAAAGTATTGATACATTTCTATTATGACTTACGCATTCAGAAAATTTCATCGCGGTTTGTTTATTGAAATATTTTCAATTAAAGTGAGATTAACTGTGAGTTAAGAATTTTTCTCAGTTGGGAGCTTGTAACTAAAGTAAATTTAAAATACAACTTAGAACAATTTACTGCTCGTAGTAATAAAACTGACAGTTCTTTGTTAATAAAACTGCTTATTTCAATTGTAGGACTTTCCATAACGAAAAGCGATTAGTTGCAAACTACCTTTAGGAGATTTATAAATCGTTAAGTGTTTTCTTTCGTTCCGACTTTTCAAAGAGTTTATTGAAATGCATTATGGTAATTTGGACAATATAAATTTCCGATTGAATCTTTCTTAAGGCAAATTTTCATTCCCAACTGAGCCAGCACACCATTTAAAACCGCCCGCTAATGAGGATGGATGATCTCTAGGGAAATAAAAAGCAACGAAAGAGATTTGCGTTTTATACGAGACTGATGGATTAAGTTGACCCTTAACAAGAGTATTACGGAGCAAGCTAATCTTTAGCAAAATCGGATTTTTGAAGGGACGATTTCCGAGAAACCTCAGTATTTTGGATTCTTGTCAGATAGTTCTTTTTTATTTCTCTGTGAATGTTTTAGTCTTATTTCACACTACATATTTTTTAAACTTATCAGTTAAATAAGATGTATATTAAAAATATTTCGAATTTAATAATCAGTTTATTACAGAGGGCATTTACATCAGTTTCTCAAATGCCAAAAGCTTATGAATAAATGCCTGTGAAGTGTCATGTAATACCAAAGAAGTTGTACAAAAATTAGGAGAAAACAGTTCTGTCAACGTAATATCCAGCATCGTGAATTGATCTTTGTGTTTGAAAAAAGCCAGCTTCGTAAGGGGAAAAAAAATCGAAAGCTAGTGTGTACCGCAAAAGCATCCTTGAATTGTAAGATATTGAATGTGTTTGTTGGAATCTTCTAGGTCTGTACTCGTCTATAGGACGGTTTGTCTGTTTTGAAGGATGAAAAACCGAGTTACCGGGAGGAAAAAACCTCCACATCGTACGAATCCCGTTAACTCACCTTTAGTTGAAAGAGACCAGATAAAGTTCCTCACGTCACTTCGGTCTTTGCGACCAAAAGGCTTCGTCTATGCTGACTAAGATACTCAGGCTCCGATCTGTACACGATGATACCAAAACCTTAACCCCTAGAAAGAATGGAATTGTCGACGATAATTTAGTGAACTGGCAATATTTTCACTATGAATTAGTGACCACTAGCGTGGCTACTGTTCGGTTGAAACGATTTGCGTTCAAATCCAGTCTATGATGAACATTTTTTTTTTTTTTCGTCTGAAGATTACATCGGTTTCATACAGAGATTAAATATAGCCTTAGTTGAGTCGATCGTAATTCACAAAGATTGAGGTTTATATACAAAAATTCAAGTGGGAAACGACTTTAGGCCGTTTTCATATCAACTCGGTTATTATTTTTAATTTTGAGCACAGGTACAATTATTAAAATATTAATAATTTTCCCAGTTTTCAAAAGTGTTATATAATCAACGTCAGTAGAATTATTCAACTAGTTTTGAATTTTACTTGTGTTTAAAATATTGTGTTCTATTACGCAGCGGTTCTATCATTCAAACTCAACTAATGGAAACTGCTTAAGATTCCGATTAGAAATCTATAGGAAATGAAAGTGTGAGTAACCCATTTTCGATTTTTTAAACCTGTTCTCTGCATTCGGTTAGAATAGCTTTATCGCTCATTTGTAAATATTCGACAACAATCTTCCATAACTACTTTAACTGATTATTTTGAGGTATACTATAAATTATTAATGTGTGCGTTTCCCCCTCTGTCCAATGGTTGGTGGGGGTAGCAGCGCAGCATTACTAGAGTATAGTGTTTTCGTTAGAAGATTATAGAGCAAAGTGTTTTCCCATTGTCTTGCTTGTCTAATAATATTCTGTCTATAGATATGCGTATTGTTCACAGACTCGGTTTGTCTATTTTGAAGGAATAAAAAAACAAATTTGCGAGAAAACACAACCTCCGTATGAGACCGTGTTAATGACCTTCGATTAAAAAAAAAAAAGGCTCTTCGTGCGAAATGGATTCGAACCCAGGTTTTTTCTACTAAAGTGCTCTGTCGAAATCAACTGAGTATGGAGACTATACTCAATAACGTAACAAATTATAATTTTCAAACTTTTTCATTACTGTCTTCCATCCAGTGATAGATGATTGTAATATAATATCGAGTTATGATGCGAAAGTAGCTTGAAACAAGTTTCAAGATTTCCGGGTTAACTCATTCTTAGCCATCTGACAGTAATTATTTAAATAGATTTGAAAATTCTTTGTGGAGATGCGTATAATATATATACAGGGTGGTTCAGAATTCCACGTACAAACTTTGAGGGGAGGTAGAAAACATCAACATCAACCATATTTACATAGGAAAGCATGACCGGAAACGCCACCCGAAAGTGATAGGTGGAGCTGTTCTCCAGAGCTCCAGGTGAACAATTGGTGCTTCCTCATTCAAGCTTTCGACGTCGTACGAAGAACATGCGTCGTTTAACGAACGCTGAGATGGCAGGCATGCACCTCGTTTACCATATTATGTATCCAACTACTAATAAATTTTTAATAAAAATAAAGTTTTTTACACTACTTACTGCCTTGTGTTATTTCTGTATCTTTATGTTCCTGTTAGTACCTTCCGGTGGCGTTTCCGGTCATGCGAATATGACCATATCCAAATATGGTTAATTTTGATGTTCTATACCTCCCCTCAAAATTTGTACGTGGAATTTTGAACCAGCCTGTATGTATAGAAAAAAGCATGTTTGGGATCATTATGATGGATATTTTTGAACATCTATAAATAATCATAACCCTCACGAGGCATGGCTGACGGAGACATTACTCTATATATATTATGTCTGTACATTTTACTTAACAGATTTTGCTACAGGATGAAAACAATACTATTGTATCACATTGATATCCTGGATAACGCCCATCCAGGTATGTAGATTGACCAGCTCAAATAATTATGGTTATATTTAAGGAACAGGGCTATGATTATTACAAGAACCTTTAACTCGATCTCGTCAGCCAATATTTTTCCATTTAGGTTACTACTTTTCGTTTTCTTGCAGCAAGATTCCAACATTGAGAACATTGCATTCTTTTGTTAAATGTCACTTGTTTTCCCTCAGCGGGTTTGTCTATGTTCTTGCGTAAAGAAGTCTTCCATTACTATATCAGACTAGCGAACTCACCTTAAATTAAAAATGTTTATAAATGTTCCACACATCCTACAGTGGATTCATACTCCGTATTTCCCACCTAAGTGTTCTGCTGTTGCTTTCTTCCTAATGAATCAAACAGGACCACCTAGAACATACGAATCATAAATGAGATAGGTCACTTCTAAACATTCTGATGCCGAAAACTATGATACGCATAACCATCAATGCATACTATTGATATCCACATTTATTTATATTGCAATTAGCAGTATATGTTCAGCACTCATTAATCCTTCTCTTCAAAGTAATGATAATGAACCAGTTTTACCCTTTCTTAAAGGATACAATTCCCCTAAATGACATTGTCTTAATTACAAGTTCTCCATGTTTCCGCGCAGGAAGTCCCGGTCAAGAGAGATTTGCAGTGTAAATTGAGTTTGAATTTACAATTTGTGTTTAGGATGTAGGCTGGAAATCCGGAATGTCTAGACATACTTTCAGGAAAGCTGATAATTTAATGTCAGTAAACAATGTCGTTTTCCATTTCTGGCAACGAAATTATCTTTGCTTTCTCTTAATTAACCCGCTTTCATTCAAATATATATATATATATATATATAAATTTAATATGTATAAAATTTAAAAAAATATAAATAAAAATTTTTAGATATCGCTTAGAAACCGAGTATTCAGGTTATCCGATAATATACAAAAATTATACTGAATATACTGAATGTAGAGAGTTCATTTTACCATTTATGTAAAGGATAACCCAAGTTTAGTTTTGATCTACACTGTTCGCTGATATAAGGACTTCGTACTTCCTCTTTATCGCGAGTAACCTCAGAATTCGTTGCCATAGTCACGGTCTTTGTTTCCTGTTGCATATATTATTTTTAAACATTATATTGTTCCCCTTGCTTGAGTAACTAGTTTTTAATTTTTGGATTTTTAGAAGTTATAAAAAGTCCTCCTTAGAAAGAAATTCTCTCCACTGAGCCAAACCAAACAGCTTAGCTCTATTCTGAGAAATTTGTTAAAAATCTAATGAGAAATCTGTTAGTATATTAATGATAGGAAAAATGCTAAGGAAAGAAGTAAATTCAATTAAAAAGCCAAGAATTTGGTTCATTATAGAAATCCGCATACTTTTACCGCGATTGGTTAAAAAGAAAGTAAAGCATTGGCGAAGTCAGTCGCAGTAGAACTTATTCAGTTAGTTTGTGAGTCCTCTTCCTTTGTTACAGAATGATCGTATGGCTCCCACTTTACTCTTAACCATTTCCTGTAAAAATTTGCAACAGCTAGTCAATATCTTTACACTTTTTAACCTCCTAAACTAGCTTATCTTTATATTTTATTCAGTATGTTTTAGTAATACTCTTCTTTCTAATGCTTTTCTTCAAAGGATTTTTCGTGTTGTTCAAGAAACACGATAGGTTATTTTCTTATTAGCTACTTTATAGATTACTTCTTATTTATAGTGTCTGGGTATAAATAAATGACGCAGCCGATATTTGAGACATAACACTATAGCAAAGTAAAAGGAGTCTCCTGTTGATTTGTCATGTGATTGAGAGTATGCTTGTTCCTTACAGTATGATGTCCGTTGACTTCTTCCCAAGTAGCAGTGTGTGTGTGTGTGTGTATATATATATATATATATATAATCAGCTAACGCCTTCTATTACCATATACAGGGAGTAGGCGAGACCGTTTTAGCCCTATCTAAGCTTTGGAAGGTCATTCTTCATCAGTAGCCAGTCAAGGATAGCTGACCCTAAACAGAGGGGAATAAGTACAGCCATCTCATGGTCACTAACTTATACTGTCGATTTTCTTGAGTTTATGGGACGACCAAAAAAAAAAAAAAATACTGTCGATTTTCTTGAGTTTATGGTGGGACTTCCAAAAAAAAAAAAAAAAAGTTTGCCAGTGCCAGAGATCGGCCATCTCGGGAACCGGTCGAAAAAAGACTAAGCAAAAATTACTTTAATCGGCCACTAGAATTGAACTTACGGCGTTCTTTCTTCCGACGATCAGTCGCGCAGTTGGCGGCACACGTCACTTCCAATGAACTACACTGGCATTTCGTTAACTCAATTATAGTTTTGGTGTTCCATAAAAAATATGAGAAAAATATTCCAAAGTAGGGGAGGGAATGGATTTTTATGATGTTCTTAAATACTATCTTCGGTAGGAAAATATACCAGAGTTTAAGAAAGGGTAAGAAGATTACTGAGTTCTCTTTATGCCCACAGACATGGACATTAGTCAAGCTGACAAATATAATGTTGACTAAAATTCTAGATGCTTTCAGTAGTAAAGGTACTACGGAGAGAGAGAAATTTCTTATGGAA
Source organism: Typopeltis vanoorti (assembly GCF_054136105.1). NCBI lineage: Eukaryota > Metazoa > Arthropoda > Arachnida > Uropygi > Thelyphonidae > Typopeltis > Typopeltis vanoorti. The sequence goes on along the minus strand of NC_143556.1, from coordinate 85,604,026 downwards.
AGCAGGACACAGCACTAAACTAGGTAGAAAATGTTAGTTTGGCAGTATTAAAGTTATTAGTGTTGTTTTCCTTTCTTATTGGAAAATGCTTTCAAAAATCCATGATGTTTGAAAGGGTTAATTGATTATGGAATTATTACGGAATGGAGTTCTAGAATCCGTAATTATTTAAGTGATATTTGAAATTACTTTGTAAGTTGCATTTCGATATTATATTATAATACTATATAATAGTATTATAATATAATACTAAGACGCGATTTGTTAATTGCATGTGTTGTATCTCTATTATACGGTTTGCTTTATTATATGAAACCGATACAGACTTGGCAAAACTTGTTTTACCAAGGTGGAGTTTTAGATAAGCACAGCTTTATTTTTATAGTTCATCCTTGGATCAGAACATGTATTTTGACTGCAGTTCTCTGCAAATTAAGAAACAATTGAAAAGCTGCGGTAGTCAAAAACAATTCCTGATTTGCGGGTGCTCCATAGTAACATAGCCTTGCTTATCTCTTTACATAAAAGATTTAAAAAGGAGTTACATGAACCCTAGGTTCAGAGATAATATAAAAACTTTAAATAAAGTAATTAATTCGATGAACATCACTATAAATTACAATAGAGAACTCACTCGGAAGTGAAATCGTTTAAAACATTTACCCTTAACGTTAATATTTGGTTGTCTTAAAAATGCCGTATCATTTTTACGAAGAGTTGTTTGATATAGATACAAAGCAAAATACATCATTTTGTTTAGTATATAAAGAGCGCCGTATTATCAAGAAACATTCAGGTAGTTCTACCATGATATATACAAATTGGTGCCTTTCCAAACAATGTACGTCTTTCATTCCCTTTTTTTTATTATTATTTACTTGAACTGATTGTCCAAGTAAACTCGTCTATTTGGGAATGAATAATGGTGTCCTTTCTTAAACGTAGTGTTAAATGCTTTTTAAGGCAGAATTTTTTAATTATTGGAAAGTTAAAAATAAGACTCAGCCCTAAAAAAAGTACTTGCAAGTCGTTATGATAATCAGTGACAAAAGTAGATTATAAAGAGACTAAATGCGACTGTTAGATTGGTAAACTGAGATGCGCAAGAGCGTAAATAAAATCCAAGTTATCATACGAGAGCAGTTTTTTCGGTTTTTTTTCCGTAACCTCTTTCATATAATAGAAAATATCTCTTCTTAATATCTTCAGCGAGAAATTGATGTAAAGCGACATGTAAATGCAGATTTTATTCATAACGAAATATAGCTAAGCTGTGCTTTTAGTTTTCTGTGAGTGCTTGTTTTGCATATTGAAGTGATTTCATTTAAAGAAATAAAAAACTTACAGAATGCTTAAGAAACACTCACGATTCCAAAAGTGGCGATGCGACTCAAGAAGAAAACAGAAAAACAAGAAATTTTCAGTCTAATTAACATTTCTCTTTTAAGTATCTTCCACTCGGGAATTATTTATGCTGAAACACTTATATGGAGGTGACGGCATGAAATTCAATTGCCTCATGAAGAGTCGTTCTGTGAGCTGAATACAAAAAGCCCTATTTCTTTACTCAGTCTTATTCACGTTTATAGAAGTCATATGATAACTTTTTATCATATTAATACTTGTAAAACATTACTTATAGAGAATACACGGTTTTTATTTTTAAAAAAGCAGAAAAAAAGCCCTGCACACTCGCTGAAAGAATTTTAGTGAAACTGATAATAGATTCTCTACCGAAATGTTTCGAGCCACTTTATTTAAATAAGACCACTTTTAATAGGAAAAAGCCTCCAGACGATACAAGAACTATGTGTTACTGACAGAAAACAAAACACAAATTCTTGATTCAATTACTATTATAATGAATGAATGACGTCACTATAAAAGATTTCTATAGACTAATTTATTATCCCGGTTCATTATCCATATTTGTTGGCATTTTATTGTAATGTGAGCATATATGATAATATTAATTATATTGTCACTAATAATGAGAATATTTAGTGATAGTACAAAATTATAATTTAACAATAACACAAAACTAATTAACTGCAGGTTTTAATGAAGGCATTGCATAAAATAAATATCTTCATAAAAACATTTAATCCCTCGTTTGATATACAGCGAAGTTCATGAAAGATACAAATAATAAGGACATCAATATTATTTATGTTGAGTAGTGATAACTTTTTTTCATTTATTTTTTTTTTAACTAAAGAGTACTTTCATTCCTGTGTTCATTGAAGTTTCAATACAATGTACATTTTGAACTGGAGTTTCGTTATCAATATGCTAGTATAGTCATGTTTGGGTTTATTGTGTGAGAAAACAATTTGGACAATGCACACAATGTTTTTTCTGCCGTTAGCAGTGAATGTCTCAGTCGAATTATCATATCCAAACCAAAGTCAATCAGATAATTATATTGTAACAAGAGACTTCAAATGTTTATCAAAATATATTCTCTAATTTAATAATATAGAGTGGTACAATTTTAGATATTACAATTAATATTTTGATATGAGTTGGATTAGTGACTTACAAAATTTGAAAACAAAACAATTGATTAAAAAAAAACGTTGCCTGAGAATTTGATTACTGAGAAAAGGATTTTGTGCAGATGATAATCTGCCATTCGAACTTTATATTTGTGTTTATATACAAAACGAGGAAATGCAATATCCCTGTATACATATTCTACTGCGATAAGTAAAACCGTTTGTGCAACATAATTGAAACAAAAAAGACGATTTATTTACAATATATCTTCATTACATCCTGCATTTTTTTTTCTCTTGTACATATTTTGGAATAACACAAGAATGCATGAGTGGCTACAAATTGCTTTTTCTTATCCTATGAAATCTGCTATATCAATTTCCCCTTTTACTATCTTATATTCGCTAACGTGAGTTTAGGAGAGTTTAGAGGCTAAACTATGTGATTATGTTTCGCGACTGAGTCGGAGTAATCTCACCATTACTCTCTCAGTAATCAATCAGAGTAATCTCACCATATCTCTGCAATCAAACGCATAAGGTTTTATTTAAATTGTTTATTATTTTTATTAAAACAAATCGCATATTTTTCATCATTGAATTGTTCCAAAATAAAAGAAGCGCAGTAATATATATATTTTATTTATTTAATAATACCGATAACTTCAATAGATATTTGAACCGAAAAGTAAGCAAAGTTTACTTCCTCTACAAACAACTCTCGATATCAGGAGATGGAAGGACGAAAAGAATGATACTCTTCCTTGAAATTAGAATATTAATGTTATGTTTTATATTTTATAATATTTATGATATTCTAATCCTTTATAAATCCTGTACAATAATCATTATTTCCTATTAAAATACGTTTTTGTCTTTGTGTTGTTACACACACACACACACATAGAGAGAGAGTAGTTTACTCCTATCTACGCATCATGAATATTATTTGGCTAACGCACATTTGTGTTTTACAGAATTAAATTACAGTTTCACTCTTTGTGGTCAACGAATGAGCACCATCATAATGAGAAATTTTCCATTGATTATCAAGTGTAATTCGTGTCGAAGAAGCTTTTTTATATATATAAATTCTGCTAAAATTAGTAGAAATTATTTTAGTTCAAATGCCTTAGATTTTATTTCAAAATAAGTTAAACAGTTTGAACATTATCGTACTAATTTGATTGTAATTACAATATCATGGTGAATAGAGTACAGAATAATAATAGTAATCTAAAACACAGATTCTTGAACTTTTTTTATTTTTATTTTTTGTTACATATTATGTAAATAAATTTTGGTACGTTACAAACTTGACATGTGATGAAACTAAGACAATCATAAAAATAAAAAAAAAAACAATGAAAGAAACTAGTTCATCTTAGTAAATTATAAAATGATTATTGAAATTGTGAAATGCATCAATAATCAATGTTTGCTGCGACTCCCAGAATCTTCCTCGCAACCCACAGTTTAAGAACCACTTATCTAAACCTATGACATTTCAAATTTAGAAACAAATATCAATGAAATATGATGAATTGATTACAGTTTTAATGGTCCTTATTTTAAATAGTTTTATTTCGGAATTAATTTCACAAATCCACACTGGATGCTCCCTTTTGCAAATCTAACGAATTAGTTGCAATATATTAATATTGCAACTAATTCCAAGAAGGAAACTAATTAAAAAAATCAAGTTTTCATTTTATAGTCAATAAAATGCAATATACATACACTAGTTTCATAAATTAAGGAACAAAGAGGAAATTCGCGATAACTCGGAGTGGAGAAATATATGACAGTCGGATACATTATATAAAAAGTGACACCGAATTTGGTTATTGTATACAAATGAGTAGCGATGACAGAGGTATATACCAGATTTGACAAATAGTAACAGTACAGAGTGGTGGAAGAAAGGAGCGTTTTAGAATAGTTTCCCATTTCGGTTTATAGTGAAAATATAAAACTTATGTGATAGCAAAATTCTTGGATTCAGATGGTGGCGAGATATCGTACGACTAGAAGCCGTTCAAAATCAGGTAGAGGTACCAGATGATTGCCTGTGAATCTCTAGATGGTTTACAGACTGTGGAACCGATTCCAACAAACAAACAGCATCTCAGTGATACAATGAAGGAAGGCCACGGGCTACAACTGCAGTGGATGAAAGATATCTCCAATTATCTTATCTGCTCACTGAAACAAGAGTGATATCACGAAAGAGCTACGATCTAACTTCGCGTTGGCTACAGGGAAATTGGTATAGCTGCCTTCCATTGTGCATAGAAGGCTTCAAGAAAGTAGTCTTCATGCTATGTAATCAGTAACTCAATCAAAACCGCCACAGGAGAGAATGTTTGAAATGAAACGTCAAACGGACCCAAGACCAATGGGAATTAGTATTGTTGTTTACAGACAAGTGCAGATATTGTATACAAAAGTGATACTAGTCATGCTTTGATCTGTAGCGAACCAGGGTCACATTAGAATCCCTCCTAATATCCGTGAATGGGTGGAGGTAGCGTGATGGTTTCAGGAGGCATCTCGTTGGGTGAACATACCGACACTTCAGTACTTCTTAGCGGAATCACGAATGTTACAGAGACGAGATCCTGAACGAGAACTTGTCCACATTGAGCGAAGCTCGTCCGCCAGTATCCTCAAGAAGAGACTGTTGTACGTATGGACTGGCCAGTGTGGTCTCCTGACCTTAATCCTATTCAGCATGTGTGAAATGTCCTAGGTAGACGTGATGCTACTCTCAACCCCCTCCCCCTCGCCAAAGCTTGAGGAACTTATAACTTTCCAGTAGAAATGGTTGTTATTACCAGCTGAGCTCCTAAACACCATTACAAACAGTATGCAATATCTTTGTGAGCGCTGTATTGCTGTGAGGGATGACTCGTTCCTTATTGACACTTTGAAATTTTTAGTTTGACCTCCCGTTTTGACTAGTGTCTTCATGTGCCCATATTTTTATTTTTAGGTTTGGTTAGAAGAATTTAAATAGAACCACTTCAAACGTTATTCTAAAGATAATAGGAATTAATACTAACTATAAAATTGTTCCTGACGCCACCACTCTGTACTATCCGTAAAATCTGGTATATTGATTTATTCTGCTATCACCTACATAATATCTACCATCAGTGTGTAATAACTCAACTTAAGTGTAGCCTTTTTTTAATTCCTCAGGTGTCGCTATCCTTGTGCCCGCTCTCGCTTTGCATCAAGAGGCTCACTGCATATTTTAGTTGTTAAATCATTTTCTGCACACACAAGTTGCACGTGATCAGCCTGGAGAGAGGCAGTTTCGACACCAGCCTCTGGAGCAAACTGCCCATACTACGTTGAATGTCACTTAATTCGCAGCAATGGTCCCATATCGAGTAAAATTGCATAAGCACAGACTACCTCTGCATTTTGTATGTCTGTTTTATGTTGGGGAACATGATGACACCTTATCTGAAAATATGATGTTCCTAAACCTACTAAAGATCATGAATTGTGTTTCTTGGTTTTTCATTTTGCAATTTCCTATATAGCATCTGTTTTATGGGCAGAGTAAATGAGTAATTTTATTCCATTTTGTGCAATAAAATATACAATGTTTCATGTACCTTTCACTCAAGGGCTGAAACTGAAATAAACGTAGGGCATTAAATTTTGCTTGGTATATTTACCTACAGTTAACTAGTTTTCCTTCAGATATTGATTTGTCAGAAGCTTCATAATTTGGTGCATATATTCGGTAAACTATTCATCGAATTTCAAAGGTAAAGATAGTAGTATAGTGGTATTTTTTCTCTTTGTATCATCGATAAAATCATTATTTTAGGTTAAACAATTAAGCCATTACAAATTAATATTAGTAACTACTGACCGCTATGTTATTTATAATTCTCTGGTTTGTGAGATACTTTTTGAGTGGGAAGAATTTTTTTTTTTATTGTAAATGCATACAAGAGAGTTTGAGCAATCTGAAACACACATTAGCACATTAATTCCGTATATGAATAGACAGATGAGGAGAAAGATAAAACTTGTTTGCCTTGAATTTGAATACATATAAATTACTCGTATATTCTTTGTTAAATACCTAAAAGATATCGACTCTTCCAAAAGACAACAGTAAGGAAACGAAAGAAGAGAAGGTCTGTAATTTAACTCTCAAGGAAGATTTAACAGCAACTCATGTTTTATAATAGTTTTAGAATAAAATCAGCGATTGCTAACACCAATTGTGAATGAAGATGGCATTGAAAATTTCCATATAAAATGGAAACAATATAAATTGGAAGAGTGAATGAAAAGACTGGCGTGAATTGGAAAGAAACTGTCACAACTTAATTACTATTTTCTGTTATCTCTCAACGCTACTATTTCCGTTTACTTTTCCTGTATAGATTAAACTGCAATAGTATAATGTAAAGGATGCTAGATATTTTCTTTGGAGATTTTTCTTCACCAAAACCACCTAACTAGCAGATGAACATATAATTAGTACACAATATATGAACTGTCCAGTTAAAAAATTATGACTTTCTAATAGTCGCTAGACTCCTCCTTGCTTCAACAACTGCATCAAGTGGCGTGGAATAGATTCAAACTCTCTTTGAATGTTGCAGAGGGTAAGCTGTACCAATTTTTTATAGACGGCTTCGTAGATCTGTGAATGTGCAAAGTCGAGGACTCAAATGCTAGTGTTTTACATGATTCAAATCCGGCGATAGCGGCGGATATAGTAATACCTGGATGATCTGTCGTGTTTATCAAACTACTTTCAAATGGCAACGTCACAAACACATTATCCTTCTCGAACACATGTGCACCATCTGCAAAGACAGTTACAACGAAAGGGATGTAGCTGATCAGCCGCCACTAATTACTTTATAGCATTCATGGGTCTACTGGTATCAGAGCTCCAAGAGATTAATAGGAAAACATTCTCCCATACTCTAACGGTACCGACTTTTCTGTTGTACCATGACATCGGGGTGATCCTCTATATAAGTCTTATTTTGCCTAAATCTCTACCAACATTACCTGTGCATCTGGAAAAGAGACTAATCCGAAAAGGCAAGACTCATCTTACTTTTCTCCAATTTTCCATTCCAAAGACGTTTCTTAAACAAAAACTATAGACGATATTTTGGTCTTCGATAATTTCGGAGTAAGTTCAAATACCTTGTCCAGTGTTCCTTCTTCGGGTACGAATTGCATTCGCTAGGGGCGTCATTGATGCCCACCACTGGCCCATCGACTGCTGTTCTCCTCAGTATTCTTCCACTCTTGGAACACCCTAACTAATTCATTCCTAAAATAGCCTGCGATATGGGGATAGTGTCTTGGATAAGCCATCCTCCAACCGGAACCCTAAAATTATGCCTTTTTCCAAGTCGGTCAAATCATCTGTTCCCATGTCTATCAGATTGTTCGAATAAACAGAACGACACGCACTTCCATTATCATATATACTGGTTTTCACACTGTGATACCTGGCCGACTACGAAATTACGAGGTGATCAGAATATTCTGAATGGTCTGAATATGTTGTCGAGGAAATTTGTCGCCTCAGCGTTAAGTATAAATTTATAATAATAAAATATTGTGTCTATAGAAACTCTAACTTATCAGAAAATAAAGTTAGGACATTTAAAATTTTTGTCAGCAGTAGATCATCCTGGGAATTGCAGTTCAAAACATTATAATTATCCCTTTATGCCTTAGAAACCTATCCTGAGAGTGGTAAACAGTAATTTTCTAAGCGAATCTAATGGAAACTTACAGTTGAAGCACCAGATATTTCGTTATTGCATGTGTCTGTGTCTCTCTGGATATTTATTTCTCATAAGAACCGAGCTGTTCATTTTACATGTAAATAATATTTATAATAAGAGTTACTACTTTAATTATAAAGGATCAGAAAAATAAAGACAGAAACTTCAAAACTTTGCAGAGCTTTCGGATGACCACGGGAATAAAAAGTTTCTAGCCCTGTATGAGATCGCTAACTCATCTTTAGTTGAAGATTCCAAGTGTTTAATAGAATTAAAATCCACGTCTTTTTTTTTACTTACGGAAGAACAAAATGTCGTATTGGTTTTGCGACTGCGCAGCAGTATTCTTTGTTTAATTGCAGAAGAACATCCATTTTTGTTCATCCAAGCATTCATGATGAATAAGTAAATGAACAAGGTAAAAAAATATATATATAGAAATTGTTAACGTTAACTAATGCATAATTCCAAAAGTAGTCATTTACAATAATAACGTAAATCACACACCAGATGTAAAATATATATTTTTCGTTCACTGGCGTTTTTAACTGTAGCCCAACGTCCTCTAGAGATGCCACCTTGACCGAGGGAAGTAGATGCTTCGCTTTACATCGATTGAAAGTTCGACAAACCTACGTATTCCGGTATTACTCATGGAAACACGATAGATGTTGGTGGATTTCGGCGAACTTCTTGCTGACAAAGGACATTTGTCATGTCGCACATTTACTGCTTACGCTTCGATATTTCAGTAAGAAATGTGGAGCGTTTGGAAACAACAGGCGCGGGTATTTTTCCCTTTCTTTTCTAAGTTTTAGAATATTTCGAGGTTTTGTATTTATTCGACTAATAAATAGTGCATTGATAACTTTCAGTCACGTAGAGCTGACCTACCTTTGCCATAAAGTAAAGAATCAATCCATTTTACTCTGAAACCACCACCAACTAGAAAGGAGAGAGAGAGAGAGAGAGAGAGAGAGAGCCTCTAAACAGGATCTTTCATTCTAAATCAGAATGATACCATTATAATAAATCGTCAATACATATTTATATTCCTTAGTTGACGATTCTAGAAAATGCAACTTTAGGATTCACAAGACAATCACCGAGATAGCCGTTACAAATATCCTAGCGACGGCACTATTGTGTTTTGTTTAAGTCTTTTGTGAGTGCGATTCATATTCTAGTATCCCAGCATTCATGTTGTTTTAGGACTATTCAAGTGTTTCTCATGGGCGGATCCTTTGGGATATTGATTTTATCAATACAGTGACTATTGGAGATATCTATTATAGTCACAAATAAATAAGATAGCTCTTCAGAAGTACGGTGTCATATTTGTTCTTCTGTAGTGTGAAGAAAAATTGAAAACAAGTAGAAGACAGTATTCTTACTCCTATAGTAAAATCAATGTTTTTAAAATGGAAATTGTTTAGCGCTTTTGAGCTAAGAGAGAGAGAGAGAGAGAGGCGAATATTCTCAAAAGTTCTACTGAATTTCTTCTTAAGCAAGAGTGCATAAGATTACAGCAGCTTTCTCTACAAAATGCTTAATTTAATGAAAACAATTTGGTTTAGCTCGTATTATGTAATGCAAATTATAGTTTTATGAATCTTTGTTTTATGAATATTATAATCACTGTATGAAAATATTATTCCTTATTTATTTCATATATATATAAGCTTTATTTTATGGTTCCTCGCTGATTCAGAAATAAGATTTCATCTCAGATGAACTTGATGAGACTACACTGGATGAAACTCTCATCAGAGAAACTTCCCGATATTATGATAGCGATAAACATTTATTGGAATATTAATATATCGTACCATAAAATACGAGAAACCTTCATAAGGATCATTGCCATCGGAAAGTTAATTAGCGGTTTCAAAAACCCCGTACAATCGGGTTTCTCATCTGGAAAAACAGGCAAACCGATCAAAAGAATACACATAATTTAGCATAAATATATTGACGTCGTAACGTTGTTGGGTAGGGCGATAGTGAATGCAGAAGATGTCAAAGTCTTGCAGGATGACTTAGGTAGATTGGAGTTCTGGGCTAAGCAGAATGGATGTCAACTTAATGTGACAAAATGTAAGGTTATGCATTTTAGGGTGAAAAGATTAGCAGCAGTATACCACATTGGTGGAACTGTACTCAAAGGGATTGATGAGGCCAGGGACTTGGGAGTGTTGGTGGATAGGGAGATGAATTTTAGGGGGCACATTGCAAAAGTAGCTAAATCAGCTCATCAACTCACTTGGTTGTTGAAAAATACCTTGACGAGCAGAGACAAGCAAGTTATTGTACCTCTGTACCGAGCCCTGATAAGACCTCATCTCGACTACTATGCCCAGATTTGGTCACCTCGGTTCCTTCTTGACGGGAAGGAGGTAGAGAGGATCCAGAGGCGAGTGACTAAGATGATAGCAGGTCTATGGAATGAACCATATGAGAACAGGTTGAAGATTTGTGGGTTGCAGAAACTAGTTTATAGGCGGAAAAGGGAAGATATGATTGTGACATTCAAATTGCTAAAAGGATTCTATAGGATTAATTCAGAGGATATTTTTGAGATCAGGACTGGTGGTGGGAGAACTAGGGGACACCTATAGAAGCTGGGCAAGAGTGTGGTTAGCAGGGGTATTAGAGCTGGGTTCTTTACTTTTAGAGTGGTAAATGAGTGGAATAAGCTGCCAGAGTCTGTTGTGGGTGCTATGACAGTGGGTGAGTTGAAGGCAAGGTATGATAGATACTGTGATATGTCGAGTAGTTTTGTGGACATGATGTTTAGGGCCTCCCTCGATGAGTCTAAGGACTCCCTGGAGTAGCCCGAAATAATAATAATAATAATAATAATAATAATAATAATAATAATAATAATAATAATAATAATTAACTTACCCGTAATTCCATGCAATCAATCACCCAAGAAATGTAGAATAAATGCAAGTTTGCAGCATAAATTCACTTGATGCTGCGTATGGGCATTTATTTCCTTTGTTGGATCATGTCTGAAGCAGCACACAAGAAATATTATTGCATTGGCGAACTCAGTAAGGCATCCAAGAAATGATTATTATAGTGATTCCAAATATTAATTGAAGCACCAACTACAGACTGCAGGAAGATGTCCAAATAGTACATGTTACCTGGAGTTCGATGAGTTGATATACTCATTTCGTAAGCAATGTCTCACTAGTCTGTAATTATGATATTTTTTAATGATTTTATCTTATTAAACACATCTTTGAAGTGTCGTTTTAGCAATCTTTAGAGTATTTCAATTTTTTGGTTATGATTATGAAGAGCGAATACAGAGATTATATAATATGCCATTTATATTGTTATTTAATAGAAAACCAATACTGTTGCAATGTAGTTGCAATCTAGAGCTTAAGAACTTAAATTATCTTAAACAGCGAAACAGCAACCGCTCTTTATTCACTGCTCTATAAGCAAGATCCATATTCTTTTAATGGCCCTTTCAACAAGATAACTTGATTTACACTATTTGGCGAAGATCCACATCCTCCCCCTCCCTCCCGCCCTTTCTCTCACATAAATTACAACTTCGTTGCAGTAAACGGTATACTGACTGTTTTTTCTTACTGGTAAAATAAAATAATATAACTTGTGCTGTATTTTCTCAGCAATTATCTTTCATACTGTATATACTCATAAATGTAGATGCGTCAACAACCGTCTATTTTTGTTATCATGACCTGAATATAACTGAACATCAAATGAATATGAATAAAAACAAAGTGATACTTTTTCATATAATTAATTCATGAATATGTAAATAGAAAGCAAACAAGAACATTTTCGTCATCTGGAGGAGATTTTTAATAGTAGTTATACTTTACTCTTTATTTCAAATAAACTATCTTTTTCACGACTGCTGTTCATTATATCAAAAGGAATTTCTTTAAAATTATATATTACACATCACTAGAAGCAACTAGAGTGATTTCTGTAAACTAGGATTACATTTATTCTTTCATTCCCTTTTGAAATATTTAAGTTGAATATTTCACGTAATGACTGATTATTAGAAGTACTCTTTGTTTTTTATTTGAGCAGAAGTTCCTACTACTTCGTTTCGAGCAAAATTAATTTAATACATATGTAGGCATTTATATTATTTTATATCTTGATGTTAGCTCCACAGATGCACTAAATTATTTGAAACAATCTTCTCTAATAGGCAGGCAATGCGTAATATATAGCCCCTATCTGGCAAGTCAACCTGCCTTCCAGCGGCATGGCATTTTTCCACAAAAGGGCCTCTGGAGAAACCAGAGATTATTCCTGCCACAACAGAGATATTATGAGTAGTGGTATGTGTTAGCAGTGTTGAATCCACGTTATGGTGAGGAGTACTGGTCCCTTTCTATATAGATGTCATGTCCACTATTCTCCCTCCTCTCACTCTGTGTCCGCACTCTGTTCTTTCATCTAACCTGAAAGAACTTATGACGAATAAAAAAGAAAAAAAAGAATCTCCCTCTTAAACCAATCCTTACAGAAAAGACACAGCACAACACAACCAATCGCAACATATGCATTATGCTAGAATATCCACAACAAGAACTCTTTTTCTCATCCACTTTGGTAATAACAATCATCACATTAACAGCAATCTTGAAAATCATTATATCCAGCCTCTTCAAAAAAAAAAAAAAAACTGGAGATAGAACGGAATCTACCGTCAAACGACCAAAATTCATCATCTCAGTCCTCTCCAGAATAATTGAGAAAAGTCATTAATAGCTAACTTCTCTACTGCGATAGCGGACCATCAATTAATCAGCAACCATTAGAGTATAACCTCGGGCATTCAATATAAGCAGCCAACTTTTTAGCTTATATTATCGATCCTGGTCGCGCTCCTTGGAAAGGTTCAGAGAAAATTTTGCTGTTTCTAAACATTTCGAAAGTTTTTAATAATATATGGTAATCAAGGCCTTCTAAATTAATTGCCATTCTTTGGTGTACCTTCCACCTTCTGTAAGTGGGTATCCCACCTTTCTCTCCTGTCATTCAATGCGTATCATGGCGATTAGCTTCCTCTCCTCGAGCTTGGGCCACGAATGTAGGAGTGCCTCAGGATTCTTTGCTATTACCTGCTAGTCTCAATTACCCTAATCCTATTCTGGGGTAATTAGCATTATCCCCAGTAATGAACAAATCAATAGGCAGGATCAGTTCTCTCTAGTTAGATTAAAATTTATCTTCGGTCTCTCCTAGCATAAGCATAAGCATTCATATCAATAATTTCCTCAGTATCCAAAAAAATTAGGCATTCTCTTTAGAGACCCCCAAATGCTAAAAACGTTGTACATCAACTTACCTCTTAACTTTGTGCAGCAGAGAGCAATTCAGTTCATGGATAATCCCTCTCTTATAGATTCACTCCAACCACTATCTCACAGATACAATGTTTGGGTGTTTGTTCTATAGGCATTTCAATGGTCATTGCTCCATTGAACTGGAAACCATCGTGCCTCCAATTTCTATATGTTAATGTGCAAGAGCTGCCCAGCGAAATTGTACGCACGCGCGCACACCTCCTCGTCTTTTATTCCATCTAGCACTCTCCACCAGAACAGCCTTCCTCTTGAAGTACTTCCAAATATCTACAACCTTGAGCATTTCAAAGAAAAAAAGAACAGTAAATTCTCAATTCTCACCTGCACGGCATTTAGTGCAGGTGAGAATTGTGCTTATAGGTTCTTCGACTTCATCTGTACGGGAACAATTAATAATACATAAATTATCGTATCCTTCAATCGGAATTCAAGTAATAAAAATAGATGATCAGGTTTAGGACTCTTCTTTTCAGCACTGAACATTATATATAAAGCCCCAAAAACTCATTTCCACGATATTCATATTGGAAAAGTTATGGGCCAGAATATTTGAAAAACTTAATTTGAATACGTTACAAGACAGAATATCCATGAATCAATTTGCACAGTTTTTACTTTATTTTTAATGATTGCTAGATTAAACAAAGGTCATTTACTTCGAAATAACAGAACATCTGATCAACGACAATTTCAGAACCGCATAGTGCATTCCGATTGTGTCATTACTATATATCAGTGCGCTAAATCGATATTTTACTGTCCTAAAAGCTCACAGAACGCATGTCAAACATGGTTACCTTATACTGACTTCAATTTTAAAACGAAGGAAATACACTGAATCCTGCTGTCTCTAAACTACGCATCACTGCCACAGAATTCTACTGAACAAAAGCCATGACACCAATAAACGTAATGAAAATCATTTATCAGCGCTTATGTGAATCAGTACGGAGATAGAGCATATCAGTCTACCGTAACAGAGCAAACAGTCTCCTATCAAGACTACAGAAGCTGCACAGACGTATTATATCAATGGTACTAATAAAGCCAAACACACACAGCAGTTATTGTTAGTGATCATGTAATGGCTGTACACAGAATATTCAATATAAATAATAATCTAATCATAACAAAAAATTCTTACTTCCTTAAGAAATGAATACCAAAATAACAGAAATGATAGCCTTATTTCTGTTGTAATAGTACGCTGCCACAACAATATATAATTAAATAATAGCAGCTATGTTATCAAGTCTTTAACATGGCAACTTAAAGCAACCAGATGCAGCCAATTGATAGGATACAGCTATCGGAAAATTTCAGTTTATTCAGAATTTGAAATCTGAAAAAAACTAAAAATATCGAAAATTCACCAACGGCAATAGCACAAAACTGGAAAACTCCCTCGCTCACCATGTTCATGCAACACACAGTGCACAACCACAGCTAAATTAAAAATAAAGAAATAAAGAAATAAATATAAATATATATATATATATATATATATATCAACAACACTGAAGCATTTAAGGTCACACACGAGCTGTAAGCGAAGAAATATTCCAGTAGTGTGACAACTACGTCTGTATGGAATTTCAAATAAAGGACGAAAGTGAGTTCTATTGTTGACTTAAGAAGAAAGTGTCTTATCTTCTATGTGAAAGATATTTGTTTCGCATTAAAGAGAGTTTAAAGAATTAATTCATTGTTCCCAATGGAATAAATAAAAAAAATCTTAAAAACCAGTTCAAGCGTAAGTTCAAACAGTAAAAAAAAAATACGAAGAATCTATTGGTTTTTCTTTGTTTCATTACTTCCACTAGACTGTCAAGAAACAGGAAATTATTTTTATGTGTCTCCCGTCTACAGTATATTAGTACAGTGGGTTAGCTAAGGATTCATTTCTTTCTTCTTTTTTATAGCATATATATATATATATATATATATTCATATCATTGTATTATTGAGCAATAAAATAAAACAAATGAATAAAATAGAGGATAATTAAAATCAACTCTCTTCATAGAAAAATCTTGAACTGGTAAACTAGCTGGTAATTAATTAATATTCTGTTTAAGTAAATAATCGAAAAGTATTGCCTGTCGTTATTAAATTAATCAAAACATTCATTAGTTAGTATTCAAAAGCTAGTAACCATACTAGCTTTTGAATGCTCAGCGCTGCTAGATAATTTCACTCATATTAGAAATCTAGTACACGTCAATACGACTCATTTTTATTAGCTTCCAGTCACTTTTTCCAGTATATATTATGTTAAATGGAAACATATATTTTTGTTACTTTCTCAACCATAATGGCAGTATGGCAGTTAGTTCTTGAAATGAACTTGGAAGTGTTGGAGTTTTTCTACCTATCACTGACTTCCTGAACCACGTAAAGTTGTCTCTAGCGTTAAAACTCATAGTCGCAATTCTGCAATCCAGTTACCGATCCTTAACAATATGGAATGCAGCATTATCATGCTGATGCTTCATTTGAATTATTTCCATAGATCTCTCACTGAATTTCTGGTTGAAATAATCCACTAATGCAGAAGGATGGAAGGCACCACAAACGTAGTACTCGCCTATCCCTTTTCTTTAATTATATATTACCTTTTCAGCTCTTTTTTTGACTTTCAGTATCTTTTCATCCATTAATGATTCTAGCCAGAGCTGATATTTAAACATGCTAAATGCAGTAAGGCACCAAAGAAACAGTCATTTAACATACATTACTCGTCTTTTTGCCTTGCTTTGTACTTTTTCCAACGTAGAGCATTTCAGTAATATGACCTCATTACAGTATACTTTATCATTTTAAATAATTAGGTAATTAGGTTTGCTTTCTTTATGTGCGAAACATTCTCGCATTTCCTAAATTTCTTAATAACTGGTATACTAATTAACGTTCTCTGTTGTTGTTTTTTAAGAACCCCGAGAGTCATTGTCTTCGTAACATATTTAGTTAAAACAATACAAGTGTTGTTTAAGGCAAAACGAAAGTTGGTAATGAATAATAGTGTTTGATATGCTATTGTTCTTGTCATTATCTCTTAGTGGAAAACATTGTGTCTATCTGTTGTAAGTCGTCAAGTAACACGTGATGACAGTTTTTTCTTTCACTGTTCAATTACTTGTAAACTCTTTCACTGCTGAATTACTTGTGAACTCTTCCACTTATGAATTACGTGTGTTTCGACGTTTTACATATTCTGAGCATGTAAAACATGGAATTCCAGTAGAGAAAAATTATCTCAATTAGTCAAAATTAGTTAAGCAGATAAAGGGGCACTAGATTAGTTAATTTAACTAACATACTACAGAAATGTTAGCATTAAATTCCATGTCACTTAGTAGCATGGATTTAATAGTGAAAAGCGATAGCTAGTTCGTGCATCATTTTGTAAAACTGCACTAGAAACGCAGAAGAGTTTGTGGAGCTCAAATTTATATTCATCGTTATATTCTCAAACGATATTGTTTATTTTAGTATATTAGCAAGAAAAAAACGTGTGTGTCAAAAAATAGCACTGAGAATGTGATGCTTCCAATAAATAAGACATTGATCAATATTTGTTAATTATGTATGATTTTGTTCTTTTACCAGTATAGGTCTATGCCTTTTGTTTGAGCAACACACTGTCATTTTGGTTATTATCGACCTGGAATTTGCTGCAATCCACAGCTCGCGCGCATACATACACCCACCAGCCCACCCACATACACGACACAATATTGTGTATACGTGCATACAACAAAGCAAAGGCACACCTACCCGCTCACCCACGCAGAACATTATTCTGTGTATGTGAATAGAGCAATGCAAAGGTTATGAAGGTAGTATGGTCTCATAGTTGGTTGCGGTATCCTTTGTTTAGTTTTCTCAATTTTAGGAGGAGAAAAAACAAACCTATGGGATTGTCAGCTAAAAAGTTAAAAATTTTTAGCTTCGGTTTTGAATCCGCGTCATCCGATCCCAAGAGTATTATAGCTCTTCCAGACATATGCCTCACTAAACAAGGCTTATGTCTGGCTTTGAATAACGGTCACAACGGTGTCGCTTACAATATGGTGATTTTGAAATTAGTATTCAAATCAAATATTATCGAATCATAACCAGTTTTAATCTGGATTCACCTAATTTTTCATATTGGATCATTTAGTAAGTGGTGGTTAAGCAAAATGGAGAACTCGTTCGAGCTCAATAGTTCGTTTTTACTATTTTGAAGCCTAGGTCTAAACCACTTATTTAAATATTAGTTAATATTACTAAATAGAATCAAATACTAAATGGAATTCTGTGTGCTTCGTGTTTGTAGGATATAAACTGTTGTTTCTTTCATTATATAGTAGCAATTGATTTAAATTATGCAAATGTTGCACAGCAACATTTGCGCAAGCTAAATTCGAAGACTATCATACTACGGCCAACTAATTCACCGAGAAGAGTACATCAGAATTTAGTTTAAAATTTCATTTTTTTTTTACCATGAAACAAACATTTCGAGCATAGTAAGATACCAGCAAAGCAAACAAACAAAATACAACAATAATAATAATAATAATAATAATAATAGTTTGTTCCCCAAGGAACACGGCCTTGACATGGCAGTGGGGTCTGCATGCTTCAATGATGTTGAGAGCTATTCTGGCGGTAGCATAGTTGCCAGCAAGGCCACCCTTCTCAGACAGGTCTCAACTGAGGAGCTAAACTAACAGTGTTCCATCCCCCATGTTAATGGGGAAAAGCAAGAAGAAATCCATACCGGATTAATCGACGCCGGGGTTCATTAATAACTGCGTCAGATGTTGGGGATCCTGGGCATCAGGCGACAAGTGGGGTACAGGACTAAGCTCTCCTTGCTGGCCAATTAGAGCTGGAAGCTGAAAAGCGACTGGAAGAAACCAAACGTAAAAAATGGACTGTAGAAGAAAACAGAGAAGATATGAAATGTTTTTAATTTGGAAGTTTGAAATGTATTTAATTTGGAAACAAAAATTCCCAGAATCTGCAATAACTGAACAAAGACTTATGGACCAAAAGAATTTCATTTTCCGTAATAAAATATTTACTGAAATTGAGTTGCAAGAGTTACATAATAAACAAACAACTCCAATAACAGTAAATCATCAGGAGGTAGCTATATCTAACTTTGGAATTCATCTCAGTAAGCATCAAGCTGACGACATACCTCAGAATGTTTTGACAGAAGTGCAGTGTAAAATGAAGTTAGGGGTATTGGAACATATGAACTCCATAAATGACTATATAAAACTCACCGTTAAAAGCTTTATATAAATCTAAGAGCTAAAAACAGCTTCTCTTAGACGCAAATGCTGTGATAAAAATCTTCACAACAACAGTATATAGGAACCAAATAAGCTCCTATGCAGTACAGACTTATATCCTTACAATGAAGACTGGTTGCAAACTTCAAGAGCAAAAGCCGAGGATGAAATAAACTGTACCATGGAAAAAATTCGGTTGGAACGAAAAGTCAGTAAACTTCGAACTGATCTGAGCAACTTAAAGAATTTTAAAGAAGGACGGCTGAAAAATAATAACATCAAAAACAAACTGAATAACACATATAATTTGGCCAACAAAACAATTGCTGAAATTACTGAAGAGCTAAAACAAAGAATTATTGCGACTGCACAGAAAATTAAAAGATATGAAGCAAGAATAAACCAATATATACAAAATACAATTTCGACAGAACCACCGTCAATTCTTTCAGTCTATCGAGAGAAATACAAATGCAAACATTCATTCACCAGAAAAAAAAAACACTTATTTGGAAGTTAATCTGGGATAATCCTATTGAACATAATAAAGATGCCTCATGGATTAAGGAAATGAAACAAAACCAAATGCAAAACGTCATGTCACTAAAGAAATTAAAGAAATTGTCAGAGCACAAGCTAGAGAGTTAAGGGGAAAAAAAACACTGGAGTGTACCTGGCAAAGACGAACTGCATGGATTTTGGTTAAAGCATATAACTAGCCTACATGATCGAATGTCAGAATGTCAGAACAATGTACTTTTTGTTCCAGTCAAGTTCAGTGGTAGACTGGATGATATCTGGGCGCACTTTTCTCTTCATGACAGATAAGAATAAGGGTGCGGAACCAAGTAACTATCGTCCAATAACATACTTACCAACTATGCTTAAGCTGTTCACTGCAATCGTAGCAAATTCCATATACCACTACTTATCAGATAATCAGATTTATCCGATTGAACAAAAAGGCAATTCTAGGCGTAGGTTTCTCTGGTTTGCAGTTCAAAAGAAAGGTTCCGGTATTTCGACCACATGTTTATTAAGATAAATAAAAATAAACAAACCCGACAAGTTTCGTATGTCGTTTGACATACTAAACTGTTCATTAAATTAAAAAATCCGAATGCAGAATCTGTGCATGCTAAATTTGAACAATGCTGGATGTTGTCACGTTTTGTTGTTCACATTTACACTGCTCCAGTTCTGACTTAGGTATATTTTTTATCAATGCTGACCAAACTTGGTGTAGAATTACAACCTGGTTTTTGTTGCATTGCGTTTCAATTCTAAGTATATTTGCAGCTTCATTAAATTTCCTTGTGAAACAGTTTTTTTTTTTTTTTCATATAAGACATGTTCGTTTTATGCCAGAGTACATCATAGCCGGTGGAAGTTGTATGGATGCTAGGCCTGATTTGTGTTCTCTCCATTTTTGCACGTCTCTTTTGGTGTTCGTTCATACGAATTTCCCCTGATCTTTCCGTTTGGCCTACGTAGCAGATGCCACAGGAACAATGAATTTTATATACACCTGGTTTTTTAAAGGGTGATGCGGAGGTTTTAGGGAATGTAGAAATCTTGATATTTTTTCTAGCGGAAGAAAAGCAACTTTAATGTTATGTTTGCTTACTAATTTGGTCAATTTGTCTGTAACATTCTTGATGTATGGTAGCCTGATTGCGTTCTTGAAATCTTGCATTTGTGAGATGCTTGTAGGAGGTGTCTTGAAGATTTTCTTGATTATCTTAGGGTTTTTTTAAAACCGTTTTTTCTGAGAATCTGTGTTAAATAATGTAATTCTTCATTTCTCATTTTTTTCTGTGCTGGAAATATTGTAAGCTCTATCCCTCAAGGTTTTTATTAAACTTATTTTTTGCCTAGGGTGGTGGTGTGAAGCCGCATTAAGAAATCTTCCTGTGTTCGTGGGTTTTCTATAATTAAAAAAAAATATTGAAAATTTTTAGAAAATTATAGAAAATTTTCAAAATCATAGACCTTTGTCTATGATTTTGAAAAAAAAAATTGAATGTAAAATTCCTAAATATATTATTAAATTTTCCCATCTGTTGTATATGGATTACTTGAAGTTATATGGAAAATCGACACAGCAAATTGACTTTTTACTGAACAGTGTTTATATTTTCAGTCAGGACATCAAAATAGAATTTGGTATAGATAAATGCACAATTTTATCTATTATACGAGGAAACATTAATGACATTATCAATATTAATTTTGATCAAGAGAAATATGTCAAAGCAATTTCGCTGAAGAAAACTATAAATACCTACGAATATTAGAAGTCAGTGATATTCTCCACTAGAAAGTTAAACACCAAAAGAGTTAGAAATATTCTTAAAAAAATAAATAAACTAAATGGATTAAACACAATTAGAGCAGTGACTTCTTGGGCAATACCAGTGATCCGATACACAACGGGCACAATATATATTGGACAGAAGAAGACCTGGACAAATTGGACCCTAAAACTAGAAAATTAATGGCTGTGCATCATGCATTAGATCCACGAAGTGATGTTGACCGGTTGTACCTACCAAGGAGAATAGGTGGACGGGGTCTGCTACAAGTGAGAAAGACTGTGAAAGAAGAAGAAATTAGCTTAAAAAGTTACATTGACAATAGTTCTGAGCAAACGCTTCAAGCAATTACATAAGAGGGCCTTCTTAAAGCAACAGGAAACAAATCCGATTGCAAAAGGTAACAGCAAAATAACCGATATGTGCGCCGGAAAAATAAACCCTTCTATGCACAATTTCTTCAAGATACTGAGAAAAAATAACGTGAACAAGACGTGGAAATGGCTAAATATGGATTTATTAAAAAAGAAACAGAAGGATTTATTCTAGCAGCTCAAGAACAGGTATTACAAACTATTGCAATCAAAGCAAAAAATGTGAATATCAATAATAATAGCAAATGCACATTATGCAATCAAAGTGATGAGACTGTTGAACATCTAATCAGTGCCTGCAGCAAGATAGCTCAAACTGATTATAAATATCGCCATGATCAAGTGGCCAAAATAATTCTTTGGCATGTATGCAAAAAATATGGCTTTTCTAATTCTGATAACTGGTGGCAGCATAAAATAGAGTCAGTATTGCAAAACGGAACAGTAAAAATTCTCTGGGACTTTAGAACACAAATTGATCGGAATTTGGAACACAATAGTCCTGATATGACAATAATCCAAACCTGTCGAACATCGACAGGTTTGGATTATCGATATCGCAGTACCCAGTGATAACAACATTAACAAGAAAGAACTGGAAAAATTGCTGGATATCAAGATCTGACAATCGAAGTTGGCCGGCTGTTGGTTACCAAAGTCATCCCAATGTTTATCGGTGCACTCGGCGCAATTTCTAAGAAGTTATATAACTATTTACATCAATTAAACATTGCTGTAAATAGTTGTATAACGAAGTGACCCATATGATCTACAAAAAACAGTATTACATGGAACAGTCCATATATAACGACGCTACCTGACGGACTATTCTTAGATTCTTGGATAGAATCTGAATTGTTCTGTATCACCAGTCAAATTGTTGTTTAAATGATATCTTGTTTTGACTGTGTATCAATAATGTGAATAAAGTAATAATAATAATAATTTCTCAATACAGTTATTTATATTTTCTGTGTCAAAGTTATATATAAAATCTTAAAAAGATTAGTGCGATGGGTTTCTATCAGATTTATTACTATGATAGAGATTAGAGATGTGTCATAATTTATGAAAGGCAAAATTATTATTAAATAACCTTTTTTTAAGGCAGATTGCAACCATGATTCTGAATGGCATCTTGAAGACTAACTGAGAATAATTTTATTTTTCCTTTTTAATACTGTCGTAACAGTAATGCTGACCTATTATAACCCTTAATTATATATCACGCTGCAATTTCAAGGATGTCACATCTATTTTTAATTTTTACATAAACATTTCGCAGGGTATTCTTAAAGTCTCTGTAGATGGAAGTAGTTCGTTAGTTCACCAGAAGTATATTAACATGCAGTAGCCTCTTACTGCTTGGCCGCAGGTGAATAATAACTGGCAGAAACGTATTGCCTTGTTTGATCAACGACATATTGATTTTTGTAGGTTCTGCATTAATTTTAGTATTAGTAATTGTAAAACTTACTATGTAATTTCATTAGAAGGAATATCTAGAATGATTTGTGTAAACGGAATGTTTTTAATGGATGTTGCGAGAGATAGTATCTAAATTTGTAACTTACCATTCGCAGAATTCTCTCTCTCTATTTATCCATGTGGTGCATTTTGTACTGAGGTGATGTTCTGCATACAGACAGTTCATAACGATAACGGATTATTGCTTCACACACAGATATTTATATCATCCGAGATTGATTTTGCCACTAATTTCAAAATAGTTTCGCTGCTACAGTTCTTAATTTATTTTGCAGAATGTTAATATAGTTGGTCCAATTTACAACTGTTTGAAAGCGGAGATATTTTATTGTCATGTCCTGTTAGGGAAATACACGAGAATCTGTCTCCTAATTACCGCAGTCTGCTTCGTAGCAAATTATTCGCTTTTAAATAGATGATGACTGAATTATTCGATTTTTAATCTGCATCATAGTGTCTTTCCTCTGATGAAGTCAATGCTGTTGTGAAACCAGTTTGAAATTTGTCGAAAATTGTGGTTTGAAAATTTTCGTTGTGCTTGTTCTACTGATAGTCATGATAATAATGATAATTATTATTATCCTATTATTATAAATCTACTACTACTAATAATAATTTTATTATTATAAAAAACGTAATCAGTGAAAAACAGTTAAAATGCAAGTGTGTATTTCTTCAATTCTATATTTCGCTGCATTTAAAGAATATAATCCCATAAAATAAATTTCAACGAATGTTGACTCTGAGCCATTCTGCAAATGAACTCTACAGAAAGCAAAGAAGAAAATGAATTACTTCAGTTCTGTTTACAAAATTTTCAAATGTGCTCGACAGAGTACTTTTTATGGTTTATTCGTTTTTCCTCTTGTGATATGGATGTGATTCTTTGTGAATGATAAATATGAAAGACGATTCTTGTGTATATGTAAATTCCACATTATTTATGAATTTTTCTAGAAAGTAATTTAAAAAAAATCACAAAGCAACTCATTCGTACTCGCGCTAACTGATTATTTACATTGAAACGCTTACTATAAGAAAGTGCAACAAACTTTTTAATTATAAAAATTCCATTTACTGCAATCTGAAGCAATCTTCTCTCTGCGTAACTATCAGTCCATCCATGCATTACCCTATTCTTGACACTAAAAATTAGTAACCTACAGTAAAAATAGAGTTTGTTATATAAACAAAGATAGAAAAAATATATATATATGTGGTTAAATCGTTTCCTTTAGTTTCATTTTATCTATATTATTAAAGTTTCCTTACGAACGGCTGGGAAGAGACTACGAAGGGACTTTACAAAATTATAGATATAACAAAACAGTTCTTCGAAATAAAAAGAAAAAAAAATGAATTGCGTATAACCAACGGAAACAGATTACTTAGTTGAATTTTTGAGAATAAAATGGTAGTTATTATAAACAAATGTTGAAATGAACACAAGCAACCAAAACATAACTACGGTAACTTTCGTTAACTACCCATACATTTTTCCTAATCTATGAATAGTCATTTATTTTCTAGAATGTCTATTCAAAAAGTGTTTCATTGAGAGAACTAATTGTTTATAGAAAAAATAAATTGTTCAGTTGTCTAGCCATATTTCTTACTTCGTAAAGTAAAGTACAATTCCCATGGGATAAAGCCAAGCAGAGGAGATCACATCGAATGTTTACTCTGACCGTTTAAGAAAATAAGATTTTCTTTATTCAACAGATTGCATTTTAAAGAGAATAGTGGCGTAAAGTTGTTTAAGAAATTTGCTGCAACAATTCCCTAAATCCACAGAATGCGGTAATGTCTTGGAGGTTTAGAAGTGATTCATGCATTCTCCTTCGAATTGTTTACTTTAACGTTACCGCTCTGTTGTTACATTAAGAAGAATTTATGCATGGAATTCTATGAATTTTACTAAGAGATAATCCTTTTTCAAATACAAATGAAAAGAGTGCTTGGTACTTTTTTATACATTTCAGAGTGTACTTAGGGATAAATTTTAAATGGATTAGATTCATCGACTGAGTAATAAACTTTAGTTTATTTTTTACAATATTTTTGATTTTTACTATTTTTATAAAATGTATTAATAGAAAATTAACTCGTTTCTTAATTTTTAGAATGAATACTTTTTTTTTTCTAAAATATTAACTAAAAGTTTCTTTTATTGGCTGATTTTGTAGTTTAGCTTAAAACCTTTTTTTTTTTGAAGCAAATTTCCTCGAAAATAATTCTAAACTTAAAAACGTAGCAAAACTGCATTGAAAAACTTTTAATTCAGGTTCACTGTGCTTGCTTATCACCGATATAAATGACTATTTAATTATATAATTATTCAGCGCTATTACTTATTACAACATTACGATTTTTGATCCATCTGAAATTCAAATAATGCACTGCTCATTGAATCTCTCTAGTTAAATATTTTTAGCAAACAATCAATTTAATTAATTTCCACATTTAATTAATTATATATATATTTACGTCCATTTAAGTGATTAATGTTAATTAATTTATAATTAATTGCTTTTGGGAAAAGCGCAGGAAAAACTATTCATTAGTTAGCTTATAGTTTCTAATAAAAACTTGAAATAACTTTGAAGCTATCATTTGATATTAAATTCCCTGAAGAGAAGTCATGTTTTGGACTTTCTTTTGGTTCAAACGTTTGAAAATCGTGAACAATAAAAAAAAATGGTAATAGAATTTGTGGAACACTTCATGCTGCTTGTTGGTTTTTTTATAATGTCACGAGGGAGATGGAATTTTTAAAATACCTTTAGGAATTCATACTTCATACTGTGAAGGAATCTAAAGGGTGATTATGAAGTTCTAATTACAACTTCTTAATTTCTAGGAGACAATAATTACGTGAGAAATTCTAAATAAAAAAAACTCACCTAACCCCTTTTATTCCCGTATAGGGAGTAGGCGTGTTAACTTTTTTCTGTTAAAAGCTCAAATACTACTGTAGGGTATATTTGCCATTCCTTGATTTCAAACTTTTCGCCAGATGCAGGGCAGTTAGTGAGCAAAACTAACTTTCATTGGAATAACTTCAAATTCAACTATGAGTACAATTCTACCGTATTATCTGTATATTGTGCATGCTCCCCTGCAATTAAGTATGTTTGAGATGAAAAATCTGATTTCCAGGAAGGAAAAGAATAAAACACCTGAGTATCATGTCGATTCTACTCTCTCCAAACCATAGCAAGGTGAAGTTCAGCAAAGCTTACAAATACGACTCAAAAGATAATTGCAATGCTGAAACGAAGTTTAAGATGTATAAAACTCACTTGGACTATTGTGTTCAGGTCTGGCCTCCGATGTAAATTGTGATTTTCATAGAATGAAGAGAGTGAGAATGTCAAAAATGATATAAGGATTGTTGAATACTGATTATGAAGACAGATTGAGAATTTGTAGACTGCAGACACTAGCAAACAGGAGAAAGAGAGGTGATATGATTGAGACTTAAGAACTTCTGAATGGGTCATAAAGGATTTCAATTGATGGAATTTTTCATTTTATGGAGGGCGGGGAAATGACAAGAGACAGCATCCTTGGAAGATGAGAATCAATTCTGCTAAGAAGGGAGTAAGTGCTAGGTTTTACTCAGATAGGGAGGTGCGGGATTGGAATCGATTACCATTGAATGTGAAATGTGTAAGCAGTGTGAATGAATTCAAGAATAAGTATGATAACTGGTGCTTGTAGTATGTGGCCTCCCTCGATGAGTCCCTGACACCCTGAAGGTCTCTCTTAATAATAATAATAATATATATATATATATATATATATATATATATATATATATATATATATATATATATATATATATGTTCAGCGAGTCCGGAGTTTAATTTCTTTTGGATATTGACCAGCAGCTTTCCTTAGTGCATGATAAATGGAATTGGAGGAATGGTGGTGGTAACTAGACACTACAACTACGTCCATGGAAATTATCACTGAAAAAAAACAATGCAGAAACATAGCATGTATAGGAAGGCGACTTGAGGGAATTAGTTAGAGAAAGGTCCTCTATTAAGTAAGTCTCTCTTCTGAATACAACGTATTTCTATATGTGACATTAATTTGCTAGAGGATTTGGAGCTTCTGATGTATGGAGTGATATAGTATATCGAGCATTCTGAAGCAGGTTTATCTTGCACCAGCTAGATATCAAAACAAAGGTCTTATGTTGGGAGGAAACATTCTTTATGAAGTGTTAAGAGTTGAGCAGAAGAGAAATAATGTTGAGAAAGAAAACGAATGCTAAGATTTTTAAAAGCTGAAGCGTCAATAAGCATGAATGGTTATGCTGGGATATACTGTATAATAAAGTCAGCTTTCCAAAAAGAAAAAACTACTCTTGATTTTCGTGAGCAGGGGTTGTTATCAAAGTAAGAGAGAGTAACAAATGAATTATCTTCCGGAAAATAAGTTTTTAGTAGCTAAAATATTGTTTTTGGTAGATAAAATGTGCTCAATAATCTTGATTCCATTTGAGAACGACTAATAGATCTGTGTTTAAAGCATTATTTCATAGAAGATATTGATTTTCAGTAATCTATCTGTCTATATGAGGTTTTCTGAATGACAAAAATGAATGAAGTTCGCTTTATCACCAAAGCTATAAATAGGACTGGACGTTATTGAGAGAAGATTATTGATGTACACAAGAAAAGAGTGTAGGTGAAACCACTCAAACTTGGGTTACACCGTCAGCTATGAAAAAATCAGATGAGAGGGCATTCCACACCATGATCCACAATGAACGATCACATAGCAAGTTAGCAATCCACTCACAAAGGATAAGCGGTAGACAAATAAGATAGTAGTTTATAGAGAGCGACGGCCTCAATTCTAAACTCGATTTCTCTCTCGCTCTCTCATTCCTTGGAAATATGAAGAGAACCATATGAGATTCACTAAATCTTTCCTTGGCCAGTTTCCAAAGGTATATAAAGTAAGTGAGAAGTTCTGTTGTAAAATTTATTCACTTCATCTTGAGAAATTTCACTACGCATTTTTCATATACTTAAAAAGAGTCTCGAAATTTATCGGTTCATATTTTAATCAAGTTTGCTAGTTGGGCATTAATTTCGCATCAAGTTGTCCTGGTTTTCTTTCAAATCATATTTTACATTTTAATTTTCTATAATCCTAGTGGGTAAAGTTTTATTATTATATATATACATACGCGGTTCAATTTTGTCTTAGAACACCTCACAGTATTTCACAATTTTTTCTTTTTTCAAGTTCAAGGAAAGAAATTATATCTCATGGCAACTCTTCGAGCATCGTTACTTAAAATTGAATTTTCTCATAACAATTTTCTTTCAGTAAAAGTTAATTAAATGTCGATCCTCTCCATCAGGATTATGCAGCTACGAAGAAATTAATATCACTTCACACGTGAATTCACATTTAACTCCTTGCGCTTGTTTTAAGATGATTGTTGATTGCATTGTTGACAAAATATGATAGCAAGATATTTAAAATATTTAATCAATAGCAGTCCGCGTGTTTAGCCTAGTGGCTGTGCGTTTCGCGACCATATGCCAAGGGAAAGAGTGTCCTAGATTCGCTTCCCGTCCGTAACATAAGAAGCTGAAGGATCTTTCTCAGCCATAGCCAGGTTAGCCGGTCTTGGGCGGTAGGGTTTTTTCCCACTTTATCCTGGGGTTTTCATCCCGCAAAACAGGCAAACCGGCCTTGAGAACTCAACACTACGGACATAGGATACACCGGGGCGTAGGGCTGACCATCTTATCCTGTGAACGGTTTGAGGTCCGATGATTAATAAACCCTCGATACCGCAAGGTAAAAGAGGGAAAAAGGAAGATGAGATGAGATGAGATCAATAGTATACTCTCCTAAGGCGTTTATCTCCAGATTTTTGAATATCTTAAACACGTGTATGTGTATATATATATATATATATATATATGTTAAAGATACCAAGCAATTTTAAACCTGGTTTTACTCCTATATATATATATATATATATAACAATGCAATTTAAAAAACGTAAAAAAATATGTATAACACAAAATCATTTTATCTTAACACAGCTATGAAATATTATCGCTCTTACACACATATTCTCCATTTTTATCATCGTAATTTAGTTTCCCTGACTCTGTGTTAGGTCTCATAACAATTCATATTTTTCAACACTCTTGATACCAATGCATTCAAGTGTAGGTCGTCCCTCTTATATAAATCTATTCTTCCTCGTACTCACTCCACATATCCTAAAACTATTTCAGTCATACTTCAGTAGAGGAGTGATACAGATGATGTTAAACTAAGCATCAACAAAATCAATATCAAAATATTTTAATTTTGTTGCAAAGTATTTCCAAGTGCGGAATGGTAGGTATTTTAACGTCATCTAAAGAAAACGTGAAGAAATAGGTCGCACTTATAACAGAACTATTAGAACCATTGATACCAGCTGAGGGTATTGTACAATGACTTGTCATTAGAAAATAAATCAAACCGTGTGTTCAGTCTTCCATTCTATATATTTGACCATGTCTTCAGTTTTAAAGAAGTTTTGAATAACTCTTTGCTATTGACAGACTAATAGTCATATGGCTCGAAGAGCTGTTCACTGGATATCTCAGTTTTACAATGGAATCGTGGTCTGTAATGTGATATCATGGCAGGTTTAATTATTTTCTTGTTTTGATATTACGGGGTATAATTTAAAATAATATTTTTAAATTGTCATTTAATTGTAGGAAGAGAATTAATAGACATCATGAGTTTAAATGATTTTTGTGAGATGTGATTACTGTTTTATTATCTGCAATTGTCTGTAACTAAGGTTAGGAATATGAATAATCCGCGGAATGTACTTTAATCAGGTGTATACTCTGAACAATTTCAATATAAGAAATAAAGGAAAACTGTAGCATCCCAATTTGTTAGCATCAGGAAAAATACGCTTCTGCAAAACAGGTTCAAGGCACTTAATTTTTTTTAAATAAAGAAATAGCTGCAGTGTTATCCGTGATACATTTATTCTTTACGCGATGATTCAAGTTTGGTGGAAGACTTCGAGATGTTAATCCAAATGGATTTAAGATGCTGTTAGAACTGCTGTATGAATTTAATTTCTGGGATGCGATATTTGCTGAATACCAAACAGGCACATTACGAAGTGCATTAGAGATCCCTATCGGAATGTGACCAACACATAGAATCAATATATTCGAACCAAACCAAACCTGGAAATATACGTTATCATGATACTAAAAATATTGCAAACCTGTGCGGTATGGCATGCAGATTCAAATACATTTCATAGGATACATTTCATTTTCTTATTCTTTTGAGTTTACATTCGAAATGTAAGGGAGAGGGCATCTTGAAATCCAGCTAATGTGAAAATACTTCTAAACTTCGGCATTGGAGCATTTAAGATATCAATAAACGGATCGTGGTACTTGGTTTAAAACATCAAACACGTTCATTGGATGTGTGTTAACTATGATTCAACAATATACGATTATTTTACATTGTTCTAAATTTCATCTTGAACAAATATGAAATGAAACTTTTTTGGACTCACTGTTGCCAATGTATCAAATTAAAATCTCTACGTTAGGAACCACCGATCATTATATTTGTTAAACTATTCCAGCTCGATGATATATTTTCCACATAATTAGTAACTTGTTACGCTCTACTTGGGGGGAGGGGGGCATTTAGTCAGATTTATAAATAAAAAGTCGCCAACTGTCAGTTCATAAAATACTATTACTTCACAAGAAGATTTGTATATCATAGTTTTGATGTTGAGTGAGACGGTACCACTAATTTGAAATAATTTTGCTGTGCAATAATTCTTAATTTATTTTCAATTAGTTAATATTGCTAATCCAATACATATTAGATCTACGTGAAGTCCGACATATGTTACTATTATGAACTGTGTTATGGCAGTTCGCGAGCATTTGCCTTCTTACATTGTTTCAGCATGTTATATGGAAAATTATTGATTTTCGAATAGCTTTTTATCAAATTCTAGATTTTTCATCTTTATCGTATCTTTTCTGTGTTGAAGAGGATGGAATTGTTGTAGAAGCATTTTGAAAGTTGATTTATATCTCCTTCGCTTCTGGTGTTACTGCTTTCTGAAGGTTGATACATGCTACGATCGGAATTGTATCGCCTAGCAGAGTAGGTGGCCGTTTATGGACAGCGCATGGATGTCTTCATTTAATTATGAAATTGCTTTAGCGACAAAATGACTGCTTGGATGAAGACAGCATTTCAGTCGGTGTATAATAATGACAAAAGTTATGAAGCAGAGTGATTTAGATGAATACAATTGAAACTCTAGTATAATATTTTTGGTTTAGATTCAGTACAAAATGCTAACTGCATTCATTTGATTTATAATAATAATTGCTATTACTATTACTATTAATTATTATTACATGATACATCCAAGGAATCCAAAGACTCATCGAGGGAGGGCAGACAGCTCTCCGTCTCCACCACTTAATCCACCACAAATACAGCGAACCTCCACTACGATCATCACTAACAACAGCGCCATCTATTGCCCACCATCACTAGTATTTTTGTCTGTAAATTGCGTGTGTTATCAAGGCCAATTTGTCTGTTTGCAGGATGAAAATCCCGTGTAGTTCTTCCAATTGCGGAGCAATAATAATAATAATAATAATAATAATAATAATAATAATAATAATAATAATAATAATAATAATAGAAGTTATTTATTTATTTATTTAATGGTATGGAGTCCCCCCCCTTTTCTCCCTCGACCCTATTGGGGCGAGTTGTGCCCCTTCATGGGGGGTTAAGTATTTATGGCTGTAGATCCGTGTGTAGATCCGAGAAATATATAAAACAATTTCAGCTGACGAACACTATAAATATCTAGGAATATAAGAAGCCAATGATATTCTCCACTCGAAAGTTAAATAACAGGCAGCATTAGAATATATTAAAAGAATTAGAAATATTCTGAAAACAAAACCAAAAGGATTAAACACAATTAGAGCAATGAATTCTTGGGCTATACCAGTGATCCGATACACAGCTGGCATAATAGATTGGACAAAAGAAGACTTGGACAAACTAGACCGCAAAACTGGAAAACTAATGACTATGCATCATGCATTACATCCACGAAGTGATGTTGACCGGTTGTACCTACCGAGGAGAATAGGTAGACGGGGTCTGCTGCAAGTGAGACAGACTCTGGAAGAAGAAGAAATTGGTTTAAGAAATTACATTGACAATAGCTCTGAGACAAGGCTTCAAGCAATTACCAAGAGGGCCTTCTAAAAGCAACAGAAAACAAATCCGATTGCAAAACGTAACAGCAAAATAACCGATATGTGCGCCGGAAAAATAAACCCTTCTACGCTCAATTTCTTCAAGATACTGAGAAAAAATAACGTGAACAAGACGTGGAAATGGCTAAATATGGATTTATTAAAAAAAGATACAGAAGGATTTATTCTAGCAGCTCAAGAACAGGTATTACAAACTATTGCAATCAAAGCAAAAAATTTTAATATCAATAATAATAGCAAATGCACATTATGCAATCAAAATGATGAGACTGTTGAACATATAATCTAATCTTAAAGGTTAATACAGATGGATGTACAGATATATATGAAAAGTTTGAAAAGATGGAAATATCTGGAATTAAAATATCTTCTGAAAAAAAAAAGTTTGAGAAATCAAGGAAAGGAACCAACAAGAGGTAAACTGTTCTAAATAATAAACAAATAATTATTTGAACCAAATTTTGTTCAAGAAATACAATACTAAGAATATTTGTTATTTTAGCTAAGCATATAATATTAAATTATAATGCATCATGAATGATAAATAATAGAACAACAAAGAATAACATGAAAAATTTTAAATGGAATTTTGAGGTATATAGCATAGACTAAACTAGATCACAAAAAAAAAAAAAAACCCTAGATCATACAGAATGTCTCCGAATAGGTGACACTCTATTCAACCTATTCGGTATAATAAAATATAACTAGAACGGAAAAAAAAAAAAAACAGGAAGTTTTAAAGAGATAGTGTGAGGCCTGAACAGGATAGTGGACTTTATACTTGAAAAGACGAACAAGAAAATCAAATATAAGCTATTAATAATTAGTGATTAATTAATAATTAAGCAACGATAATGGTATATATCACTGCTAAACATATTGGATGCTCTGGAATTTATACATGTTATTACATGAGTTACGTGATAATTTAGGTTAAGATATTTCACGTTGGATGTGATCGTACTATTATAGTCCATTGTTTGGCTTATAATCGCCTATATTCAAAGTTTTTATTAAGATAATTCGAATACGGTGTCATGTTTATAT
Source organism: Typopeltis vanoorti (assembly GCF_054136105.1). Taxonomy (NCBI): domain Eukaryota; kingdom Metazoa; phylum Arthropoda; class Arachnida; order Uropygi; family Thelyphonidae; genus Typopeltis; species Typopeltis vanoorti. The sequence continues at coordinate 85,570,493 of NC_143556.1, read as the reverse complement.
GTTTGGCTTATTTTGTATTCTATTTCATCTCCTAGCCAACCAAATTTCCTTAATCTTTCTGGGTTTTTTTTTCTTTTCTTTTTAGTGATGTACTAATTATACTGGTGCTACTACCCTAGTTCCCAGTTTAATGACGGCATCTGTTTAGAATGGTTTAAATTATACTGCAGATTGTTGAGTGGAGTGAGTATGAAATGCTCTCTCACAGTTACACCGTATGAGTTTATTGTACAGATTTATTGTGTAGAGGAATGTGGTAGACCGCATTATGCTTTATGCATCCCTATTGATTCGGTGATCAATACTCAAGTAATTGTTTAATATGATTACACCGTATCTCGTGTCTGAGCTTACAATTTTATGTGCAGAGTTGAATAATCATTCCTGTATACTGAATATCTAAAAAACTATAGAAATGAATGTTCAGTGGAACGTTTCTAATCTCAATCGGTGAGCGCAGAGTACATTCCTATAAGTCAGAGTATTGTTTCACATAAAAGCAATGATAGAGAATTTTCTATTGACTGCTATAAACCTTTTTTTTAATAGACAATTGGATGGCATTTATGCGTGGTTTATTTATTTATTTTTGATGAGCAGTGTGTTTGGTGCATTTAAAGCGACGGTCTGTATGAAGATTCAAATATTTATGTGTCCGGTTATTTCGAGAGAATGGCAAATGTTATTTATAATGCAATGGTATGTGTGATTGTGTAATATAATTGGTTCAGGATACAGGATTACAGGGTTTTTAACGACGAGCATTTAAGATTTAGTATTCGTTATTATGATTAAATTATTGCAAAAATAGGTCGTTACTGCGTTTAAGTATTGATGTTTGTGTGAAGGTAGTTACTCCGTTTTATTTGCATACAGATGCGGCCACACAGATATCAATATCTGAAGGTGCTTATAGAGTTTTTCAATATAATTTATATGTATGCTGAAAGGGATGATGAAAATCTGGAACTTTGAAGAACTCCGGTTTGAATACCTCTAATACGAGTAACATAGAGATTTATTATTATTATTATTATTATTATTATTATTATTATTATTATTATTATTATTATTATTATTATTATTATTATTACTGCTACTACTACCACCACCACTACCAGCGGCAATGGTAATGGTACATTGTTTCAATTATCATTTCATTTGGAAGAATGCGTTGTATTTTCGTAAGGAGTTGAGTTTATTTATTTATTTTGAATTTTTGAAATGACAGGCAAATTGGTAACGGTCTGTATTTATGTAAGTCATTTCTCTTACTCTCTTTGGATAGGGGATTCTGCTTACCACTGTCTTTGGTTTGATGTGAATAATATCCATATTGAAGAGTGCATTGATAATTGTCACAAGAACCAAATGTAGTTCGTTAAATTGGGTTATAAGGTCTTTATCCCGACACCATCTACCCTTAAACTGGTTTTGGTATTTAGCTACTAAAGTATATATTTCAGGTCGATAGATGGAAAATATATAATCTGTTGTAGACTGGGATGAATGGGTCTTCTACTGTGCATGATTAGAGGGACATATCTCTGAATTAGTATGCTGCTATTTGAAGTTATGGCGAAGGATTCTTGACCGAAGTTCACAATGATAAAGTGTTGCGGAATGTTTCCCACTTTATGTTAAGCAATTCATCGAATGTAGACTATGTCGGCTTCAAATTGCCTATCTGCTGATAAATCCTAGGAGTTGCGTATTTTGATTATTAGCTGATTCATGTGCGCTGGTAGAGCAGTTGGAATAGAATGTGGTAACAATTATATAACGATCAGTGAATTTGCTTGTTATCATTGATGATATGCAGACTTTGATAGGTGATCCCATGTGAGAGATGAATGAATTGAAAATGAATTCCTGAGTACAGGCAAGTGATAAAATTTATAGACAGGATATTCATGACTAATTAGAATAATGCGGTTCGCTGTACGTGGTGATATTTCTGATTCTTGAAGGATATTGTGTAAGTTTGGGTACGGAGGTCTATACATTGTGTTATAATACAGAAATTGTTGTATTGTTCAGTTAACAATGATTTCCAAGTCTGATGTTCCAACGTATAAAATTCAATTGAGATTTGGTTCTATCTCCGTTTCACGTATTTTGTTTCATCTACACCGAAACAAAATATGTCTGGTAATGAGTGGTAGAATTTTCTGTTATATACATCGGTGATGGAGAGTCTTTTAATTCGAACATTTCTATTGTTCGCTTGAGTGTCTTGCAGGCTGCGACTCTATTATCTTACCTACCCATTTCCCCATTTGTTTCTGGAGAAGAATTTCTATCGCAGCACCTAATGCCGACCTTAGCGAAGGCAAATCTATTGTTATCTTGAGAAAAGGGAGAAAATGTATCATATGTTCCATTTCTCGTTTCAAATTAATTGGCGTTTTTGTTTATTCCTTCAGTTTGCACCTTGTGTCACAAATTCTTCCTACCTCTTTCTATGTTGTTATTATTAAATTTTAAGTATCTTCGGATTCTTGGAATTGTTTTGTTTATCTCGTCTACGATAAAAATTAATGGTACATGAATTCAGTCATTTTTGTACCATTTATTTTATCATGTTATTGTCATACAATAATTCAGAAAGTGATAATCTTTATTGTTTCTTGCTGCCTTTGTTGTACTGCCTTTTGCTTGCCGATTTTTCTCTGCACCGTGGGAAGCATCACTCCTTGCATTTACTTGCACTCTTAGAACTACGCATATATTCTTATATTCCAGATCATTGGTAATAAAATGCACCGTTACTGACAAAGCAATACATCCCATCTCCTTAAGAAAACACTAGCTCTGCTTATCTCTTGCAGGACAATCTTAGGCATTTAAACCTTACTCTGGCTGGACATTAGCTTTCCTTATAGAGATGATGGATGGTCAGCATTGGCAAATGGAGGCTAGTGCACTTTGTTATATGGCTCTCCTAGCTGAATGCTAACACTAGCAGAGACATGCCGAACGCATCAGAACGACTGGCTGTTTCTTATGATCAATCTCTAAAGTCCATAAATATATCAATGGTAAACATTAATAAGAAGAATTCTCCTCTCGTTTACAGAAGAGATAGATAGATGCTGAAACATGTCGGGATGATGGGAGAGTGACATGTATTTGGTAGATGTGTCCTGCTTCTTGAGAAGGAGTTAATGAAACCTATATTTATTACCTGTTCGACTTCAATGTCAGTAATTTGAAGTTCAATTTTCAATACTAGTATACAATATTCGAGAAGACCGTAGTACTTCGTTACTGTTTAGTATTAAGTGGTTATCTTATAATTCAACTATTTTTCATAATCTCTCAGTGACGAAAATGCATCAGTGATGAAGATTTACGGCAGGTACACTGAGTTTAATTTTCTTAAGAAAATGGTTTTGGTACACTGATTTTAACCTACGGGGTACATCTTTCTTGAAATTAATTTTTCAACTATTATCTATAAATATACTCTCATCAAAACTGAGCTTTGCAAAATAAAATAATATTGTTAGTAGGATGTGCAATTCCTTTGCATATCCTTTCTATGTACATTTGTGAATCTTTACTCTATTTTATTTTAATTATTCCACATGGTCTAGAGCAGCGAAATCTCATCCCTATTTTTTTTTCATTCTCATTGTCATATTAAGAGAGCAGAGACTACTCAATGCCAATGAATTCTCTTCATCTCAACATATTTCTTCCACACGCTCAGCCATTTTCGTTATTCGTTTGGATATATTTTCATTTGGGAAGACACAGAAGCTCATTTCGAAGAGCAATTTCCCTCATCACCAAAACTATTCCCCATAATATAAGGAAAATATTCTGTTCATTTGTGTCACAGAATCCTTTTGTAAACGTTTATAATATATTAATAATTTAAACAAAGACAAAATAGTTCTCTAAGAACATCGTTTTCTTGCTAGTCAAGTGAGAGATGAAAATCTTGTGGGAGTTTCAAAAAAGATGGCGTTGATGTTACGGTTTATTCAGAGGGAGCAGAACGGAGTACGACGAGGAGCAATGGTCCTTCAAGCGGTACAGTGCGAACAGATCACTCCTCGGCAGGACACCTGTGTTATTGACAGAGGCATTAAGCTGGTATCGATTATCATCCATCACAAGGGCACAGCTGCAGACGCAGATAAACAGGGGTAGCATGATTTAAATTGACGACGCCCTTCTTTATCCATTTTGAGATAGTAAATGGTAGAACTGAGAAGAAAATATAGATTTCTAAATAGGCATTCATTTGTTTAAATTTGTAAATCGCGTACTTGAACGGATGGACCAAACGATGCGATTATGGTTTAAAGTTGCGTTGCATGAAAAACATTTTTGCATTTCTGTGATGGATTTTTCTCTATTAAGTTTTTCTTTCCTTAAAAACAGTGTTTTAGTAGGTTTCTGATAAATGGCTCTTAAACGGTGGGGAGAAAATCCAAGGATATTTCTGTTCGGAAGCACTTTGAAAATGGATATTTAGATATGTTTGAAAAAATGTATCACTTCTTTGAAAAAATATTTTCTTTTTTCAAAAAGAGCATGCTTACAAAAGAAACTCTTCATTAAAAAGTAATATTTTAAATGCACTCTTCGATAAAAACTTGCTTATAAATTCAATTTAAATTTAGTTTCAATAATTTTAATTATACGATACTCTAAACGTAACGAATCTGATATATACTTTAGTGAGCAATACAACTTCCTAATATTTTGTATTTCGGTAAATATTAAGATAGGATTAAAACTTATTCGTAAAATGGGTTCCGAAAACAAGTACTCCATGCAAATAGTTGGTCAATTCCTTATTTTTTAATGTAACTCCGACTCCAAAAGGGTTGTAAACCTACGGTAATAATGAACCGTAGTTAGAAAAAATGGAGAAGAAAGGCCCAAGACAGGAACAGTTGGACTCTTTACGACCTGAAGTCATGGAGAAATCCTGACTGAAATCACAAGTCCATCAATATAATCAATGTAATAATGTACCGTAGGTGGACTAAGGATTTAGTTTTCTAATTTTATTAATTTTTATGATTGTGTATTTATTCATTTTTCTCGTTCTAGAAATCCTGCGCTAAAATCTAAACATGGAGTTGTTTCAAGCCACTTCCAGTTTCCAATAAGTGAATTTTTTGTTCACACTAGGCACTGAAATTCGGTTACCTACTTTTCTTTCAGATTTCGAACAAGAACATAAACATTCCAGTACTCGATTGAAATTATGCGATAGTTTAATATTTATTTATTTATTTTTGGCATGAAGCACTGTTAGCTTTAGCTCAGCGAAATTAGTAATTAATAGTTAGCACTAAAACATCTCCAGTTCTATAAATTCTTAATACAAGCCTTTAAGTTTGAAAATACCTGGGTTTGAACAATGACTAGAAAGCATTTTTGAAATAAAACAATTTAGCTGAATATGAGTCAATACATAACTTAGGAAGTAATTTAATATTACTCGCGATTTCACCCTTCCCCAAGTAAAAATAAAAAGTCAAACTAAGAACATTTGACATTCTTGGATATAGTAGATCCCTCTCATAGGCCCAGGTTTTATGAAGACATAAAACTAGAAACGCATAGTGCTCTTTTTAATATAAACTGGGAACTTTATACTAGTTTAACAATATCAGTAAAGATTTTTAATTAGATATGTTTAAAAATATTGAATAAGATAACCTAGTTTGTGAATTTTCTCTGTGAGCATGATCTCTAGTTTAAGGTCTTTCGGTTGAAATGATCACTCCTAAAGTAAAAGAAAAATTCTAATGACTATCTCCCCAAATGGAAACCAAATATTTCAAGTCTAAGATTGTTTAACTTGGAAATTTGCAGCATATATTTTATATATTGTTGTGGATACAGAAAAATACGACGCGGAATGTTATTGATAATATAATGATAATGTACATTTAGGGAGTTTAGTTTAAATATTATATATATATATATATATATATATATATATATATATATATATATATAATATAACACGTATTAAACATCACTGCTCTTATAGCTTTCTATTATAAATGCAAAGTATTATTTTCGCAAATAAAGTCTCAGCAGGGACTCAAACAGCTGTTGCCCTGTAGGTGACCATCTATATACTGCAAGATAATGAGTTCATTGCTGGGAATTAGTATGTAAACTCTCCGTGGTCTTTGTTTACTATTTTAGGATATGTAAAATAAAACCAAACAATAAATTTTTCAGTTAAAGAATAAAATTTGGAAATGGTATTGCGAGTATCCCTAGAGACAATAAATTCTATCTTGGGTACAGTAACATGATAAAAAAACTGGAAAAAAAAAGAATGAGATGGTATATTTTCTGCCATAGAGGCGCATTTCTGTTTCTCAGAATTCGTTGCTAGTGGGTTAGTTAAATGCCACGTACCCAGTTTGTTATTGCCGCACTGAGATTTTATAGAGATAGCAATGCTACGAAGTAGCAGTAGAGTGACCCTGTGAAACGACTCTCTAGTCACCTTTGCCGATTCGTGGGAGAAGGGGGGGGGGGGTAGGGGTTATGGCATTCACTCTGGAACACAGTTTTGGTATAGGGATTTTCTATTCGGTTCCTATGAGAATTGGTCCGAGGTTAACAACACACAGTTGGAGCAGGTGTACTTTCATGATAGTAGTTTGAGCAGGTGTCCTTACAAGTCATTCTAACTTTTTATTTGCTTAAAAGTCCCTTAAAAGGAAGCGAATTCACTGTGAGCTTTCCACTTTGTTTTAAGAATGTTCATACACGTTTTTTTCTTAAGCAAAATGCGATTGTTGATGTAGCATTAATTGAAATGTTTATTGATAATATATTTTAATTACTCCTTTAGTAGGAATTATAACTGCATTTCTCTCTCTCTCTCTCTCTCTCTCTCTCTCTCTCTCTCTCTATATATATATATATATATATATATATATATATATATATATATATATATATATATATATATATATATATATATATATATATATATATATATATATATATATATATAATGATAAATTATGTAGTGATAAACTTAATAGTTTTTATAAATCGCTGTTTCTCTGTTTATTTCTTAATACATTACAAACAGTGATAGCATAGAAAAATAAAATGCACCCATATGAAAATAACAATATTAAGTATATGAGACAGTCTTGGCTTATACCTTTTGTGGCTTAATTCCTTTACCATTGCGTAGTTAAACCGTGTTATGAAGTAAGAAATAAGGAATGCATCTTAGTTTCAAAGAGTAGAATCGCTTTATGAAGTATAAATCCTTATACAATAAAATAACTTCTCCTTTATAAGAGTAAAATTCGGACTTGTGATGAGTGGTAAAGCTGGTGAAAGTCTTGATCATTACGCAGAATGAATGCTCGCTTATACGTATACTTTTAGAACACATTCATACGCATTTCACTGATGTAACTCTAGTGATGTTATTTATTTCTGAAAAACTTGACACAAACTTGCTTTACAAGATTCTTGAAACTACAAAAACATTATAATTTGCCTTCAAACACTAATGTTGTACTTATTCTTTCACTTCGGGCACATTTAAAAAAAATGGATACCACACACAGCGGAAACTTTGCTAATCAAGTCCTAAGCGTCGTCTGCTTCTGTCACGACTGCAGCGCCTCCTCGCCAAAGTACACAGTTTTAAAGAGAATTCGCAAGTCTTTGTGACAAAAATCTTTACAGCTCCCTTTGGGGGAAGCACATCCGTCACAGGAGTGTCGATGTTGCATCTAAAAAAAAAAACTCAGGCGAGTAATTGACTCTAAAATACAAGAAATGAGGTGAGAGCTTTATGGTGCGATGCAGCTCCCACACACACAAAAAAAAACTATATAATTATCATTAACTAAACATCAAGAAAATATATAATCATTATTAAGAAACAAGCCAATAGCATTAATTAATTATATCAGTTTTTAATCTGGAAAGGGCATCAGCGTTACCGTGACGACTACCCTTTCTATATGTAACAGTCAGATTATAACGTTGTAGGGCTAAAGCCCATCGGGACAACTTGGCACCATGAGGGGCACTTTTAGTTAGATAGGTCAGAGGGTTATGATCTGAAATTACCTGTATTTCAGCACCAAATACCCATGTGTCAAACTTTTTCAATGCCTCCAAGACGCAAAAAGCTTCCCTTTCAATGGTTGACCATTTCATTTGACAGGAATTTAGTTTCTTACTGAAGAAAGCAATGGGCAATTCTTTTCCTTGTTCGTTGTTTTGAGCTAAACATGCGCCAATTGCTGTTGCTGATGCATCCGTATACAACTGGAACGGCTTGTCGAGATCTGGAGTATGCAAAGAAGGCATTTTTATAAGCTCTTCCTTGAGTTTCGTAAAAGCTTCATCAGCATCAGTAGTCCAAGGAATGTTGTTTGGGACACTTTTCTTAGTCAGATTTGTCAGTGGTAATACAATTTGGGAGAATTGTGGTATGTAGTCACGGTAGTAGCTAGCCAGTCCAAGTAGACTTCTTACTTCCTTCTTTGTTGCTGGTGTCGCTAAACCTTTTATAACCTCGACCTTCTCTGGGTCTGGAGAATGTTGACCGGATCCAATCAAATGACCTAGGAACTTCACTTGATTTTTCCCGAATTCGCATTTTTCTAGGTTTACTGTTAAACCCACCTCTCTTAATGTTTTGAAGACTTCATCTATGTGGGTGAGATGTTCAGACCATGTTTTAGAAAATATAGCCAAATCGTCGATATAAGATCGGCAGTATGCCTTATGAGGAGCTAGTGCTTTATCTAATGATTTCTGGAATGTGCTTCCAGCGTTCTTCATTCCAAACGGTAAGACATTCCATTGATAGTGACCAGAATGCGTCACGAATGCGGTGAAGGGCTTTGCTTCCTTTTCCATAGGGATTTGCCAATATCCCTTGGTGAGGTCAACTACAGTGATAAATCTTGCTTGTCCTACCTCAAATAATAAATCTCTAGCTATTTTCATTGGATAAGCATCTGGAATAGTAAAACTATTCAGCAATCTAAAGTCAATGCATAGTCTGACACTTCCATTTTTCTTAGCCACACAAACAACGGGATGAGCCCATTCACTGACACTTGGCTCAATGAGACCCATATCTAACAGTTCTTTGACTTGTCGATCTACTTCCTTTTGTAGAGTGATTGGCACCCTATAGGGTTTGAGTCTCTTAGGGGAACAGTTCTCTGTAACTTTGATGGAGTGTCCATCAACTTTGGCATGACCAGGTTTGGAACTAAAAACATCTGCATATTTCCGGAGGATGTCAAAAAGTTCTTGTTTTTGTTCTTCCGTCAAGAGAGCTTCCATATCCTCAAGGTGTTTCCTAATATCTTCAACTGATTTATTCATCTTGTCAGCAGGTGCATAGTGGAGTGTTCCGAAATCTTCATCTAGTTCGAAAACTAGACCGACATGATTAATTCTTTGAATATATGGTCGAAGCTTATTTATGTGGAGCTCCCTGATACTTCCATCCTTCATCTCAACCTTCGCAGAATGTGGTCTAGTAAGTTGGACGACTGTAGCAGGTCCTGTCCAAGTATTTAGAAGCTTATGAGAGGATGAAGGTAACAATACTAAAACCTTTTCACCAACCATGAAGGATTTTTCTTTGGAACGAAGATTATATCTGGAGGAGTATTGTTCTTGAGACCCTTTGGCATTCTCGGATGCAATTTCATGAGCTTTTCTTAGATTTTCAAGAAGCTCTTGTAAATAATTTTCAACCGAGCGAGAGGCAGCAGTTGGGATGACTCGTCCACCAGTCCAAATTTCTTTTAACAAAGATAAGGGGCCTGGAGGTAATCTTCCATATACCAACTGGAAAGGTGATAACCCAGTAGTGCTATGTGGTACTTCTCGGTATGCGAATAGAAGATAGGGAAGATGTAAATCCCAGTTTCTTCCATGTTCCTGTATATTCTTATTCATCATCTCTTTTAAAGTTCTGTTCCAACGTTCAACAGCGCCCATACTCTCAGGATGTCCTGGAGTGGAAAAACGTTTAGCTATGCCTAGCAGATCTTCAAAAGCTTGAGTGAGTTTAGATGTGAAATTCGTACCTTGGTCGGTACAGACCATTTTAGGAAATCCAGTCTGAGTAAATATCCTCATTAGAACGTTACATGTAGTTTTAGCACTTATTTCCTTGACAGGTATGGCTTCGGCCCATCTAGTGCATAAATCAACAGCACATATTATGAATCGATGTCCTCTTCCCGATGGGGGTTCTAACGGTCCGATACAATCCACGCTCCATACCTCAAACGGAGCTTCTGGTCTGACGATAGGTCGTATGGGGATTCTATCTCTATATGTAGCAGTCCTTCTCATTTGACATTCCTTGCAGCTTTCGCAATATTTTTTCACGTCTTGTTTAATGGTAGGCCAAAAGAATGAGTACTTAATTCGCTGACGGGTTTTCTTTTCGCCGAGATGGCCAGCAAGAGGGATTTCATGTGCCATCTTTAAGACATTCTCTCGTTTCACACGCGGTAGCACTACTTGTCTAATATTCTCGCCACAAATATGTTCATTATGAAGCAGAACCCCATTTTCAAACGCATAGGAATTTTTCTGTCTTTTTGCCCATTCAAAACACCTTCGAAGCGTCTCATCATCCTTTTGAAGTTTGCCGAATTCGAATTTTGTTTTTTTCTGGTATACACTCATTTTCTTCACCTGGTGGGGACTCTATCGTACTTACTGCCAATGCTGTACTGGTTATTTTCGAAGGCATGTCTTCATCTTCATCATCTTCTGACCGTTTATCGCTTAAATCTTTTGATTTCAGAACCGGTGTCTCCCAATGATGACTACTCTCATGTAGCTCGACGCTTTCGACCAGCATTTCATAGGCAGAGGAGCTCAGTAGCAGATCGGTAACCAGTTTTCTTGAGACAGCACATGTGACTGGAACATTACCATGTAAATTATCATCAATTTTCATTTCAAAAATCCTTAAGGGTGTTATTTCATTTTCTCCGAAAGCAGAAGATATTTCTATCTTACTTTCTCCATCATGGGGCGTATCTGCCACTAAATCTTCGCGCACTACCGATATTTGCGCTCCCGTATCTATTATTCCATTTAAAACCCTACTTCCACATTTGATTTTGACCACCTTCAAATCATCTACATTTCGATCAATGTCCACTGATTTGGATACTGGAATGGAAATTTTGGCAGTCAACACACCTGATTTATCGTCATTCCCAGTGGTAGACGTTTGAACTAGGTTACTGTGTGCTGTAGTAGGAGTACCTTTTGATTGACTATTTATCATACAAAACTTGGCAATATGACCTTCCCTTCTACAAGTAAAACAAGTTGGTTTGTAGTGAGGCTTGTATGAATCATCATTTCGCCACGGCTGGTACCATCTCGGTGGACTTTGAGAGGGAGATAACTTATTTTTGAATGTTCGCTCAGCAGGTGGAGTATAAGGTCTAAACTTTTCAGTAACCTTGTCCTTCGGAATAGCTCCGATGGGCTTCCTGGATGTACTACGAACACTGTCGTATTCGTCCAATCTGTCAGCTAACTTGGTTGGAGAAACGAATTTTGTCCAGTCGTCTAAGAGATGTTCTCTCACTTCATGTGGTACTTTCTTCTTCAGTTGATCCGTAATAATTAGATCTTTTAACCCTTCAAAATCCTTGATATCAAGGCCACCAATCCACTCTTCGAAATAATTAGTTATTTCATAACAGAAATCCCTCCAAGATTTTTCAGCAACCTTTTGGTGCATCACAAACTTTTTTCTGAAACTTTCAGGATTCAGTCTAAATCTCTTTAGTAGAATTGTTTTAATATATTCATAATCTTCGCAATTTTCTTCTGACTCTCTACCAATTAATTGGACAATCTCAAATGGTAACAAAGTCAAGAGACATGATATCCAGTCTTTAACATCTATTTTTGTTCTCTTAGCTTGTCTTTCAAACAGGGATAGGTATATCACAATGTCATCCTCTTGTAATCTAAACCTAGGCATTAGCTTAATTAGTTCAAGACAATATGGTTTATTGTCACTGGATACTGGAGTTGAGGTTGGTTGAACACGCGCTTCAATTTCCAGTTTCTTCAACTCGAACTCCATTTGTTCTCTTTTCTGTTGGGCCCCCAATTCATCTTTCCGGCATTGGGCTTCTAGTTCTTCCTTCCGCCGTTGAGCTTCTAATTCTTTCTTCATCAGTTCTTCCTCGAGTCTGGTACTAATAATCGTCTCCAACATCCCTTTAACAAATTCTTCTTCATAAAATTTACTTCCCGTAATAATCATTTTAAGATCTATCACTTTCATTTCAACAGTTGGCTTCTCTCCCAATTCTTCAGCCAATTTACGTAAATCTTCCTTTCTACCTTTGGTTAAATAAGTCATGGTGCTAAACAATAACTCTCTTTACTGATAAAAAAAAAATCACCCTAAAAAAAAGAATCAATTGCACTTTTTTTTTTCTTTTTTTTTTTTTTTAAAAGCCCAAAAAGAGATGTATACATTTGGCGATTATGGGACTCATAATTAAATTCAACATATCATTTGTAAACATAGATAAATCTTACAATATTATCAGATAAAAACTTCAACTACACAATTTACTACACTTTCAAATACACAAATATATATATATATATATATGTGGATATATAAAAACAAAACAAAAAAATAGTTCCGATTTTACACCTCTACTATATAATAACTGAAATCTCGAAACAGAACTATCAAAACAGTATGCAAAAATTAACTATGATAACACTGTCGTGTTCTTTCTCTGGCGAGAAATCACAAGTTCTGACTGTTCCAAGATGGAACTAACATGCAAAACAGGACAAATCGGTAACTGCAGAACAAAATAAATTTAAAATGAAAAAAAAAAACAACTATTCTGAACTATCTGGGACGAAAATATAGCTTGAACACTGGCGTGTTTTTCATTTATCCAAACTGTTGTACTACTGTTCCAGGATGGAACAAAATTTGAATACTGACGTATTCTTTCTCTGGCGAGAAATCAAAACTACTACTGTTCCAGGATGGAACAAACTACGAACACTATTTTTTTTTTTTTTTTTTTTGTATTAAAACAGACTTTCGCCCAAATAATCAAAATAGAACTCTAAAACATGAGAGCATGCATTTACATAACGAATTGCTCTCACCTTGTAGGTCCTATCGACTGCGCCAGTAAAATTCGGACTTGTGATGAGTGGTAAAGCTGGTGAAAGTCTTGATCATTACGCAGAATGAATGCTCGCTTATACGTATACTTTTAGAACACATTCATACGCATTTCACTGATGTAACTCTAGTGATGTTATTTATTTCTGAAAAACTTGACACAAACTTGCTTTACAAGATTCTTGAAACTACAAAAACATTATAATTTGCCTTCAAACACTAATGTTGTACTTATTCTTTCACTTCGGGCACATTTAAAAAAAATGGATACCACACACAGCGGAAACTTTGCTAATCAAGTCCTAAGCGTCGTCTGCTTCTGTCACGACTGCAGCGCCTCCTCGCCAAAGTACACAGTTTTAAAGAGAATTCGCAAGTCTTTGTGACAAAAATCTTTACAATAAGAGACGCATGTATTGACCTGCCTTACTATTACTCAAATTATTATTACTTATTATTACTGAAATATTTCTGAAAGGGTTGGAAATCAATGCAACCTGACTGATGTTACTTCATACAGATGCAACATTGGTCAATGCAGGTCAAATATATTTGTGACAATCACGTTTTCAGCAACATTTAAGGTTGGAATACCTTTGAACTATGGCCTAAGGAAGTAAATCAATTAGACAAGTACTATGATAATTGCCTGTATTTTCCGGCTGGGTTTCCTCATGAACATTAGTTTCTATAAGATTACATTCTACATCTTCCGTATGAGACTGGTCAACTCATTTTCAGATAATAATAATAATAACAATAAAAAATCTTATGAAGGTTCTCTCATCCCAGTCAAAATTCGAACCCATCTCTTTCTCACCGAAGGATAAATCTCCGCCGTCTTCGCATATGATTTTAAGGTAGAAGTATATCCCGTATTGGAAACTAAATGCACCAGATGTTTTAAGAACATTAAATCCTTTAGTCTAGCCACATGGATATAAACCATAGCGCATTCTACAGCAGTGAAAGTGTGTTTTTCGCTGTCGTTATTCCGTCATCTAACTTTTTGCTAGTATTTTTTTTTTAATAAGGTGTTCGTCAATAATTCCAACCTTGTAGAATTATATCCAAATACCGAAAGCAATATGTGTTATTGCTGTCAGAAAGTTCTAGAAGAGACTGAGGTTCTTGTGTTTTGAAAAACAACAACACAAAATCTCTGTTAGTTTTTTGCAACACCTTCAGAAATCATATACTGTTGGTATTTATGTAAATAAAAAAAATCTAGAGATTATGTATTAAATTCCGATTAGACGTACCTAAACATGTATGATTAATTTTATTTTATATATCTTAATATATGTATGTTTTAACAGTGGAAAGTTGAAAATCAGAATTTCCCGTAGTGCCTTGCCACTCCTTAACTCTGGTTTCATTGATGAAAATGCTGTTTATATTTCAGATAGAATTGCAGGATCTGTTTTCCAGTCAAATAGTATACTTGGTTCCAAAGACGCAACGGACCTGCAATTCTATCTGTTCCTATTAAGATAATGCAAGTGTATTTAATAAAGTTTGTATTTTGCTGCTAAACCATAATTCCGTAGTAAGAAAATACACATGGGCACATACATCCCCTACTGTTGATTTTAGAATACGTACATAAATAATTTTGTTACTTTTATTTCCCTTTTTTCAAATTGAGATGCGGCACCATTATAGTCGACCTTTGTGGAAATCAGCTGTTGAAGGTCTCAACTTGGGTTTAGGAAGTGAAGGCTTCAGCAAGAAGAAATGGTAAGATCCCAGATTCCTTTTCCCCAAAAAGGTATTAGGACAATCACAAACATCCACATACCTGGCTGGATTCTAACCAATTGCATCTTGGCTAGAATGTGGATACCTAACTGCTCTGCCAACCAGACTGGCTACTTCTATCGTTGAAAGAGTTAAATGCATTGTTAGCAACGTGTTAGTTGGAGATCTATGTAACTGAAAAAGCAGTCTTCAGGAGAAAAAAAAAGGACACGCGACACGAATCGACTAAGTCAGAAATCGGCTGATAGAAGGATTAGTAAACATTACATCGAAATGTACCTTAGCTGAACTGCTAATTAGTTTCATTGGAATTATCTGGAAAATTTGATTATTTAAAAAATGAAAGGAAATTTCGAAAAATGTGAAATATTCAAGAAAAGTGTGTGTGCGTGTGTGCGTGCGCGCGCGTGTGTGTGTGTGTGTGTGTGTGTGTGTGTGTGTGTGTGTGTGTGTGTGTGTGTGTGTGCGTGCGCAAAAATATTTTGAATAGAAATTATGGATCCAGTTGTGGTTAGATATATTTTATTTAGATATTTTCTTCTATTTTAATTAAACTTAAAATTTTAGAAATTACATGAAAAAAAAAACTAATAGTAGTTCCGAAAATCAATTTATTGTTTTAGAAAAGTAAATAATGCAAATTTCAATACAGCACAACAGATAATCTTCCGAAAATGGGAGATATCGTTGGTTTCTGAACTACATTTGGCAGATTACGCATGCCATTTCGAAAGAACGACGAAAGAAAATTTTTTTCTGTTAATCATGTAAAATGGAAATACGAAGGTTAGGATTTCACTTTTTTTTAATCTGTTAATCACGCAAAACTTTGCGTTAGTTATTGGCATTGTTTGTTCAAATTTTCTCTAGGCTTTCATTTTTTCTCTCTCAGTTCTTTTTCAAGACAGAAAGATAATGCTGCAATTAAGGAGAAAAGCCGTAGCTTTGAGAAAAAGATCTTCTTTGTCACTTGTGATGGAGGAAGGATTCTTTTCTAAGCGGTCGCTGACTTTAGCACACAGTTTTCAAACAGAATTTCGATAAAATGCGTGTTAACGATAGTGTAATAACAAACATGATAAAAAAAAGAAAGAAAGAAAAAGAAAATAGAAAGAATTAAAATAATTCTCCAAAAATGTATCTTTTATTTATAAGGGTTTTAATCATAAAATTAGAACGATGCTGTAACCATAAATATCCTATATTTAACATTATTAGATTGGTCCTGTATACAAACCTACTTAAAAATGTTAACTTGTTAAAGTTGACATTTGACTATTCACGTCAGTCTTTTATGATCCTTTACTATTAAAGAATTAATAACTGACAACTTATTAGAAGTTAAATACTACTTCATTTTAAAAGAGAGAAAATAGATTTTTATCGAACAATTTACTTTTGATGCAAAAGTGATCTGCATGAAATTAATCTAAAAATTCTCGTAATGCATAGAGTTTACTAGCACAAAATATGTGCTGTCATTTTCAGTGTTCGTTTTTTTTCAGTAAAAAATCACTATCATTCTGAAAATTGGAACCGCGGTAGGTAAGATATAGTCACTTTTGTCGTACTGTATCTGGCCTCATTATAAAAATTGCCTCAACTGGGTAGAGCGTGCTTGATCTCTCTAGCGAAAGGTCATAGAATAATGTTAGCAGAATATGTGGAGGCCACGAAACCATATTAGTGCAATCGATGGAAATTCTTCCTAAAGATGCACGTTTCAAGCAAGTATGTCATATTTATGAAGATGATAAAAGGTATCTGTTATTTATCTCATTTTTATTGGACGAACAATTTGTACCGAACTGTCTCTGTCTACAAGGGATAAAGGTTTCGTGCTTTTTTTAAAGTCATTTCAATTCCTTCAATAAAGTACATATGATGCTTTCATCATTTGTTAATCATTTATTGATAATCGTATCTGTCATTGTATCAATTTATAAGACAATAATAATTTTAGTGTTGTTCTTAAAGAACGAAGAAGAATGCATTTTCAGAGTATATCACACCTTTGTAATTTTTTTTACCAATGAATTGCCTTTGTTTTCTTGAAGCTTTTAACAATGTAGTCAAATGAACGTATTTTCCTGTCCTCCGTCAATTATTATTGCTCACTGTTTTACAATTTTGCTATTTTTGTCAAATTTTTTTCCAATTACGAAATTAAATAATTGTTAAACCGTCTGAAGAGGCATATATATATATATATATATATATATATGTGTGTGTATATATATATATATATATATATATATATATATATATATATATATATATATATATATATATATATATACACACACACACACACACACACACACACACACACACACACACACACACACACACACACACACACTTTTATACATACAAATGTGTATATATATATACATACAAATGTGTATATATATACACACACACACACACACACACACACACACACACACACACACACACACACACACACACACACACACACACACACACACACACACACACATACTGCTCCTAACGTATATTTTTAATTTTTCTCGGAGTTCTCCCACATGCCTTGCTAATTTATTAGTGACCCTTGTGCCTGATTTGGAATTAAATTCTTCTTTTTCAGCAACAAAAACAAGCAAACTTTACAAATATTCCGTTGAAAACGATAGTTGCTCCGAGTTTGTCGTTAATAATCTTAATAGAGCGTAGAAGTAATTGCAAAACCATCCTAATATTGATTTTGAAAGTACTTTGGTATTATGAAATTTTTCATAATTTTTTGCAGTTTAAAAGAACTTCGGTAATGCACATATTCTCTTCCCTTTCTAGGCTAGACAACTGACTAAATTTTCTTTTCTGCTTGTACATTTTGTATTTGTATACCTCAGTATGAGACGATAAGTTTCTTCAAAAAATAAAGAGGACAATGGTAGATGTTTTCTAAAGCAAAACGATCGCCATGATCCTATGTAAATATATGCTACAAGCAATAGTCTCTAATCCTTAAGCTGTACTTCGTACATCTTTAAAGAGGATGTGCTTGAAGATTTTCAGTGTGTATCAAATACAGAAAATCACAGAAGCAGTTCTATAGAACAGAAAGAAAAACAAAGCCACTTTTTCAATTCATAAAATTACCTGTGGCAGGATTCAAGAATCTATCTATTGAATATATATATACTATTAAAATGAAATAAATGTTCTATTATATACAAATTATACAAATTTTACAAATCCCATTGAAGATAGGTTGAATGATTTCGTTACTTAGAAATGAAGTCTGAGTTAACACTTCTTAGTGCAGATTCTCAAATGATTTTCAACTCCATAGAATACGTAGCACTTTATTCCAACAGAGAATACAGTCAGATAATACAGGCAGTATACGCAGTATACGCATTATTCATTATTGTTAAGGTTATTGTTAGTTTGAAATAAACGATAATTATTTTTTTCAACAATCGTTTTTTTCCCCACAAACAATCTTTTAAAATAGGATTTTTTACATGCAATTACTTTTGAATATTTTTTGCAATTATTTACATTTCTGAAAATGATTTTGTGAGTGTATTTTTTATCTATTATCATAAATAATAAATTAATTCCGAAAGTTGACCAGTGGACTGTGTCTCGTCTCTCGGCCTGTAAATTAGAATCTCACCGTGAACATGAAAGATTTTGAATAATATTCAAATTGTAAATTTGTTTGTGTAATCCCGCCCAAGAAAGGATGTAAACCTATAGCACTTGAGTACCGTAGACGAAGTATATTTTTTATATTTTTCATGTATATTTTTAAACTATTTATTTATTTATATGTTTTTTACATATAATCAAAACCCTGCATGGAATACTTTTGAGTTACTACAGGCTCTACATTAATCAGTGAGGTAGTCTAACACTGGGCGATTAATTTAAAACACTAAAGCTGATGAACACAATACTTCATATTTATTAAATTTTTATTCCATTTTTTTTATCACTTTCATAGTTTTCATATATTTATTTAAAATTTTTATTTAGACTAGACGTTTCCTGCTTTTTTATCTTTCACTTTTTCTTTCAAAAAAAAAAATCACACAGGAAAAAAAAATACTTCTCGCTATGTGATTGCTCCCTCTCCTCTCTGAGAACGTTATCATTATTGAGACATTCATACCTTCTTTGTGCAAAATAAAGCTAGGGAATCTTAGTTTCAAATCTCGCTTTTCATAACTAAGAAATCCACTTAAAAGAGATTGTGTGTGTGTGTGTGTGTGTGTGTGTGTGTGTGTGTGTGTGTGTGTGTGTGAGCGCCATATATATGCAGCCTGTGAAATTCATTTTTAGCGTTTTGTCAGTTTTAGCAATAGCACTTTTTTCAAAAATATTTTAAAAGATGGAGTTGTAATGGATTCCGATAATATTACTACCAAATCCTTTTCGAGGATTTAAAGAAGTGGAGACGAGAAGACGCGGGGAACAGGAAATACAGCACACGCTCTGTATGTGAGCATACCAACGCTTACTGTCCGTGTGCCATTTTCGGTAGACTGGGTTTTCACGGGATCAGTTGAGAAACACTTTATTGAAGATTTTGATCAGCGACAGACACTTTATTGAAGTTGTGTCAGCTGCCTTTCATATCACTTATTCTACAAGCGACACTCTGTACAGAGCAAAATAAGAAAAGGAATATCTCTTTCTTCTCGAAGTCTATACGATTCACTTTGTCAATAACTTTGCAAATAAGGATTTCAAGGAATGCTTGAAACGCTTCTGCTATTGAATATTCTTAGTGTTAATAACTCCCCTTAGCGTTTTAAATTAGATCTGACATAAAAGAAAGAAATAAAGATTTAGAAAGAAGTGTAACAATAAGACCTCTGAAGAATGTCTCAATGCATAGGGCAAACAGCAGAATATTTTTTCTGGGTCATATTTTTCTTGGTCGCTATATGCCGTCAATCCCTTTCTGTTTTTCTCTCTAAGTGAATATCTTCCCCATTATTATGTAATAACAATATAACAACATCATTGAAATAATGATAACATTGAAAATTATGTGTATATATATAGAAATGGCTGCTTTTGAAGAGCAATGCATGGCTCTCGTGAACTCTGCTCATCGCTCATGAAAAAAGGGTATAACATTCCAAGCTATTGTAATGCATATTTCTTATAATTGTTACGAATAAATGAAAAAATAAAATAAAAACAAAACATACAATTGGTTAGTTTTATGAGCAAAATTCCAATAAAATGTAATTTATCTTTAGCTATTGGAATAAATGTGAATGAAGTATATTTTATTTTACCCATTACGCATTATCTTATCTTTAATAATAAATTTAGGATAATAAATATTATTCCCTTTAGGAGAATGTGAAAAAAATTATTATTATTATTTCTTTGTTGTGGTAAATACATTAAAAATAATGGAACTTTGTCACAATACGAACATCATAGAGCACATTTTAACAATTAAAACTA
This sequence comes from Typopeltis vanoorti, assembly GCF_054136105.1. Lineage (NCBI taxonomy): Eukaryota > Metazoa > Arthropoda > Arachnida > Uropygi > Thelyphonidae > Typopeltis > Typopeltis vanoorti. Next base: position 85,550,068 of record NC_143556.1, on the reverse strand, counting down.
ATTTATTTTTGTTTAATTGTATTATTTAATGAGTTGAACAATAAAAATAATGGCAATAGTTGTTAACAAAATTATGAATCATTCAGACGATTGTCTCTGTATCTGTTTTTATTTTTGTTTTACTCTCTACAATTCGATTAAGAATATTAGTCAACAAAAAAGGAAACATAAAACAATAATCTAAAGAATTATAATTATGACATTTAACAGCAAAATTCGCAATTAAATTTCGAAATCTACTTCTGATGTTTTTAATTTCATGATGGTCATTGAAAATTAATTTACGATGATGAAAGGGAAGTCAGTTTAATCAGATAGACATGCCCTATTGCCTAACACTACAAAATAATGAAAGAATCCCGGAACACTTTAAATATCTTCAAAAATCAATAGCCTTACATATATGACGTTGACATTAGCTTGCTGTATGCTAAATTATATCGATCTTCATTTATTTTATTATATTTTTATTTCTTTATATGTTTTGTTTCTCTTTGTAATACAAGAATTATTGAGAGGCAGTTGTCGACTAGTTTGAAAAGTTCTTCGTCAAGTACAGATCTTTTCTTAGAAAACTTGACTTCTAATAAAATAACGAAGCATTCGCAGTATTATTCGATTAGCGTAATTTAATGAAGCATCAGATGTGATCTTTGTATTCGAGGCTGGTCCACTTCAAAAATCGCAAACAAGGATGAGCCATTTTATGAAAATATATTTTGGATTTTTTTTTTCGAAACAAATAGCGGAACAATTACATTAAGAATTATTTCTAAAAATAAAAGTTTCACTTATATTTCAAGTGATAACTCAAGTGATATTTCAAGTGAAAACTTATATTTCAAGTGATATTTCAAGTGACAACATATTTTTAGATATAATATTTATAATATTTAAAAAACAATATTTAAGATCTGTATTCATACAATGATTAGGATCCGATTTTTTTAAATCAAAAAGGGAATATTCTTTTACGTTCTGAAATTTACAATTAACAATTGAAAATTAATAATTCTGAGCCGAAATTTCATATTTGCCAAATAAGCACAAATGAATTTCGTCCTTTTCATGTTCTTTACAACGCTGAAAGCCTTCCACTCTGGAATAAATTTCAGAGTAGAAGCGCATGAGTTAAACCAATTATTTCTAGGTTAATTTATCAGTTGAATAATAATATGTTGAAATACAATAGCCTTTGTCAAGCACAGGATATCAGAAAACATATGTCTAGCTATTCGCTATTCCCAACTTTTCGACATTTTTTTACTCCTTTGTCTCCCTATAATAAGAAGCTTGTTAAAGTCATAAAGAGGTAAGTAAGGCATGATTATTTGAACGTTATTCATAGCTCGTTAAGCTGGCACACTTCGACAAGAAGAATTGCTGCTGTACATTCTAAGTGCATTTCTACAGCCTATTGACAGAAACTGAATAATAGGCGGTTTTCTTTGATTTTTAAGAAAACTTTTGAAATTGCTGAACTGCTGCACAAAGAGATTAATTCTTTATAATTATGGGATGGCTTTTTAAACATAATTTCTAGAAATGTCAACGAAATTCCTTCTTATAAAATTCGGAAGGTAATTTAATTTGGTATTTTGCATAGTAATTCATGTTTTTGTTTCGTAGCACAATCTTTTTTTTTATTTCAGTAAATTTATTAATCAATAGTACGTTTAATTAAATGAAATCAATTAAACAAAATATTATAATAAATATATTAAAGTTTGAAATTATATTAATTTTTATTTTAAGCAATTTATTAATATCAAGTGATAATTTCGTCGATTTAGAAGCAATAATAGAAATTACAAATAAATAAATAAAAAATTTTCGTCGAATAAGTTTATTCATTGTTAAGATGATTGTTTTATTGTTAAGGTTTTATGATTGTTAAGATCCATTGTTAACAATGCATCCATCAGACTCAGGCATGTTTAACTTTCTCATTACAAAGATTTAGACAATTAGTAAGCATTAAAATAATTATTCGCAAGGTGTTTCTTGTTTTAAAAACAAATTCTTTCATTATTGTTTTTAATTTTTTATCGAATCATTAATAATTTTGGTCTTTGTTGCTGTGCATACAGGAAAAAAACATTTATTACATAAACTGCTTTTACAATTATTTCTGTACATATGCGTTTTATATTTTTTTTTCGTTTTCTTTTCTTGTTTTAATATAAAAACCCGTGTCCAAGTGGAAAGAGAGAAAAAAAGATTGCAGACACACTGGGAAATGATTACTTCTGTCTAAAATCTATTCGTAATTATACCTTCCTTAATAATTCAGAGCGAACCGAACAATGCATCTTCGTAGATGACACGAAAATTACAAAATATGCAAGAATGGTTTCTCCTGCGTCATTTGTCTCGCTAAAATTTGATCTATCTTTAAGAAAGGTCTCTCTCTCTCTCTCTCTCTCTCTCTCTCTCTCTCTCTCTCTCTCTCTCCTCTCTCTCTCTCTCTCTCTCTTATGCTCGTTCTCTAGACTTCGGAAAAAAAGCAGAACAAAAAGAAAAAAATGAGACATAAGGAAAAGAAAGAACTCAAGTGAACTTCATTCCCCTCCGTAAGGGATAGAGATACATGAGGTTCCGCTAATAGTGATAGATGTCGAGCGTTCCATATATCATGATTTGTTTCTTCTCCCCGTTCTCTCAACTCTGTCTCCAGCGATTCACCGAAGTTAGAAAAAAAAATCTCCCTCACTGCAGTTTTCTTATTTGTTGTATGGCTTGGATTAAATACTTTGATTTATTGAAGAACATATCTGAAATTTGTATGGAATGACAGACCGAAATGTTTAATGCAGTTGCAGAGAAGTCTAGGAATAAAGGACACAAAGTTATGTTTGACTTTATTTTTCTTGATATTCTGACTTTGTCGAACATATTTTACAATACAGTGCGGCAAAATATGCTTTGATATTAAAATTCAAAGCTACAAGGACTTGTAATAGTACTATCCACATTTTCTTCTCTGGAGTTGATAACGAAGATACTTTAAATCAGCAATGTTAAGGGTACATTTCGCATGAATTCTATGTAATAAAAAATTAGTCATCCTTAAATTAACTAATTTAATACACCTTTGAGCTAACATAAATTTCTTTGTGTGCCGAAATCTATTTTCCCTTTATGTTTGTCAACTACGAAAATTGTGAGCAGATAAGTGCATAAAACTATTAAAAAGGTAAAGGATTATTATTATTATTATTATTATTATTATTATTATTATTATTATTATTATTATTATTATTATTATTATTAACAGAAAATATAAGAAATATGTTTGTGAAAATTTACAAGGAGAACAGAGTTTTTGTTAGTAAGACAGCATCTTCGTAATGTAGGCGCATTAATGAAGGTCTTCAGTTGAAGGTCAGTTGATTTTGAAGATTAGTTGATTTCGATTTTGAAGATTAGTTGATTTCATACGAATAATGTAGGGTTGGCTTTCCTAATAGAGAAGACATTTAAGACACCACAAACTATCTTCACTAAAGCCAATAATGTGAAATGCCGCAAACATTGTTGAAATAATTTCATTTGTAGACATGAACTTAACCAGAAGAGACCTCATAGGAATAATTAATTAATATCTCTCTCTCTCTCTCTCTCTCTCTCGTTTTCTCTGTACGTTCTCGTATGTCAAGGAATAAATGCCGATATTTGCTGTTCCTAACTTGAGACCAAATAAGTAGTTCGCTGTTTTTGGTCTTCTAGAATCCAAATTTGCTGCCAATGCTATAAACTCGAAGAGATGTAACCGTGACGTTTCGCTTATCCGGAGAATCAATCATTTTGTCTGTTATGAGAGTAAGCTATACCGTAATGATTGGGGACATTCCTAATAACGGTAAACACTGCATTCGAGAAAGGTTTTTCACCGCAGCTATTTTGTATGTACAACCAGAAGAAAATAAAAAAAAAATTTTTAAAAATTCGAATTATATCCGGAATAGTTATTATTTATATAGGGGTTCAGAATATTATTAAAATGGTTAATTAGTACTTAACAACAATTAATATTAACTTAATTATTAACATATTAACACAACTTTGCATGTTAAAATAACACACACACACACACACACACACACACAGAGAGAGAGAGAGAGAGAGAGAGAGAGAGAGAGAGAGAGAGAGGTGTTTTAAGTAAAAAACTTCGAAATGCTTAGAAATACATTTATTTCTTAATTTTAATTATTGACCCAGATACGGTAAACAGTACATTATTCCTAATTGATATTATATGTATAACTATATGTATCTTGCCATTGGAAGCTATTCAAAATTTCAAAGGCAAAAATTAAATAACTTATTCTATAATTTTCTACACAGAAAAATAACTCTTTCTTTGTTTAGAAAATGATGGACGTAAATATATACTAAAAATTCTATTTCTTGCTGCAATAAAAGGTGTTAGAATATATTTTACTTTCTAAAACTCAGATATCTATTTTAATGATCAGTCTATATAGAAAGGTAAGTTATTTTTACCCTTTTCAAGACTGATAAGTGAACTGTTACGGCTATGGTCATTCTATTCTATACTTTCTGCTTTCAAGGTGAACAAGTAAAAGAGCAGGATGACAAAATATGGGATGATAGAAATCCCCATTTGCATTCCTATTTATACTTCTGCAGTACTGTTAATCAATATTAAGCAAAAATAAATTACTGGCACACAAAAAAGTCTCAAATTTACAATATATCAATACTGGAGGTGGCATAAGGGATAAATAAATCAGGAACCTGTCCTATAAGTTAAGGGGATAAAAATATCCCCTTATTATTTTTATCCCCTTAAATTATATCAACCTCGCCAGAAACAAATAGCCGTTTGGCTTCTCATCTTAGGAACCTGTCCGTTATAAGATGCTTTTACATGCTACTTCTGGCCTCCCAGTGGGCAACCATGTCAGTAATATTTTGTATTCAGAAACTTATTTGCAGTAAACAAACGCAATCTGATCATAAGTTACATTACAAATGATTTAATCCACACTAATAATATGTGATTATAATTGGTGGAATAACTCCAAAAGAAGTACGGGCATGGAACAAGTGTACATTAAGATTGCCATTGCGTCAATAGTGATTTTTTTAATTTTCTTTAGGATTTGTAATAAGAGTTCGCGGTGAGAGATTTTGCCACTTCTGTTTGAGAAAAAGTAATCGAATTTCTTTTACAGAAGCAAAGACTTTTTTCTCTCTCTCTCTCCTAGACAACTTTCGAGTTTTGGGTGTATAAGTTAAATGGCCCTCTGTGACTTTCCATCAGCGAAAACATCTTATAATATGCCAGCTAGATATAAATTTATGTCTTTCTGCATTTGAAACCTACAATGGGGTTCAAGAATGGTAAAGAAGCCAAGAAAATTGGATGAAATTAGTCTTTGGTTACTTTTCATGTAATCCTTTGTTTCCGAGATGATTATAACTTACTTTATGAGTTATATTCATATTTTAAAACATATTTTATAAATTATCATCGTTTACTAATGCTTCTGGCCAAAATTAACTATTTTAGGTATTAGTAGACCTTCTACACACTGAATTTAATACAAATATTCTCTTCGTGCTTAAAGGGCAGCAGTGAGGATTCTACTTCTTTGATTATCACAGAATTCTATCTGTACTCTGTAGAGATCGTCATCATTTATTGGGGTATGGATAGAGAAGTATATACAGAAATATTCACATAACAAACCACCATGGCAATAAAGTGTATTAGATGAAAGTAAGCCAAATCGATCTGTTTTGTGCAAATAGTAAAATTAGATGGTCAAAAAGCAGTTTGCTTATGTATTGCGAAAATTATTTTCATGGTCTTCTTCTTCCTCTGTGTCCCTTAATTGGCCCGTAGTATCAAGAGCACAGAACGTAAGTCAAGGTGATTGTCTAAATTGACGTCCCAACCATTTCAGTTAACTTTTTAGAATTGGTTCTCTTAATAGTTATTACCGACTTTCCTCAATAATAAGAGTATTAGAAATGTGACATTGCTATGTATATCCTGGTGTTTCAAAAGTTTAACGTTGTTTCAAAGCTGTTGACAATATTAACTGCTCAATGAGTAGTGATGTTCCATGTCTGGGCACCATATCTTGATATGGCTTGCTGGTGGTTTTGTACAGACAAATTTGGTATTTCTTGATGAGTTTGTATTTCAAATTAGTAGTTATACTTTTATTGAATGGAATTAAAGAGCTTTGTGCTTTCTTTTCACTATGTCAGTTAAAGTAGGAACTAAATTACTGAAAATCACTTACTTCAAGAATGTGGTCATTTTGAGGAATATTTCTTTATATTCTGTTCTTATAATTCTTAAGAATAAACAATTGTAAGAGAAATACAATTTCTTTGACCGTAATAATGCAATATTCAGTTCGTGTTGTACAAGTTCAGAAAAATTCACTGCAAATCCTATTCACAATTAATGAGAAATGAAGACTGGCAACATCTAACAATATTTCAGGTAATATTAACATCCTTATTATAGGAAAAATCTCTGCAAACGTTCCCAGACAGAAAATGCATTTTTCTATCGTATTCTTGTATAATGCTCATTCATTTTCACAGTAACTGAATCTTTAGACGTTTTATCTTACACACAGTTTATATACTTAAGATATATAATCTTACTGCAACATTCACTGGTAAAATTACGTAATGTCTGTCTAATTTTATCATTTTTATTTTAATAAGTTGAAAGGAAAACTGAGAACACTCGGCCAATGTTACTAAGGATGATCGAATTCCTAAATTTCATTAAAATTCGGTGAACTAACCGAATTTTAATTCGGTTAATTTTATGCTAAGAAAACGACAAAACGAAACCATAATAGTAAGTTCGAAATTTCAACTCTTATCATAAAATGCTGATTGCATTTTGTATGTACATTTTGGTATTTAACTTTTAACTTCACTAAGGAAATTTGTAAAACTTTAGTTTAGAAAAATATTCTGAACAAGAACAACTTGACATTAAACATGGTTGAATTATTAATTTGAGTTATTTTATTTTTCTTACAACTCTATGGTCAATCTGAAGAGTATAGAAACTTTTCCCGAAAACCAGTAGGATACATAGGAAAGAAGTACAATATAATGAACTGGAAAATAAATAAAATCATATTAACGGATTAGAAAATTATTTCAACATAAGGATGAATTAATGAAGTGCTATAACAGCAACTTTTAATCTCATGAAAGATTTCCTTGCACTTACTGACATTTAATCAATATAAAGAAACTCCTTACCGAACATAATTCCCACAATGTGAACTCTAAAAGGCAATGAGCACATACCGAATGAGCATAATAGAGCGCCTTTAAGAAATCTTTTAATATGCTTTCTGTCGGTTTTAAATTATGCTCACTTTCACGTTCCATCTCGGTCCATTGAAGTGTACCTGGATTTCAGTACGCGATTCTTGTATCATTTAATTGCCCTCGAGCTCCTCCATTTGCGATATGTAAGTATTATTGTTAGGAGCACGTTCTCTTCGAAGTATCTCGTGACGAAAGGCAATTAAAGGGAATCCATTTTGCCACTTAAATTACATTTGCGCCCTTATTCTATTCACAACTTCGTTCTTAGAGTTTCCTCATTGATGTACTTATATACGTTTAGAATGCCGCGATAAAATGCATTTTTACTGAGGAGAGAACACGCTGGAACTCGATATATAATGCCTATAATACCAGCTCTCATTAAACGCATGCAGAGCTGTCTAAAGGGCTGCTTCGTGAAGGGGTATTATTAATGTGGTCGACAGTAACGCTCTCTCAAACAGAATAGCCAATATGTGGTTGTGCGTGTTTGGAATGCATCTCGTTCTGCACAAATATCTGTTTCACCAGCAAGAAAACTTTGCTTTCGTGCTCCGTTCAATATTTACTTTGCACTAATAACGTTTCAAAATCAGCAGCCTTGTTGTCTTAAAGATAGCTCATAATTAATATACATAATGAACAATCCAATGCTACCAAATTCTATACTAATTATTAGTTCAAATGAAAAGTATCCTTTTCATACACGATGATTCAATAAGTGCTTTATCTGATACTTACTGTATATTTATTGACTCTACTGGTTTTCTCCTTGAATTTTGGGTTTTCATTTCACTTTACGCAAATGACATAAAATCTATTGCATTTGAAAACCAACTGGTGTTCAGCTATTTTACCTAATTGTTATCCTGGCAATTGTAATAGTCCATTAAAATGTTACGTACTAATTAATTATTTAGAAACCATTTCTATCAAAATTGAAACAAACGCGAAAAAACTTCCTCTGATTTGTTTGTGCTCTACCACAAACGAATATCCCAGTAAAGTCATTCTTTCGAAATTTTGCTTTTTGTCTTTGAAATAAATGCAGGAAAACAAAGTTTAGAACCAAATATTAATAGGATACTATTTGGATATTGCAACTGGAAGAACGACGGTAAGTTTCCCCTTCGATTATAAAAGGCCTATTTTCGATTTTCGTTATGACGCGAGGAATCTTTATATGGACTTCTTCAATCGAAGGTGAGTTAGCCGATCTCATATGGAGGAAGCAAGGTTTTTTCTCCAGGAAACTAGGATTTTTCATTCCCCAACAGATAAATCGGCCCTTCGGAACACACGCAATTTGCAGACAAAAAAAAGACTAGTTGTGTTGGTGGTGGGTAGTAGATGTCGTTGGTATAGTGGTGAAGACGGAGAGTTGGAAGTGTCCTCCCACGATGAGTCTACGGATTCCTTGGAAGTATCAATAATAATAATAATAATAATAATAATAATAATATTTATATTCTTAGTTGTTTCGTTACAGTGAAACAGATATTTTACCTGTATATTATCCTTACTCTAAAATCATAATCAACTAATACATTTAGTAATCCTAATATAAAAATGGCTACTTTTTGGAAACATTTAGCAGTTTTAAAGTCCAATCAGATCACAAAAATACTGAAAACTCATCAACCTTACTACCACCACCAACAACAACAAAACGGCAATATTGTTAATAACTAACTAAAACCATATCTTGTTATCTTTTACCAAATACTGTCATTTGTTGTCATTATTATGGCGTCCATTTGGTACTTTTGTTCTAATCGTAAGGATTAATGATATTATTTTAAAACGCCACTGGATAGACAAATATGAAAGCAAATCTAAGGTTAAATGATATTGTAGTAAAACACTGTGGGATTGATAAATCTAAAAGTATGGTTAACTAAATTCTTCCAACAACTAATAAAAAATCATACTAAAATTATGATGAAAAGCTTCGATTACAAAATAAATCACATTGGTAATCTGGTTGATGATTTTTATATTATTTAATTTTAGGTCTCTAAAGAATACCTTACTATAAAGAAAAAAAACCAGAGTGGTTGTACTTGAAGTGGGACTTCAAATAAAGAATCTCAAGGGAATGCAAGAAACAACTAAATGGTTGGTGAAATTTCAAGGAAAGTTTTAACATACGTTAGTTTCGCACTCTTACTCCTTGATATTTACGCATGACGGTTTAAATAAATCACTATAGTATGGAGAAGATCTGTTGTCACTGTAGAAAAATTAAGAACAAATATTTACCAAAACCTCTTTTTTATTTACCTTTGTTCTCAGCATCGGAAAAAGAATTCTCGGGTAAACCAAAAAGACGTCATTGTACAGTAACTGATATTTACGAATGTAGTTATCTACTAAAAGAAAGTGAAGAAAAGTTGCCAAAGTTTTCTGTAGTCTTTCTCATCTACGAAGAAGATTGATGCTCTTAGTTAAACAAAAATTGGCATAGAGTCAACATTCTGTGAAGTTAAGAGAATTAAGTGATGGAAACAAATCAGCGAACGCTTACAAAGAAAATAGAAGATCACTAAGAAAAACCAGAAAGATTAATTACGATGAAAGGAAATGTTTGTTCTTGAGCAGACAAGACAAGCAGAATACCGAGAAAGTGGAACATCTGACACATGAAATTTAGTTGCTTTGATGGTCATTGAAGGTTCCTTTTCCAGTTCATGTCAAATGTTGAATTAGTGTGGCCTGTTTTTTTTCTTCTCTGTTATTAATATGGTAGTTAACTTGACCAGGTTATTTATGATATGTATGTACTGGTTTTAAGTTACTTCAAAGAATTTCTAATAAGATCAATCCCTGCTTTAGAAAATATGGTGTTTTATTATACGTTTAAGCAGTAACTTAAAAAATAAAAATTAGAAATGCTGCTTTCATTAACTAACAAATAATTATTTATATGAGTAAATAAAATTAATTGTATTTTATAAAGTAATGAGATTTTTTTTAAATATCTTAATTTCTTAATTTTACTGTATTTTATTTTATTTTATTATTTTTTTTTGCCAACGCGCATTGTCTGGAATTTTGCAAGAATGTTCGTCAGTTTTTATTTATTTTTTCCTTAAAATGTGTGCGCCTTTGTACTGAGTGTTTGGTGTAATCCTTTTCTTCTTTTTCCACAAAAAAAAAAAATATATATATATATATATATAATAATCTGTATATATATATATATATATATATATATATATATTCTGAAATTCTCTCGGTATACTTGATTTATTTATCAGCTGATTGCGTTCCTTGAATATCCACCAATATCCTATACAAAAATCTCAAATAAAAAATACAATAAAGAGATATAAACATGTAAATTAAATTGTATAATTCTCAGTATTAGCGAACTCTTTGATTACTTCCGTTTAGTAAATGGGAAGAGTTAAACCTTAATTTTTTTTTTATTTATCTCTTACGAAATATATATATATAACTGATATTTTTTTCTGAAATTCTGACCACTTCCTCCTTCTCTATGTCACATATTGTTCGAGTTTGCATTTAACAATGAAATTATGGAATTTTAAATTATAACATGAGGGGAATCCAGAGTGCAAGGCCCAGGCAAAAATAATTAAAATGGAAGAAAAAAAAGGTGTATTATACGCTAAAATACCTACATATGTACTTCATTTTCCACATAATCGCCATTGACTGCCAGACATTTTTAGTATAGTAGCACTAGACCATTAAATCTAGCTCTTTACACTGCATCAAAAGAGTCTGGCGCCAGCGACTTCAACTTAAATCAAGCTGTTCTTCAGTTGTTCCTAATCTTCTTCAAAACACTAAGATGGAAGCCCCTACTTCATATGCAGAAACAAGAGGTAGTCGCTGGGCTCAAGATCCGAACTGTAGGGTAGGTGGTCTAAAAGATTCGCACAGTGAAAGTAGAATTGGCTAACTAATGAATCACTCTATGTCGCAACGTATGCGTTAACCCCCCCCCCACCCTTACTTTCTTACTTTCTGGATGAGCCTCGTATAAATAATTTTATAAATTTAAATTTATTATATGATATAAAAACATTAAAATTATAAATTCCAAATTTTCGTTTAAAAAGCAATATTATTCAATACTTTCATAATCAACGTGTTCATTTATGCAAGTGAAGTAATCTGTAATTGCACAAAAATAATTTATATTTAGTTTTTCTTTTAATTTTTAACTTCTGTTTTAATATTTATAAATATATTAAATATCTCTCTTTGTAACTTAGAAAATTGGAATACTAAGAAAATGCGTTGACTTTGTTATATGAAGTGATCCTCCCTTGTAAGAACATCGCACTTCCCCCTCTAAACTTATATATATATATATATATATATATATATGCATTAAAAGCAAGGCCACTATCCAGACCGGATTAAACCTTTATTGAGGTCTCATCAGTGGGAGCCAGGCTTAGAAATACCAAGGTTTAAGTAATACAGAGCATAGCATCATACATCTCCTCTCCTCAAGGAGATGTGCTTTGCATTAAAGGTAAATATTAAGAATAGCGATCAGAACTTATTCCACTTTTACCACCAGTTGCCTAAGACTTGCACTACGTGGGGGTCACACAGCCGTGCACTACTTGCAGGCGCAAACTTGACTTTCTTTTCTGTTTGCTTACTTGTGAAATGGATTAAAACCATTTATATTTAAAATTGCTTGGTATCTTTAACATATATATATATATATATATATATATATATATATATATATATATATATATATATATATATATATATATATATATATATATATATATATATATATATATATATATATATATATATATATATATATATATATATATATGAATGATTGATACTCTATTATATAATAATAATAATAATAAATAAATAAATAAAGCTGTTCTTCAATTATTCCTAATCTTCTTCAAAATACTAAGATGGAAGCCCCTACTTCATATGCAGAAATAAGTGATAATCACTGAGCTCAAGATCCGAACTGTAGGGTGGGTGGTCGAAAAGGTTCAAACAGTGAAAGTAAAATGGCTGATGAATCACACTCTATTATAAATTCCGAGAGTTGTAGACATAATCGAGAATTACCAATAAAGGACGCTACTTCCTGATTTTAGCGTTAATCATACTGTTTATTTTCTACTGTATCATATATAATGTAATCTATAAAGTTCTGTTGATGTTGCCTGATATTTCATGACTTACCTTAAGTCGGTGGATTTAGAATGGACATTGCTGGAAGATATATTCTTCAGTAAAGAAGAATCTTGCCTATGAGTTTTTCTTTCCAGTAGTATGGATATTTTGAGCCCCTTCCGTGCCAAGAAGGTAAAGTATCGGAAACTACTTGTAAGAAGCCAGTGACTCATGCGAAAAGAAAAGTAAAGCGTGCCAGGAAGTCTGATGTGGTACAACAATGCAAACGACTGCTACTTCTTGGAATTCTCTAAGTTATGACAAAGTTGCCAACTGTTTTTGAAAACTCAGAGTTTGCTTCAACGTGACAAGACGACTTTCCAGATATAGCTGAGATAAACAGCAAAGAGACAAAGTCTAGAAAATAAGACAAGAACATTTTATACCGTTGCAAGAAATTATACATATATAATTTTTTTCAGTTCCGATGACAGTAGTAACAAGTCATTTACTCATTACTGTAGTTATCCGAAATGGTTAAGTAAAAAGAATATATTAAGGATATAATGATGTTCTAAGATAGCATTTCCCAATTACTACGCTCTGAGCGAAACTGTATTTGGCTGTATGAGTTTATAAAAATACTGTTTAGTACAAGTGAATAAATAACAATGATGGAAATGCGTCAAATGGAATGCAATATTTTTATACGTAAACATGCATAAGATACATTTTTTTTGTTTTGCATGAAAAAATTGTGAGAATATCAAACATCTGCGTCATATGAGAAATATTGTGCAGGTCATATCTCTTCTTAAGTTGCGCACAGCGCTGATCTAGAAGTGAGTTCGTAGTATTGCGCATTGAATATTTGGTACTCTAAAATCGATTTAGAAATGTTAAAATTTATCTGGAAAGCATTTGAACTATATAGATAAATTATACTTAAATAAATGCATAACATGCATTTACGCCTCATGTATGCAAGATATGGAAATAGGTAGAAAGAAATATTCGAATGTTATCCACGCAATCTTCTTGTTATAAGAGACTGATGATCCCTGATTGCGATATGAAGATTCAGCATTAGTGTAAGGGGAAACCTCAGTGAGGCCGAATGATTTGTAACTGTGAAGCATGTTTGGTATGAGCAGATTGCTAATGTTACGAAGAAAGGTGATCGATGCTGTCTGCCTAGACAAATCGTGAAAGTGCAATCGTGGGTGGAAGTTTGTGCTCAGTGAATGCACTACATAAGTATTAAATCTTTGAACTGTTTTCACCGCGCAATTCCTGAAATGACTCTTAAATGAACTTCACAGGACAGAGTATCCCAAACTTCTCAATATTCCAGGAGCGTTCTGTCTTCGAATTCCAATATATATGGATAACGGATTTTTTAGCAGTAGAACAATGTAACATAGCTTGGAGCTGGGATATTTTTTTTCGTCAGCCAGAAACCTCTTTCATGAATAGGAGAAATGGGTGGGAGAGAAAGTACAGAATCCTTAGACCTTTGTACATTAGTGAAGAAGTCTGAACACAAAGAGTATTTTGCAATGACACGTGGTATGCAGTAGAATCCAGCAGGCCTATTATGCATAAGGGAAAACGCAAGACTGGCTTAAAAAAAGGTTCGATAGAAGTCTTTTTAATTGTCTTTTAATTTCATATAAATGTCAATACTAAACACATTCTCTTCTGAGAAGAAACTTGCAACTACAAAACAAAACAAAATTAACCACATACTTGCTGTTCCATCAAATTTTGGCTTGCTTGATTTTCATCGCATACGACTTGGTACTCCCATATACAATAAAATAAGCCCTATTGAAAATATACCGTTTTTTAATACTCAAAATATATTACTGGAAACAAAACGTGTGTTTTGTTTACAGTATTATTCATTTTTATCTCACAAGGAGAGTAAGCGATGCTCTTTAGCTCTGATGTTTGCAGATCGGTGACCAACTGTCTCCACTCCTAGCCGCCACTAAAAGCTGAGCCCACCGCTAGCGATGATTTTAGAGAATTGACTGTATGACAATATTACTACACACAGGTATATGAATACTACGATCCCAAGATAATGGTATTTGTCTTCTGCACTCTCGCTCGCACGGAAGACAAATATCATCATCTTGGGATCGTAGTATTAATATACCTGTGTGTAGTAATATTGTCATACAGTCGATTTTTATGAGATGTGGGATCTCTCTCTCTCTCTCTCTCTCTCTCTCTCTCTCTCTCTCTCTCTCTCTCTCTCTCTCTCTCTCTCTCTCTCTCTCTCTCTCTGTGTGTGTGTGTGTGTTTCTGAAACTCGAGAGAGAGAGGTTACATCCCAGTGAACTTGGGAAGATCGAAGATACATTTTGTTTTAGGGAACAACCAGAATGGAATTTATTATGGTTTTTCTGATGTTGGCGTTATAGGGAAAAATTTGTAGCTCTTTTTCTGCTAAAATGCAACAATTGATTTACGTGGCGCCTGTAAGCAGTACTTCGTCGTAAATTAAGTTAAGACATGAAGTATTGCACACAACTTGAAAAAAATATTCACAGATATCTCAAAATGACGAAGAAACAATATCGAGATGATGTTGCGTAAGACTATGAAACTAAAAATTAGTACTCCAAATCTTTAAAAAAAAATTCTTAAATACAGCATATACTGGGGAGAATGTTCTCCCAAGTCTAGAAACATAGCCAAACAGAGGAAGTTAGTGCTTGCTGATAATGTGTTCTTTGATGAAAGAAAGCATTCCTTATGACGTCATTTTGTACTTAGAGCCATCTTAATGAAGAAGAGATTGTTGTAGGTAATTGCACACGTTTCAACCAGTGGTTGAAGCACAACATTAGGAGAAGTACTGCATTGGAACATGAGACAAGTTTCGTACTTTTGCTCTGTTTAAAGTCGGATTATTGTTTTATAAAGGTTCAGGACTTAGATCCTTTATTATACAAAGTGAAGCAAGTTCAAGGCTGATATTCGAATCAGCTATGTTTCATGCTGTTATTATTATTATTATTATTATTATTATTATTATTATTATTATTATTAGAAGCTATGATGGCTCATTTAAAAAGCGAACTCTTCTTTTATGCATTAAATTCTTTGCGTGGGATGTTCTCAACAAACATTATGATTAGATAACTAAATTAATAGCCCATTTCTGAAAGACCGAGTGAAAACTCAGTTCCTCCAGTTGAACAGTTTTAGTACGAAATGACACGCAAAAAAAAAAAAACTTTCTTTTTGATGATGAGTAAGAAAATCACTGTCCAGTTTAGATGTGAATTACTTATGCGTGAAACGAAGACGACTTCAACCATAGAGTTAGCTATCGGAATTACCGTTGAGAAAAAAGCTTCAAGGATTTGTGTAGGGAGGGGAACGAAAAGTAGCATTACGAAGAATTCTGATTGGCAGCTCCATTGGTTAAGGTCATTGCTGACAGCAAATAATTTGCCAGCTCAATCAGGTGAATCAGCAAAGTGACCAAACTGAAGAGGATTTTATATGCTGGTTATGTAAAAGTCTCCGAACATGAATTTATATTGAAACGTTGTACTGTAGAAAATCTTGATTTCGTGAAATGAAAGTGAAAAACCTAGGGCTAAAAATAGGTATAGAAATCAAATTAAATGAGTAAAGAGCCATAAGAAAAATATAAGCTTCGATGGCAAAAATACGATGATTACATATTAGGAAATCTCAAATATAATATATCTATACGAACATATAAACAGATTATTCGCTTACTCTATGAGGAAAAAATGTTAAAGAATGTATCAGGTAGAAACATGATAATTTAACTTTCGAGCAACTTTCAATGAATAAAGAAGAAATCAAACAACTTTGTTGAAATGGATATTTCAACAAAGTTTTTTATATCAATATAATCAATTTAAAACAAAATTGATTATATCTAATCGGATATTCAGGTCATGTACAATGGTGAAATGAAATTCTAATTTTTGGATTTCTTAATTTTATTTTTGAACATTTGACAGGAAAATATGTCACTCTTTAATCATAAAAATCATTTTACTTTTATTATTACCCTGCTGTATTTCATAAAAGCTGAAGATTGTAAGGGATATGCAGAGTGTTGAGATGAATTTTTATGATTGCACTTTGGATGAAGCTCAAAACCCGTAGCTTTTTTTTCCAGTATCCTTCACTCTCTTTCCCTGGTGTATACTTTATGAGCTCACTTCCAGATTCAGTTCTCACAGTAGGTAGCAGCAATATTATTGACAAAGTGAATCCACAATCTCAGGTGCTACTTATATCCCGGAAAAGATATAACCCAATGGAAATGTGGGGATAAAGGAAACAAGAAAAGAAAAAAAAAACGGATATCAGACTTGTATTCCGATTATCTTTTACCCACTTCATTCCCCCATTAGATAAAAATAGAAGTATATATTTTGCTTCTTAAAAAAAAAAAAACACGTAGAATACATTTCCATATGTTACATGGCAATGTGTTATGATCCATCTGTTTCTATGGCGACCCAGTTTGAAGGAATATATAAGGTCCATCCTCTACTTGCCAGCCAACAGTTTTTGAGTTTCTTTAGTGGTTAGCAATACTTTTGTTACCTTTTTGCAATCATTTTCCCGCTCTTAATAACCCTGTTGCTCGGTGGTTATATAATCACCGTGGTGCCCTTTATAAAACCTGAAGTGGCTTGAATGTATCATGTTTGATCACTAAATCAAGGGAAAAAATGATCTAACTTGAATTTTATCTTAAAAAGTATGATAGTTTTACAAGCTTTCATGGACTGGTTTACATAAGAAATAAGCATATTTCTTCTCCAAAATTATAAATGATGTAACTTTCAAGTTCAGTTTTGCTGTGTACTACATTTAGTTTTGATTCTTCATACAGATGAGTAAGTCTTAAAAGGAAATTAATTTTGATGCCGCGGCACTGAGTCGCGGTTATAAGGAAGATGGGAAATTTTAACAATGTGCAAAATCCAAACAATTCTTATTTACAAAATTTATTAAAACACTAATTAGATACCTTAATTTAATCAATATTAATAAAAACAAATTAATTCAGTAAATTAACCGAAACAGATTGATTAAATAAAATTAATCAAACAAAAATAATAAACCAGAATTGATTAAACGAAATTAATTAACCGACATTTATTTAAGTAAACCATAGAAAAAAAATTCTCCTAAGTAAAAAAAGCATCTGAGGATTAAACAAAAGTTGTTTTGTACTGAGGACATGATTTCATTGCGCAGTTGCAAGACCGCGCGTTTTGATACATCCCATCCTTTGAATAGATTGTAGATTTTCCTTTCCGAAACCTCTTTTGTTAATCTTGTATTACATGCGAACTATAAAAGAACACAGTTTACAGAAATAACATCCTTGCATATTACTTGCAGTAGCCTATTATAAACAAAAAAAAAAAACATACGAAAATTAAAAAAGAAAAGAAAAGCGATCTGTAATCATATCTATTTTATATACTTTTGATACAGTCTACGTCTGCATAATAATATTTTTGTTGATTTACTGAACGTATTAGCTGCATTCGAATATGAACCGTAATATTTAATGCACGTCACGAGATATTAAATAAGATAACTGCAGATGGCATTGTGTAGAGTGCGTGTGTATAAGTGAATGGGTTTATGTCTCGATAGAATCTGCTATCTGCTTACTACAACAGTAGACTATATACAGTTGAAAAAATGTTTACTTTGTCTATCACGGTGACGAGACAACATATTTAGCAATCAAAAGAACTTTTCCCTTTTATTTTTAGCACTGTATATATTACAGTGCTAAATAAATAATAAAAAAAGAATAAATAAAGAACGATTTTGTAAATGAAAAATAACATCACCGAAAATAAAGTAATTGAAGGTACTCGTTGAACTTCCATCAATAAGCCACACTTTTCAATAAATGGGTTAAATTTTCGGTTTTCATAAATGAGACCATTCTCAGGCTCTTCTCGGTATACCAGAATCCTACAAGCATTGGAAATTTCTTGTATTTCTCCTCCTATCATTAAAATAGGTTATTTTACTGATAGGAGGAGAACTGTTTATTAACGCTTACAAATACTCCATTTCAATCACTGTTCTTAAACGAAGAAATAACATACCAAAAAAAGACATCTGTTCTCACCAATACCCTAAGCAACTAATAGATTATGCTATTCCCGCAGCCCGAAACTATATTCTATCTTCCCAAAGCAACTTATCTCTACTATTTTAAATCCTATACTATTGTAAAATTTTCATGTATTTGCAATATTTACAAAGCCGTCAAACACATCTTCAGATATTCTATTTATAAAATTATCTTCCCCATATTATCAGAAAACTTAAATTCCACCACTAAAATAAATGCAAACAAAATACACACTAATAATATAAAAAATCTTCTTATCTGACGATGATTTTCAAGAAAAGTCCAGCATATCATCATTTTTGTCATTCCTGTATATAGTTTACTAATTTTTTTCCCTTTTTTGTTCTTTAACTTTTATTTTTCCAAAAGTTTAATTCTTAATCTCTGAAATCTGTAATATATTTCATAGGCGTCTTCAAAAAAAAAATTCAAGAGGGGGGGGGGGCATTACCTTCCTTTGGTGTTTTAACTTATTTTTTATATATTTGTAATTTCATTTTTTTTTTTGAGACCTTAGTCCAGTTCATATTCTTATGAACTGGCGTACATTTCAAAGCTAGTGATTAGCTAAGTGAATAATAATCCTGTGAATAGCCCTCGCATGAAGATCCGCTACAGATATGTGTTGACAAAAACGTTGCTCATAGTTATTCGTACAATTTGAGTAAAGTTTTCAACGTATACGACTTAGCATGTCTCCTACGCAGTTTTGAGTTACCTCACTTATTAAGTTGAGACTTTCATCTTCAGATTTGCAATGCATTGCTCGATGAACTGCTGTTAGCAACATGCAGACGTATACCGAATTCAGATTTAAAATTCTAAACATGCAATATACTATTTTAGTGGTTATGTTTTTAAATTTTCATATTTTGATTTCATCCCTCTCTCTCTCTCTCTCTCTCTCTCTCTCTTAGATGATATAACAAAATGAAATAAGTATTTCAAGCAGTTCTACATGGATAGGTTCACCATACGTTCTGATTTAGTTGAAGGTCATATATTTCAACTGCTTGCAATTTTCGTGGAACACAATCTGAACCAGAGAAAATTTATATATTCATAAAAAAAGGTACGAAACTGTAACTAGCAGTTGCATATAAAGTATATTTTTATATAAAAATAATTACGGAAAGTGAAATACATATTTTGCAAAGAATTTACATATTTGTGTTGTTTCACGGATAAAGTTTTCGTGAAAACATCGTCAAACGAAAGTTTTCATGGATTTAAGGGAATACAAATTTTATTAATTTTTATTTTTATTATTATTATTTTTTTATTTATTTATTTTTATTTTATTTTATTTTATTTTTTTTTTACAGCGATAGTTAAATTTCGTGTATCATAAATGACATGACTCACGAACATCACATCGTGTGACCTGGTTTCGAGATTATGTATACTATGGTGTAGCATTAAAGCTATTCCACAAATAAATGGTCCTCAGACAGTATACTGAACTGGATTCAATTGCCTTCCTTTTAAGTTCGGGAAAGAAGTTTACTGATTAGCTAGTGAATAATTTCCCAGCGAATAGCGCTCGCTCACGAAGTTGGCTACAGGTATGTGTAGATGAAAACATTGTTAAGCCTGTTATTCGTACAATGTTTGGTGAAATTTTCTACGTTTACGACTTCGCATGGCTCCTACACAGTTTCCGTTACTTTAACGAGAAAGAAACAAAATATAATACAAAATCAAATAGATTATATAAGGGAAAATATCAATTTCCTCAGCCATTCCAAATATACTTCATAATTGTCTATGGCTGGATTCCGATATTAATGCTGTTGATTTCCATCTACATTCTTCCAAATACTGTAATATCTAACACCAGCCCTAACAGAAAGCAAAATATCACCTTTTTAATCATTACTTATGTCCCTTTCATAATTACTATTTTATTCTTTTCATCTGAAAGGTAGCACTAATGGATATATTCTCTTTGACATCCCATGGTAGTGCCCGACATACAATTTCATCATTTTGATCTTCTTTCGCTAAAAGTTTCTTTGTATCACGCAATCAAATTTATAATGTTTCCATCGTCATCCTAATGCTGAAATTCCAAACTTGTTCATTATTTCTATTAAATAGGAATATCATTTCTATCAAAATGATATTCCTATTCAGTTACACTAGTCCGGCATTAGAGATGTTGAGGTATTACTATCACCAAACTTTGAATGCAAATTATTCACAAGCCTAACATAAAATATGGTTAATCTCTCTCTCTCTCTCCCACTCACTAATGATACTTTTGAGTATATTGCCGAATTCCTTGCAACTGATAACAACGTTAGCTGAATAAAAATGTATTCTCTTCCATAACGAAGTAAACGTATACCATCAGATGATTAACGGACAATTCATCGCGGAAAATACATGGAGTGGACAATTATAATGCGGTGAAAATTCGTTGCGGGGACAATTTATCGCGAGGAAAATTCATTGCATGGAATATTCATCACAGGGAAAAATTCATCACGGAAAAATTCATCGCTCGAACGATTGATCTCTGAAAAAATTCGCTGAAAATATTATTCGCTAGAAAACTGAAATGAATTGCATTGATACCGATATATAAAAAGCAAGTGCAGTGCAAGATAAATTTCACAAAATATAATTTTATTATGTATCTATGTATTAGTCCGCTCGGTTAGCCGAGTGGCTGGTTGCTTCACAACCATATTCCTGGGAAAGGAGTGTCCTGGGTTCGATTCCCGTCGCTGATATGTGGAGTGTAGGCTACTTCCTCAGTAGCCAAGATAGCTGATCTTGGGTGAGGACTGCAGGGTTCTTTTCTCTCCAGTTTATGTGGGGTTTTCCCTCCAGCCAGCAAGAAAGCAAACAGCAAAACGGTCCTGAAAAAATTAAGCTTCTATAGACATATGATACACTGAGAGGCATAGGGCCAACCACCTTATCCTCGTATAACGGTTGCGGTTGTAATTTTGTAAATATCAATATTCCATCAACAGAATCTGTAGTAAATAAATAAATAAATATATATATATAAACTTTTAGAATACCAGTATTGTTAATACTTTTGTAAGAACATTTATTATTGCAATAATACTTCGATTTGAAACATAAAATCATATTCTAACTGGTTTTCTTTTTTTAATATATTGTACCAATTTTCATAAAAACGGTTGGGAAAAATGTCTGTTTTTTAACCATATTAATATCGGTATTCTGGTACAACTAAATACTATTATGATTTTAACCGGTACTGCGGGCGAATATGTTCTTTGTAATAGTTATAGAGCAACTAAACGTATCATTACGATATTTTTAAAAGTTTTCTTAATTAAATAGATTTTTTTTGTTTTAATTTTCATCCACACTCTCTAAAGGTTTTTTTGTCCTTTCCTTCCTTCCTTCTCCAATGTGTTTCTCGCGTTATGTAAGAGATGTCCCACAACGCATGTTAGTTTCTCTCTTCTTGTATGTCAGTTGACACTGAAAGAGGTGTAGCAAAATTCTATCTCGTCAAACAGAGAAAACCACTTTTCTCTCCGTTGTAAAAGCATAATCTCCTAAGGGAATCAAATTTCTTATGTTCAAAAGAATGTCTTTTCCCTAAGGTAGAGATACCTTCTGAAACATGTTTATTTGGTACATCTTAGTTGTTTGTTTTATAAAGATGAAATAGCTGTGCCGCATTGAAGTTTACCTGTTACTAGAATGAAAGAATCTAAGAATCTAAGTGGGAGTTTCTGTCACTCCCACTAATATGTTTCTAAGAAGATTTAAAAGCTTTTTACGTCACTTATTCACTTAGCTAATTCTAGCAGAAAATAATGGATGTTATTCTTAACGGCATATACGTCATATATTCTTTTATTCCAATAACTACTCGCCTTGAGAATTATGAATGTAAAATAAAAGGTGGATAAAGGATTAGGTGTCAATTATTATTTTAGCTTTTTAAGATAAACATTGATATTTTAAAAAGTTGCTAAGTACAGTGTCCTATTTCTTCCGAATGAGCAACTCACTTCGAAGAATATGAAATATACTATACTTTAGTTAAAATAAAAGAATTTTGACATGTCACAATCATGATATTTTTATACTTATTCTCGTATTATGCGAGAACGTATTATCTCATACATATGAATCGCTTTAGCATTACACATTAAAAATATCCTATTTAAAAGCATTATTCAAAGTATTATATTTTCATTGGATTACGGAGTCTTTCTAAGTACCTACAAATAGTTGGATGACATTTCCTCAGAAGTAAAGTTAAAGCAGCGCCTTTCATTCCTACCTATCATGAAGCAATACTAGAGCAGTTAAAATCTTCATGTATAGTAATAGTACGATTATCAACTTTCGTTTCAAATAAATTCAACATAGTAATCAAATGTTAATGGTTTAAGAATAATATGTACGAATACAACAAATGTGATTTGGAATTTATTCCTTTATATTTCGGAGTCTCTTCCTTTTTTTATATAAAATAATGTTAGCTTTTTGCAACCATTCATTTAAATCAGTAAGCGCTAATTGCAGAATTGTTTTAACTTTACCCAGTCAATGTTCAATTAGAACATTCCTAGTTTTAATTGAACACAGCTAATCATCTTCTTAATTTTTTATTTCATGGTTTTGAAGTAACAACATTGTTCACGGAGGAATTAACTAATTTTATTTGCCTTTTAAGGCAGCTAGATTCAATTCCCTCATGTTTTAATGATAAATAGTTGGCATATCTGGTGGTGCTCTGGGAGTATCCTTAAATATGGACAGGTTGATAATAGATAATGATAGATTAGGATCTATTGTATCATGAATGAACCAAATAGCCAAGAATGGAAGATAGTCATAGCTTACCATTTCAGCAAGGAAATTAAAATGCGGTTTGTATCTTACTATGACCGGGGGGGAGATACTTTAAAAAAAACCTATTACACCTAGAAATGCAAATAGAGGAAAAGGGTTAATGAGTATTTTTTTAGATATTGATCCCATACATGAGACATCGATGGACCTATAATTACGTCAGCACCGTATATGATATGTAGATGATGACCTAGATAGAAGTTTATTGATGTTTTCTTTCTTTTTTTTTTTTAAGAGTTTTTAAGGTTGTAGTTATTTGAAAATAGTTAACGAGAAAGGCTGTTCCAGAGGGCAGATGTAGACGGAATAAAAGAGAAAGAATAAAAACAGGTTAGTGTTTGCTATTGCACAGTAAAGGGTTGCTGAGCAGCTGTTGCTCTAGTATTAACAGGTGAAACAGAAAGTGGAGGAAAAGCTCAGGATAGTCACCAATTCACTCGAGCAGTGACCATGAAAATACCCGTTACATTGACGTAGTGTTGAAATACTGCGACTGTGAGACGGAATTTAAATCGAATCTGTAAGAGTGAGACCATCTATGAGCCTAGTTATTCGCCTATGGACGGCGTCAGGGATTTTAAGGGAAGCTTTAGGTGCACCACCCCAAACATGTGAGCAGTATTCTAAACATAGCAGGATTGAGGATTTGTTTATAGTTAAGAGATAGTTGGGTATAAAAGAGCATCTTGAACGAAGATAATGCCTAGTGTTGTTTCCCAAGATGCTGAGGATGGTATTAATGTGATGTGTTTATGCCAGGAGAGATTGGAGGTAAACGTTAACCCGAGCAGAGTGATCTGATGACTTGTGATTTGTGTATTACTGAGGATAGATGAGCTGGTATCACCTTTCGCGAGAAAATGTAATACTGTGTGTTACGTATCCAAAGGCGTGTGATGTAAACTACGAGGTCAACTGTAGATCTTTAATGGCTGCATCCATACTAGTGATCTCTGATACATTTGTGTGCCTCTAAGTAGTGGAGTTGGCTTTTGATTATTTTCTCAATTATTTTGGAAAGGATAGAGGTGATGACAGTTGTTAATTTAATGGCAGATTTCTATCGCCCTTTGTTGGAATAGGATGGATATAAAATTGCTTCAATGCATTGGGTTAAGTACCAGGTATGTATAAAAATTATAGATACGAGCCAGGATAAGTGTTGGCTCTGAAGGATAGTGTTGGAGAACAATTAGAGAGATGCCAACAGGACCAGAAGAGTTTTAGCACGCAAGTTAGTAATAGTTTTCTCATTTGAGTCAGCTTTTTGGATCGAGATGACGGGTTTAAGGGAATCTTCCAAGGGTTTCTAAAAATTAATAGAAAGAAATGATAGAAAAGCAGTACTCGTGCTCATTCTTTCTCTTTTTGTGTATTTTCAGTCTTCAGTCATTCATATGATTGAAGGACATTTGGTTATCTGAAAGTAAATTTTCTCTTAGCTAAAAGACGTAAAGGTTGCTTGACAAAATCATGTGAATGTTTAACATATATAAAGTTGGTCTGCAGTTATTGATGGAACACTAAAAGCTAATTGTTTTATGTAGTGCTGGCCTTGTCGGCCCGCTTTCCAGCCAACAGTCTTCTTGTTGGAATTCCACCATTGGAGAATGGATGTTTTTAAAACTTTTCGTTTTAATAGGTATTAAAAGTAACTATTTTACTGTAATGTTGCCTTTTCTTTGTCCACTGATGAATAAATATTTATATTTTTTCGTTATCTGTATAATTGATATTTCTGTTCTCTTTATCTCTGAGAACAAAGAGGGTAAGTAATTGAAACTTTCAAAATTTCTTTAGTCAAAATGGGAAATAAGTACTAAAGTTAATCTAATAATTCATTAAATCTAGTTTTTTAGACATTCCCTACATAAAGTCACTTTGAAACCTTGTACTAGCTACATCCATTATTATACCTGGTAGGCGAGGATGAACAAAATCCTCTTTATTATATCAGTCAATACCTTTTGATACCTACGAATCAGATGTGCAGATAAAGTAATTCGTGCTGTTTTATCGTTAGCAGTTATCTGAACATAGTTCAAACAACAACCATGTTATAACGTGTTCCTGCACATTGTTACTTCTCACGGCTAGCTATGGGTCAGCGATTGTACACTGAGGGTTAAAGCTGTCATGTAGGGGTATTTCCACTTCGGTTTCTGTTTGACCAACGAGACATTACCCAGAAAGGATTTGCCAGTAATGACGACGCAGAGACATCAAAAGACTTTTATTGAATCTTTTTTCTCGGTCTGAGATCTAGAGATGCTCTTTGTATTGACGTTGAGCGCTTCTATCAGAGAGGCATACTTCTTGTATGAAGTAAATGTAGCATCCAGGGAAATCTTCGTGGACACAAGCAATTGAGAGATTAGAGATAAAAGAAAAAAAAAGCAGTTGGTTATCCAACACTTTAGGCAAACTTCTATGTTTCTTTCTCCTTTTTTGTAATCCTACATGGGTGAATTATTTATTGATATAGACACACAAAAACGTTTCCTTTTAGAGAAACATTTCATAGATTTAAAACGAACAAAAGAATTACTAAAGTCAAAAACGTGGCATTACAATAAATAAACTAAATTTGTTTATTTTCTTGTCACTTGTATATATTATACAAGAGACACAACTATTGATTTCTCCATCGACATATGCCAGACTTGCTTCATACACTTGACATGAAAATATGCAAATTACATGAACTGTTTTCTATGTAAATGGTGTTATTTTTAATTTAATTAATACATTTATTTACACAGTCAACATCTTTTTTCCTTGAAGTAATATTATTATTATTATTTGACAAAATCTAAATCCTTTAAATTTGTAGTATATATACCGAGAAAGCGCATTTGATCAAATGCACTTTTGTTGTAACCTGAAAGAATAGCACTTTTCCCTTTTATTTTGGTTTTCGAAATACATGAGTTTAACCTCCTACAACGCAAGAAATACTGAAGAAAATAGATGCTAATAATCAAAATACAAATCGATGAAATATTTCGATGGATTTATGTTCTCTTAGAGTGGTAATAGTAGAATAATTTGATGCAGAAACTATAAATTTTAGACACGTTATATTACCCAACATATTTCATTAAATGATTTCGAAAACAATGTCTATCTCTGTGGTTTATTTTAGTAATTCTTCAGAATAACAGTGCGAGTATTTATTCTGTGAACTAACACTGTAACATTGTAAATTGTAAAATGACTTTTTATCGCCGTAATATACAAATCTCGCAAGTTTTATTTGCTTTTCATCAAAAGTGACCACGGGAGAGAAAAGGAAATAAAAAATAAAGGAAAATAGAAGGCGATGGATGTTAATAAGCATCAAATACGAAGCTAACTTCAATCCTTTCTTCCAAAACTATAATAAATATGCAGCTGCAGTATGAATATGAGACACGATACAGTTCTTCTTACATCAGTTGATTAAAATCTATAGAATCATGTGACAGAAGCAAAATAAACATATTCTCGATAAGAGAAACAGCATTCTTTGCAAGAACTGTTTACTCTGTGCTGGTAAAGGGAGCAGGTTTCAGGGATTACACTTGCTAAATAAATATTAGAAAAAGAATTTGCCTTTTCCCTTCGGCATTTTCCAAGGATGGTAGTGAATTTAAGAATTTTCTTAACGACGACATACTCTTAAGGCAGTTAGAAACTTGAAATATTTTGTTAGGATAGTAAAGGATGTTTACACTGTATACTAATTGGGAGTTATTTTTAATGAGTCAACATCATTTCTTTTTTTTCAAAATGCCTTTAACAAGTTTCAGTCAATAGTTCTGTAACCAAAACAGAGAAAATAAACTGTGTAATATGAAACACAGTTCGCTTTTTTTAGATTCAGTTTATTAGTATTTTTGAGTTGCTTTTTAGGCGTTTTTGTGTTAAAAATAGAATTTTACAATAACCCATTTTGTGAAGTATTATGACTTTTTTAAAAGCTTTGAAGAATTAATCTTTATTCATTTATTCCCAGATGATTATTTTATTGGTAAGTGTACAGAAGCACTGTACAATGATGTTTCATTATTTAGTACAGTATTATATACAAAAATGTTATGTTGTGATTTGTACATTGTATTCTTTCCTTATAGACAAAGAGTGTAAAAGTGAGAACAGATCTACACCTAAAATGGAATAGGCATGTTGATTTTTTTACTTCCGTGTGGTCTGATTCCATGAGTGATGTTTGGCTTGTGTGCATCTATCCTCATGTAGAAACTGAGAGTGCGCAGTGCTTTCAAATAGTAAAAACTAGAGTGTACTTTGGATTGATCGTTTACGCATTGGATTGTCGCGATATTCATGTCATCTTTATGGGCTCCCTTTTGTTCCTGAGTTATTATTAGTATTATCCTGATGTTTTCGTGTACGATTCTTAGTTGAAGTGGCTCTTGATTTTAGTGATGCAGATTTTGATTGTCTTCTGTGAGTGAGGTGGGGTAGTAAAAAAGGAGCATCAGTTCTTGTTCGGTGATCTCGTCATCAGATGGTGAGAATACCGGCTTGTACTAATGCGATAATTAATGCAATAGTTTGAGTATGAAAATTTTATATATATATATATATATATATATATATATATATATATATATATATATATATATATATATATATATATATATATATATATATATATATATATATATATATATATATATATATATAGAAAGTGGATGGGCAATATTTATGCCTATGTGCGAAGGGGATGACTGTTATTTGAACAGGAGATAATTTCGGTATGCCGCCTTTCAAATTTTGATTTGGATTTGCACATGTTGCCTCTTACACGGTAAGATAAATCTGAACAGGGAGATTTAGTTTCCAGAGAGTTATTATACCGATTTATTTTTATTCAGACTAGTTTGGTACACTACTTGGAAATCCAATATTTTAGTTTTGAGAGGAATGAAGCATGAAAACCTTAAGTAAGAATGATTTTGGCTGTTCTTCTGGAAACATTTCTATGGATAGAAGAATAACAAGAATAATCATTTATCGAAAAGATAAGTACAAATCATACATATTATCTCAGCTGGTACGAAGGATGGTCTGAAGAAAAGGAAACGTGGAGGAGATTAGAATATTAGCTAAAAAGAGGACAGCGAACATCTACTTTATATTTGGAAAAGAAACTTGTTGAGAAGAGATCGGGGTGTTGGGGAAGTGGAGAGGATATATGTTATTATATTAGCTAGGCAGATAGTTTGTAAAAGATCATAGCTGACAGCGATTACCTCATCATCTCTTTTAGCTGGATTAGTACAGTTAAAGAAGAGAATCTAGTTTGAGTTATAAACCTTGAAGTTACACAGGGAGATTTCATCATATTGGTAGTTGATCAGTAGAAAATCACATTTCATTGACTAATAATGAAAAACGTCAGAGCGCTTCTCAGAATTTAGATATAGCCAACAATTTAGTAGGTTGAAATTCATCGCTTCAACTATTTGAATTCACTTTACAGATATACATAGTTCCAACAAAAGATGTTGTTACTCAGCCTTAATCTGAAACCACACAAACGACTTTGAACACTATTCCTCTTAATTTTTCCACGTTCATTATATTTGAATCCTTTCATCTCAAATGTGACATTTGTGCTTGCGTACAAATGTCACATTTGTACTACTTGACATTTGTACTACTATGTCAGAGAATTCCTAACTTAGAGATTCCGCTTTTTTGATCATTTTTTGTTTATACAAAATTTCTCAGCTCAATTCAATCAAATTCAATTTCAGTATCTATCGCACTCTCTCTACCATCCGTTCTGAAGTATTGATATATTTTCTTGGACAGGATTCGAAACCAGGCTCCTTAGTAGTCTTCTGATCTAAATATTTGTACTAAATTTACCACGAAAACAATTCTTAATGATGAAAACCATTCATCACTTGAAATCTAGTTCACATCTTACAACTATGGACGATGCCACCATTTGTCGATATTTATTGCTTTTATTCCTACGTTTAACCTATTAGTATTTGTTTAGTGAGTTGACTGGCAAGTTTGGGTGGAAACAGAGAGAAACTTCTCCCATATGGCTGAATAAACTCATAAATTTAGAATTAATTCACGGTAACTACAATCTCTACTGGCGTCAAAAATTCTCTCTCTCTCTCTCTGATGACAATTGCTTTTAATACAGTTATACTGGTAGCCATAATTCTATTAAAATAATCATATTATCAATGAAAATAAAGGTTTTATTGAATTAATGTCTCCTCTTAGTAGGAAGAGAAAATAAAAACGTGTCTTGTACTAGAAGTTACGAAATATAGCAAATTACAGTATGTGAGGCACTACCGGCTTAGTAAACATCTGAAGAGACATTATTTAAATTAAGGGGATATTAAATCCCACATTGTTTTAAAACCGAATAAGAAACTCAAAGATCGGAATCAAAGAGTTTCATGCTGAATATAGTATAACTCACTGATGAGATCTCAATAAAGATCGAAACCGGTCTGGGTAGTGACCTACCACCATAATGTATAACATCATACATCTCCTGGGAGATGGGTTTTTACATTATGGAAAATACTAAGGATAGCGATCAGAACTTTCTCCACCTTTGTAACGAGTTGCCCTAGTTTGTACTACGTGCTTTAGCTTACGCTAGTAGTCCCCGATACGTTTATAATTATCGGCATGAAACTCTTTGATTCCGATCTTTGAGTTTCTTATTCGGTTTTAAAACAATGTGGGGTTTAATAGCCCCTTAATTTAAATAAAGTTTTACATCGCCGAAATGAAGCCTATTGGCTCTTTATTTTAAATAATCTGAAGAGGCTTTAAAAGTTGTTCTTACGTCTCTTGAATAGGGTTCTAGAGAATGATGGTCTGTCCAAGATAGTACGTTCACATTCTTTTTTTTATTGGTTGGGGAGGATTCACACAGAAAACAATTTTTTCTACAATGCTTTGGCCTGTAGCTAGTCAGCAGCTACCATTCACTTTATATCTCCAAACTTGTCCCTTTTTACCCCCCCCCCCCAACTTTTGCACAATTCTCTAATAGACTTTTTTTGATCACCCGTTTCCACGCTATGGAGACAGCTGTTCACAAATCCCCCACTAAAAATACTAAATGTTTCAAACTAAAAATAAAATAAATATTAAATAAATATTTAAAATCAATTGTCAGTTGGATCTATTTTTAAATGTAACTAACGACAAATATTTGGGAAAATATTCACAAAATAATATATATAAATATACTAATAGGAGCCTGTGTAGCTCAGTGGATGTGGCGTTTGCACACCATCGCGCTAGGCCGCACGAAGGAAGTCTTGGTTTCGAGTCTAGTCGGCGACTAGAGGAAATTTTTCTAAGCCTTTTTTCGACCGGTTCCCGAGTTAGTCGATCTCTGGCACGGGTAAGCAGGTTTTTCCTCCCGGAAACTCGGGTTTTTCGTCCTGTAAACTCAAGAAAATCGACCGTAGAACCCACATTATTTCAGACATTAAATATATTGTGTTAGGGTTAGAGACCACGAGATGGCGGCACATTTGAGCCGTCTCTCTTCACTGCGTACCGCTTAATTAGTGATAGCCTTGGGCCATCTGTCTCTGATTGGGTACCAGTGGAGATTGAACTGCCCACTCAGTCTCCAAAAGTTAGATAGGGCTAAATGGCCTCGCCTACTCCCGTATACGGGAATAAAAAGGCGTTAGCTGATTTTTTTTTTTTTTTTTTAAAACGTAATAATTAATATTTTAATGTCCTTTATAAGAATAACGCATACTCAGTCAAATATTATAACTTCTGTCCTAATAACATGAAGAGGTGTACTTGATCAGTCGCTATCGATGAGTACATTGTATCATTCATCGTATGGTCCTATTGATATCAAAGATGTAAGCGATTCCTAGGAAAATATCTCCTTACTATAATGATGCCACACCACACTAGCTCGTTTCTTCTGGAACCTGTGAAACATTGGGATAATTCTTCTCCTGAAATTTTCCCTTATTTCTCCACATACCATCTAAATGGCATAGCCTGGTACAGTTTTCATCCTAAAAACGAAAGCTTTTTCAAGTCTTCAGTGATCCTATGACATCTGCAAGATACAAATTGTAGACTTGTAGACGCAGAGGTCTATAATTAGCGAAGGACATACGTAGGAGAACATTTTGTGGACCGAAAAAAACTCAACCATTCATTCATTCATTCGTTCGTTCTCTCATTAAGGCTAAATTAATGGTCAGTTGGTGCACAAAAAAATTTCTTCTTGGGGTATACACACGATGGGCCAGACCGCATCCATGTGTAAATAGTTTCCAAATAGTTTCCTGGATATTGTCACGCTTCAACCACAGCTTAAAAGATTTCATTTTTTTCGAAGTCCGTAAGATCACTTCGCTGGCATGTCGATCAACAATAGTACGTCGCACACCTCAAGTACCATGTATATTGGCTTTCGGTGCGATACGAGTGCCATCTGGGTTGGTGAAATGGCCTATTGCGTAATAACTGAGGATGTGATAATATATTGACTTAAATGTGTAAGTTTTATCCCATATATTCAAATAGCAATTTTGGTAACAAGATTTCTTCTTTCCATATAGAGAAAATGTATTTGTGAAAAACGTTCTGGATTTTTAGGAGAGAAAAATTAATAATAAATGAAATCGTTATTACCAATCTTAGGATACTTAATGTAAGATTTAACATTTATACCGAGCCAGTTAATGCAGTTTTATTATATATGCAACAATAGTAACCTTCAGTTTTATTCATTGAAGAAGCTGAAACTCTTCTTTTCTTTAATTATGTCGTCCTAAATTATCTAATTATAATACTTCAGTTATTCCGATATTATCTATCTTCGTTTAAAGCAATTGAAATGAGAAAATAGCAACAAATTGGAGCTGAGCTTGACGCGGTTATTCTTCAATACTCGAAGTATTTAGCAAACAGGAAAGCACGGACTGCTTCTCTATATCAATTCTCTTTTCAACCCCATAGATGTCTTCTATACTATCATACAGTGAGATGCAACACTCGTATTTCTTTATGTTTACTTCAGATTATATGTCATGAGGTTCTGTAAACTGTAACTTCAATCTCTTAACGCATTGAAAGTTTATTTTCAAAATATCGTAAGCGTATATTTAAAATTCCTAAGTTATTCTTATCATGCCTTCATTATGGCGTGAAATTGCTCACAAATGTCATTAACCTTTTGATTATATTCTTTCATAGCGTTTGTCGAAAGTTTCTCAACAAGCGATGGAGAGTGCTACAGTTTTGTTCATGAAAATGTACTCGACCCTGCAAGTGGTCTTCTGGCAAAGAGCGATTAATCTTCATTACGTGGTTGGGTGAGAGATGAAGGATCGATTTCTCAAACGGATGTTTGTGTTAATATCCCGGAGGAAGGGAATTACTAGGATTTCCAAGTCTTCGATTTTCAGCTTTCATAAAGATAGTGAAAATAAGAGCGAGGTTTGTTTGTTATGTTAGATGTTATCCTATTGTTATCGCCTTATTCTTGTTCATTTTGCTGGAAACGTTACTAAAGCCAGTATCACTTGTTTCAATGAGCATCATAAAATGCTGAAAATCTCATTAACCTACGGTATCCATTTAATGGGTGTACACACACACACAACAGGTAATTAGAGACATGCACTAATGTACAACGAACACTTTTATAGGTAAGTTAGTCAACTGCTTTAATTGATTACATCATTAACAAATGTGAGGTACGCAACTGCGTATAATTTTCAAAGCATTTTCCGTCATGAAGAATCCATGCATAAATATTACGTGGTGAAGTGCACTTCTGAGCACATCGGCATAATGAACCCCCTAATTGCTTCGCATATTTTAAAAATGCTCAGGTAATTCTCTCTTCTCAGTTTTTCCTCTTTTCCTATTAGCCTATCCATCTATCTGAATAAGTAATGATATATGTTGAAGCGCATCTTTGGTATTATGGAAGCATAGCACTCACAAAGTAACAGAATATTTGATACGAATAATGATAAGTATCTGAATTGGTAAGTATACTGTATAATTTTAACAGAAAGTTTCCCTAGATATGAAGTGCAAATAAAATTATACTTCAATTTTTGACTTGCAAAACAATACAATTTTATTAACAATGTATTATTATTATTAAATGCATTCGTTGTTGTTGTATAATAACAATTATCATAAATGTATGATAACATTTTGATTATTTAAAAATATAACATTTTTCTTTTATATGCAAATATTAGTCGTGTAAATTAAACAAAAATATTAAAATGTGACTACATTTTCAAATATTATTGCACATCATAATATGCTGTCCTGCTACTCGAGATAATCTGGTCTCTATCGCGAATTTTTTAATATGCATTTAAAATTATTATTAAACTTAATGCGAATATTTTTGTTGTTAATAGTGCAGCTACTCATATTATTATTATTATTATTATTATTATTATTATTATTAAGAGAGACCTACAGGGAATCAAGAACCAATCGAGGGAGACCTATTTGCACCAGCTTCATACCTTTTATTGAATTCATTCAAGCTACATTCGCACAGACACACACAACATCCAACGGCAATCGATTCCAATTACATACTACTCTATGAGAGAAAAATCTACCCCTAATCCCCTTCCTGATAGCATTCATTCTCAACTAACATGGATGCTCTCGGGTCCTTTCCCCATCCTCCATAACATGAAAATTTTCACCTATTGAAATTCTGTGTAACCCTTTCAGAAGTCTGTAAGTCTTAATCATATCGCTCCCTCTTTCTCTTGTTTGCTAGTGTCTGCAGCCTACAAATTCTGAATTTCTTCATAATCTACATTCCACAATCCTGGTATCATTCTTGATACTTCCCCTTGCACTCTTGCCACTGTATTAGGATAACAACGGAAACCAGGAGACCAGGCCTGTGCACAGTAATCAAAGTCAGATCTTATGAAAGCCTTAGAAAGAGGCAAAATGACCCTTATCTTTACATGTCAAGGTTCGTCTCAGCATTGCCATTATTTTCTGACTTGTACTTACAACTTTTGCTATATGGCCCTTGAACTTCAACTTTTTGTCTACTAAAACTCCAAGATCTATAGCCTAACTAGTTTCTTTAAGCATAATCCCGCCAATATAGTAAGACATTGCATATCTAATCACACACCAAAGTGAATGAATTTACATTTATTAACAATGAAATGATATCCATTTAAACATGCCCACAATTCCAGCCTATTCAAATCATTCTGCAAGTAGTGCATATCAGCAACACACCTGATTACCCAACCTCTCTTTGCATCAGCAAATAGCTGTATGTCACTTGTCAAATCCTTCCCAATGTCATTAATGTACAGATTGAATAACAATGGACCAAGAACTGATCCTTGAGGCATACCACTAGTTACCTTGAATCTTATAGATCATATACCACTTTTTTGTTATCTGTCAGTGAAACATCCTCTTATCCATGCTAATAGTTTATAATCCGATCCCATATTCTCCAATTTATGGAAAAGTATTCCATGTTGTATTTATTCTGTCAAAAGCCTTAGCAAAATCCAGAAGCACACGTATAATGGTGTATCAATTCCCTTTGCTAAAATATCACCTTCCCATTTTAACCCATGCTCTTCATTGCAAAGTAGAGATTCTCGGTCAACCCATTTCTGAATAAGAGTCCTAACCAACTTTTCCGACATCTTCACCATCCCTCCTGAGAAACTGATTGACCGATAGTTAGATACATCAGTCCTTGCACCTTGTACAATGGGATGACTATACATTCTTTCCACTCCTGCTGAATCTTTCCTGTTCTGAGACTCAAATTATTTAGCCTGGTCAAATGAATAGTCAGTTTAACTGAACACTCTTTTAGTATCCGTGAAAATATGGCATCAGTTCTTATTGCAATATTCCTATTCAGTTTGTGCAACAGCTCTAGTACTTCCAACGCAACCACATGAGTTTGCTCACAGTGGTGAAGAGGCAATTCAATCTGTACATTAATGACATTGGGAAGGATTTGACATGTGATATACAGCTATTTTCTGATGATACAAAGATAGGTAGGGATAATCAGGAGTGCTACTGATATGCAGTACTTTCAGCATGATTTGAATAGGCTGGAATTGTGGACATGTAAAAATGGCTATAATTTCAATGTTAATGAATGTAAAGCCATGCACTTTTGTGTGATTATTATTCATTTAGATATATTAAATCTACTTATTGTAACAAACTTTTGTATGATATAACCTATATTCAGTATAACTACTTTTGAAGACATCTAATTTCTTTGAAAGAGAAAAATTAAGAAGAGTTATTAATGGTCATTCTAAATATGTAGGTTGCATGAATATACCTTGCCAACAGTGGAGGAGTTCTCTTGTTGGGTTAGTATCCCTTCAGGGAACTTGAACAGCCACTGATCGGAAAAGGAATAAAGAACCCGAAACTAAAAGAGGAAATACTAACTACCACCTGAAATATTAGAGAGAATGAACTGAATTGAAGAACTTGAAAATCATAACAAAAAATGTGTGCAATATCAGAGACAAAGAAAAAGGCCCAGGAATAAAGAAAATCGGCAGTTATATATTAATATATATACACTTCTTGGAAAGACTGAATTTTTTCTGTAACACCATGGTGCGAGCAACAAATAACCATGGCGCCACCTTAATATCATTTAGGACCTTCGATGTAGCACACCTATGGGACACAACTTCCACAAGCGTACGATAGGGATCAATGCGAATTTTGAACCATTCTGCCATTAGGCATGTAATGAGATCTTGGACTATTATGGTGGTGGACCTCCGTGCAGGCCAGTCAAGTGTGATGATGTTGATGTTAACAAACCAAGTAATTGAAGTAGCAACCTTTTAACGTGGTGCATTGTCTTGTTGCAAGAGATAATGGTCACTTACCTAGAAATGCTCAAAGTATAAACATCGCATTGCTTAAAATGTTCAGTTACCTTTCAGAGTTCAGTTTTCGTGGTACCACAAAAAAAGGTCAAGCCCAAACCAGGAAAAACAGGACAACGCCATCACATCACCATCCCCAAATTTCATGATTGGGGTTACGCATTCCTGCCGACAACGTTCACCCGGCATCTTCCACACACACACACACACACACACACACACACACACACACACACACACACACACACACACACACACACACACACACACACACACACACACACACACACACACACACACACACACACACACACACACACACACACACACACACACACATTCCCTCCATGTGGGAGGCACCTGTTCTTGGTGGAGGGGACCTCCCAGTGGTCGTACTGGCCCTTTTCATTCTTCCTCTTTTTCTTTGCTTTACTTTCCGTATTCTTGGCTCTGTTTCTCCTGAATTATTTTTACTATCCTAATTTCCAGACCACCAACACTGGGATCCATCGCCCTGCCGCTGTGTTTACCTTGCGGTGCGACTCGTGGACAGCCAAAAAGGGGAATCCTGGTAGTCTTGTACTACTTTGGCCCCTTCTTCGGCGAGACGGGAGTCCTGGATGGCCCAGTCAGGATCAATCGGCTGGAAGGGCAAGGATCAACGGTATTCCAGTAAGTCTCTCACCCTATGATCCTGGGTCGGGATCCTAGATATTCTGTAGTGCCGGTGTAGCGTCCAGGGTGCCCTGGCGTTCCACTCCTGAGCGCAGTCTTTGCTTGCCTGGTAGTGGGTGGGGAGCTCTGGCGCCGAACTAAAATCTCCTTGAGCTTGAATCCTTCATCCTCAAATGTTTCAGGGACGTAACAAAGTCCCAACCAAGTACTGATACCTTAGATTCAGCATATGGAAACAGAAGCAAGAAACAAAAGAAATTGGATACTAACATAAATGTACCAACCTTTTTAATCATTCATGCAACAGGTGAAAAACGAATTGGGAAAATATCACCCTTCTGTATTCAAAAAGGTTTAGAAGGAATGGCAGGACCTCCTAAAACTGTTTACTAAATTGCGTTCTGGTGATATCCTCGTGGAAACACTCTGTCAACAACATTCCGAGAAACTACTGAGAGCAACGACAATAGGTGGAATACAAATCGCAGTAACACCTCATAGAGCACTCAATTCCAGTGATTCTACTACGTTCCTGATGAGGAGATATGTTCAGAGCTTAAAGATCAAGGAGTGACGGGTGTGAGGCGCATTCTGATACGTAGGGATAGTCGCCTGGTTTCAACCAAGAACATCATCCTTACTTTTAATACACCCAAGCCTCCGATATCTGTAAAAGCAGGGTATCGGATCACATGTCCTGTTAGAATGTACATACCTAACCCGCTGAGATGCTTTATATGTCAGAGATATGGACATGCCCAAACTGTCTGTCGTGATTCTACTACCTATGCCCGATGCGGTAGTGAAGAACATGATAACAAATCTTGCTGTGAAAAAAAGCTAAATGTGTTAACTGTGAAGGAGATCATCCAGCGTACTCTCGTGCATATCAGAAATGGAAAGATGAAAAGAGATACAAAAAATTAAAACAGAACAAAACATAACATATCAGGATGCAAAAAGAAAGCTGGCCACCATTGCACATGTTCTGAGAACCTCTTATGCTGAAAAAGTAACAATTAAAAAAGTGTCAACAGCAACTCAAACATGTACGTCTGTTCCACCATCTGATAATTTCACCATACCTGAACTTTATGATCGCAAAGTGCTTCTCTGTTGAGCGCATTAATCACAAGACCTATGGCTTTACTTCAGAGACAACTTCAAAAATGGTCCCAGTCGATAAAAACTCACCTGTCAAAAAAATTGTGGAGGAGATATCACTCAAAGATAACCATCAGACATTCGCACAGAAAAAATGGATACCTCGGTACCCACTGAATGTAAACTAAACTTTCCAACTGACCTTAACACATTTGATGTTTTGAACACTCTACCAGAGGAAGAGATGGACACTGGACGTCCATACTTCCCTAAAACAGTGGATAAATATAAATCTGACAAAGGTAAGTCCTCAACTTCCTGAAAACAAAACAAGTCAATAAAATCAAGACAATAGGAAAATGTTTACAATGGAACTGTCGGGGGATTCGCCAGAATACCGATGATATCTATATCTTGTTGCAGAAACACAAACCTTTCTGTCTACAGGAAACGTACTTAAGACCCAATGAGGACCGTACCTTCAGGAATTTCACTGTTGTATGTAAGGACAGAACTGGAGGTGGTCCTGCTCATGGAGGAGTAGCTATCCTGGTGGGAAGTGATATTCCTTTCCAACATGCCCAGCTTAATACTACTTTGGAAGCAGTAGCGATTCGGCTCTCTGTGGGAGTCCATGTTACAGTATGTTCAATTTATTTACCACCGAGTGCTGAGTTAAATGAAATTAATCTTGACAATCTTATCTTGCAACTGCCTGAACCCATACTTTTGATGGGTGACTTTAATGGTCACAATACTCTGTGGGGTACTGCCAACACTAACAGACGAGGTCGAATCATTGAAAGAGTCCTGGATAATAATAACCCCTCCCTTTTAAATAATAAAGTTAATACTTTCTTTCATATGCCTACCTGTCCATATTCTGCAATTGATCTTACAATCTGTTCCCCTTCCATTCTTCCACTGCTCACATGGGACGTTGAAGAGAACATGTACGGAAGCGATCACGTCCCTGTTCTATGCACAAGGTCCTCACAAGAACCATGTTCACCCAGACGAATACCTATATGGGAAATGGACCAGGCTGATTGGAATAATTTTTCTCATCTTGCAAAATTTAATGCTGACGCTATCAGTCAAACACCTATCAATGAAGCGGTAAAGTATATAACAGAGTGGACTGTCCAAGAAGCAGCAGCAACCTTCATCCCGAAAACATCATCACAGTTTCTATTCTATCCAAAGCCTTGGTGGAACCCAGAATGTCAGACAGTCAAAAAAGATCAACACAGAGTATGGGGCATATTTCGTAGATACCCCCACCACATCAAAATTAATTGCTTTCAAGCGTGCTCGAGCCAAAGCACGTTATGTGAGACGTCAGAGTCAAAAACAATCATGGATCCAATTTACTACATCAATTAATCAAATGACCAGTCCAAAAATTGCATGGGATAAAATCCGAAAAATGAAGGCAGATATAGCACACGTTAATTGTCTACCTTAGACCATAATGGAAGTGTTATTGCTGATCCCAAAGCTATTGCAAACACTTTGGGGGAAACCTTTGCTAGAATCTCAGCAACAGCTTCATATTCTCCTGAATTTTAATACTGAAAGAGCAGCAAGCGAAACAAAGGCTTAATTTTTTCTA
The DNA here is from genome assembly GCF_054136105.1 of Typopeltis vanoorti. NCBI lineage: Eukaryota > Metazoa > Arthropoda > Arachnida > Uropygi > Thelyphonidae > Typopeltis > Typopeltis vanoorti. The sequence continues at coordinate 85,510,221 of NC_143556.1, read as the reverse complement.
CCAACATTCTTCGCCATATAATCAGCCATTTGTTAAGGAAGAACTAAAAATAGCTATCTGCAATCCCTCCCTAGTGCAGTGGGGCTGAGGACATCCATTATGAAATGATAAAACATCTACCATCATCTTCTGTCGATCTTCTTATCTCATTATACAATAGAATACTTTCAGAGGAAGCGTTCCAAATTCTTGGCATAAGTCAATTATCATTGCTATCCCAAAACTAAAAAATCCAATACAAACAAATAATTATCGACCCATTGCTCTGACCAACTGTCTTTGTAAGATACTGGAGAAAATGGTTAATGCCAGACTTCTGTGGTATTTAGAATGCAACAGTCTTCTCTCCAGTACAGAGTGTGGTTTCCGTAGACATCGTTCAACTTTAGACCATTTGGTTCGTTTAGACATTTGCGTAAGAGATGCATTTCTGATGCCAAAACATCTCATTTCAGTTTTCTTCGACATGGAATAAGCTTATGAAACAGCCTGGAGATATAGCATATTAAAAGACCGCTATAACCTAGATCTCAAAGGACACCTTCCGGTATTTATTAAAATTTTTGTCTAGGCGAACTTTCCAAGTCAGTGTAAGAAGTACGCTATCTCGACCATATCATCAAGAACAGGGTGTTCCACAAGGCTCTTAAGTGTGATCCTTTTTTGCTATTAAAATTAACGCAATCATTGAACAGCTTCCTTCCACTGTAGACAATGCTCCGTATGTTGATCACTTCACAATTTACTGTCACTCAGGTAACATGAGGGTAATTGAAAGCCAACTTCAGCAAGCAATTGATCATGTCTCCTCATGGGCTCTTAATAATGGGTTTAGGTTTTCAACAGAAAAAAAAAGTGTCTGTGCACATTTCTGTCGAAAACGCACTCATTACCCAGATCCTGAATTAAGAATGGGACATACTATTATTCCAGTAGCTACAGAAACCAAGTTCTTGGGACTCATCTTTGACAGAAAACTTACATTTCTAGCTGACATTCGTCAACTAAAAGAAAAGGGCAAAAAAAACTTTGACCCTCCTTCTCACTCTATCCTCTACTAAGTGGGGTGCTGATCGAGCTTCATTGCTCCATCTTTATCATACACTTATACGTTCAGCTGGATTATGGGTCCCAAGTCTATGGTTCTGCAAGACAGAGTAACCTACGATGGTTGGATTCCATCCATCATCAAGGTATACAGATAGCTACTGGTGCCTTTCGCACATCACCCACTCAAAGTCTTTATGTTGAAGCAAATGAACCGGCTCTCTCACTTCGACGGAAACAGTTATCTCTTAATTATGCCCTAAAAATAAAATCTCTCCCAGATCATCCTACATTGACTAGTATTTTCTCTCTGCATTGGGAAGCTCAATATCACACACGTCAAACTGCTATACATCTTTTTGGTATGCGTGTTAGAGAAACTCTGCAAGCTGTTGGTATAAATGTTGACAACATTAGCAACACTAAACATAACAGCGTCCCTCCATACAGGTTTTCACACCATCCTGCAACCTCTCACTTTGTCAGCTACAGAAATCTTATACTCCATCATCCAATCTACCTACAGTTGTTTAATGCATACAAAGTAGCACACGCTGATTTCTTACCCATCTATACGATGGTTCAAGAACTAATACCTCTGTTGGCTGTGCTGCTGTATTTCCTGACATTATTATCTCAAATCAGATCCCACCAGACTGCAGTAATTATACAGCAGAGTTACATGCCATTCAGCTTACACTTGCGCATATAAAAGAAAACTTCTACCAAAAATATATAATTTACACAGACTCATTGAGCTTTTTACAGGCTATCTCCTATGTATAATCCACATACAGTATTTTATGAGGTGCTACACCTGTTTAACGAAATGAAAATCCTTAATTTTGATGTTCACTTCTGCTGGATTCCCAGCCAACATCGGAATTAAGGGAAATGAGGCTACAGATGCAGCTGCTAAATCAGCTCATACCATCTCCACATACTGTTTGACAGTTCCATATACAGACTAAAGACAGCTTATAAGATCAAAGTTAATTGCTCAGTAGGAGACATCATGGCAGGAAACATCGACAAACAAATTTATATGACATTAAACCTTAAATTAAGCACTAGCATTCTAGTCAACGTACAAAGAGAAATGAGGGGATTGTTCTTGTTAGGCTCCACATATATGACAGTCACCTTACACATTCTTATTTACTGAGAGCTGATGATCCTCCCATATGTGAAAAATGCAACACACATCTCACTATTTATCATATTCTAGCAGAGTGTCAACAATTTACACGAGAGAGGAATGCAATTTTCACCTATCTAACCAAGCCATATACACTCAGGGAAATGCTAGCAGACTCAGGCAGATTGCATTATGTTTTTAATTTTTTAGAAAGAATTAATTTGTACAAACACATTTGACTGTAAATTTGTTTATATGTAAATACTGTATTGCTTAACTTAACTTTTATACATACATATTATTCATTAGTTTAATTTTTGACCAATTATGTATTACTGAAGACCTTGATCTTGTATATTTGTGTCACCCTGTTGTAATTTTGCTAATATGTAAATACCACAATGCTAAACTTAATTTTTATGCATATATGCTGTATAATAATTCCTTTCTGACTCTTTTTGTATTAGTATAATAAAATTTGTTGTAATCTTACTATATGTAGATACTGCTTTCCTTGACTTGTTTTGTATATGCATATGTTAACCTGTACTGTTATCTACTTATGTACTGCTGAAACCCCTGCAGTAATTTTGTTTATATGTGGAAACTGCATTATTTAACTTAAATTTTTATATGCATTTTATTTACTAGTTTATTTTTCGACTAATCATGTATTGCTAGGACACCTTGTCTATTTGCGTACCTTCTAGTAATTATGTTTATATGTATAGCTAAATTCTGTTTTCTACTGCATTGCTAAATTTAATTTTCATTCATGCATATTTTATAACAATCCCTTTTTGTCTATATTTCTACTGCTGTAAAAGCATCTGTTATAATTTTACATATATGTAGATACTGCATTCCTTGTCTTGGTGTTGCGTATTTTATGTATTAACTTATGTTGTTAACTATTTTTGTACTATCGTAATAACCTCTGACCTTGTGTGGTGCTGTGCCCTCTGCAGCAGTTCTGTTTATCTTTAGATGCTACTTTGTGGAACTAGATTTTGTACAGACATATTGTTTATAATTTTCTAAAATTTGGCACAAAGACAACACAGTATGACCTGTGTTGTCTTTGTGCCAAATAAACCACACACACACACACACACACACACACACACACACACACACACACACACACACACACACACACACACACACACACACACACACACACACACACACACACACCAGCTTTCCAAGCTTCCACGTCCCACTGTACACGGACTTTGAACCCTTAAAGACGACGCTGCATGTTGGTTCTAGTAATGTGGAGTTTCATACTGAGGTCCCATGAAAACCATGTTGTGATCCGCAGTTCTGAAAGTTTCTGTGTAGATTCGTGTTCCACTTGATTCTTGGAACTCCGCATTTACCGTGTCGCAGACGAATGGTGGTTTTAGAATAAAAATGTGAATAATAATTTGAGAATTAAATGCAAGAATTAACAACGTGACTATTCCAGTTATATGCCAAATTTTCGTGAAGGTATAATAATGACTGGAATAAATCTCGACAATTTTTACAAATAATGAATTAGGAATAAATAATACTGTTTTGGACATAAAAATACAACCAAGAAACATGTAATAACACTCGTAATGAAAACCTGCCATCGAAATGATAGTTGATACTCTTTAAAACATAAAAACACAAACAAACGAGCAATCGGTTTTAAAAATGGAAAACTTTTAAAGTTATTGTAGCTAAAGAAGCAGCTAAAAGCTATCAGCAATTTTTATCTTGTCTATTGACTGCGTATGTTCTTCGGCCGACTGCCTACTATGCGGAATGAACATGAGAGATGGAAATTCCTGTCATCGACTCATGAGACCGAAAAACTCACGCTCATAGTTACAATCCTTCCCCCCTCCTCTTTATGAATGCTCCACTGGATTTGAATCTACACACCTTGTGAGTTTCCTCGTGTATTTTTGATTCGAAAATTTAACGTCCAAATTTTCTAATTGCGCAGTTTTTCTCAACCTTCTTTCATGTGTGCCCCATTTTTTAATATTAGTTTTTGTGTCCCCGCACCTTTCCCGCTTGCAATTCTTGTAATGAGACACTGATAAAACCCAGAAAAGTTAGCAAAACAACAACAAAAAAAAAAAACTACGAATTAATTAATTTTTTTAAATATTCACATAAATTTAAATACGTCATCAAATCTTTCGAAAATTTTATAGATCTGGCATCATTGCACAGATCGATGAATCGTATCGGCCTTTCGAAAACATGTATGGCAAGTAGGCAGTAACACTGCAACAGTGACCAACAGTGAGAAGTCGATGGTCGGGTTATTTTACTCCTATTCGCAACGACTGTTATACACAGTATAAAAACAGTCTTTTCTAGTATAGAGAAATGTATGCATTTTTAATTGGATGTAAGCGGACATATGACGACTGTGGAGCGGCGACGTCAACAAATTCATGTTCACATAATAGTAAATTCATGAACGTATACAGCAGAATATTTAGATTTCGGTTTTACAAAGACAGTTTTTACAAAGAGGATCGGTTTTACAAAGATGGTGAAGAAAGACCACTGTGTGTTATTTGTTCGAAAATTTTAGCGGCTGATAGCATTTAAAACCGAATAAACTTAAAAGGCTTTTGCCATTTCCAACATCTCATTTTTATGAAATCGGGTTTTCTGCAGTGGCTGCCTTAAAAGAAATGTAGATCTCAGTTAAATATAGAAAGAGAACTAATAGTGTTAATTTACAATGTATTACCATCATATGAAAAGCTTTGCTCGGCAACACAGGCCGAAGGAAGCCATTAATTTTTAGATTCAGTGTTATTGTTTAGTTTTAATTAGTTGCTCGGTATATTTTGCAATATTGATACGTTCCCGTGAGTGTAACTAGTTTATTCACTACAGTTGATTTTATGCATTTTATTATTTTATTTTCAGAGTGTATTTTATGTTTTTGTTTTCATATGCTTTTGTTTCAATAAAGTAGGTTATCAGTTTTTCCTTTGATCTCCAATTTCTTCGCGCCCCCCAAAGGGGGGCGCACCCCATAAGTTGAGAATCACTGAATTACGGTAACCATACCACCTTTGATGGAATCTTCAATAGAAAGCCTTTTGTCTTACTATTCTGATTAATAAGGCAATGTGTATGTACCGTCTATAATCTCCGATTTTAAAGTCTATTTCGTTAATCCTTTCTTCTGACGTATCTTTTTTTTTTTTTTTGCAAATTATTTTGATGTCTCATGTTCCAATTTTCGAATATTCAGATTTTTTTTTTCTGTCTGGCCTATGCAGATTTTGCCATCAAAGCAATATTTTCTAGAATCCAAGAAATTGCCAAAAATTATTATTATTTCTTTGGGGGTGTAACTGCCAGAAAAACGCATGCAAATAAATATTATACACTGGTCTCATAACTTTTGTTACTTTAACCAAAATTGATATCAGGTCATTAACCTACCAATCGATAAATGCTATGTTGGTAAGTTGATGTTATTAGCAATATGTTTTAAGTGGCACGTACCTCTTGTTCACTTTAGGTATATCATTTAAACCAGGAATAATTGAATATCTAGATTGGTTTTACTTGTTTATTTTCTTCTTCGAGTAAATAGCGCATGTTGTTTACAAAGTAATTGGTCTGTCGATTGGCTCTCCAAATTGTATCCCTATCAGAGTTGGATAAGTAGAACAAGGATTACAATATCGTTAACACAAATGACTAAATCTTGCGTAAGTGGAGCCTACTAACAAGGATCTTAAATTGTTTTTATAGTTTGCTAAGAAGCACTACTCAGTTGCCGTTTATAAATGTGCAATTTTATTATCTGCGGTCGTTTTATTTATATAATTTTCTACTTAGTTCGGGATAAGATAAACTATAGCAGAAATAAAATACGACAGGATTGATTTGTTAAAATTCAAAAAAATAAAACAAAATAAAATAAAGACGGCAATTCAGCCAATAATTTTACGTCAACATCTATTTTAAGGAATTGTTCGAATATAATCAGTGTTATCTCATTTTAACCTCCTAGTACCGTTAGTTAATTTCATGAATTGAAAGATTGATTTTATTTTCTGTTTTTATTGGTACCACCGATCGATTTTCCTAAACGATAAATCGATACTAAATTATTTCCTATTCAACTAAACTCTTTGTTTATGTATCATCTATCATTTGCCCGCTTCCCTTATGTACCGTTTGATACGTAGTTTGTGTACTGGAGATATCATGTTGACGTTTTTTCGTCTACTGCTTTTTCCTACCGGTAGTGAAAAGCAAAAGATTTTGCAAAGTTTAGAAAAGCTATGTTCAGACCCGTATTCCATTTACTTATGTCGAGCTGTCTGTGTGCGCTACTAGGTAAAGTAAGGCATGTTATTATCGATTAGATTTTATTTCAAGAATCCTTTTTATGTCTCGTACTATATATCACGAAAGCACTTTTGGAATGGTAGGATAAAGCATCATGCATCAAAAAACAAAAGTTTCTTCTGATTGATTATAACTTAGTGAAAAATTTTTAAATATTTCCTGTTCTTTGGAAACCTATGATTACTTGTGTATTAACTTATTATTATGTAACCAGCACAACAGTGATTAATACGAGTTCGTTGTTTAACGATCGGAGCACATACATTTACAAAATTAGAAACATCTCATATACTCCACTATAATAATAGCAATTCCGTTTGCTAATAAAAACAACAACAATTATAAAACCTGTTGGTATTGAAAAAGTACAGTAAATTATTAACAGATAATTATGTTTTCATTTTCGGATTATGCCAATGTGTCCAAATAAGAAAAACAAAACATTCCTTGAACCTTCAATGTACAATGAAATTGGATTCACTTACAGAACTTATTCTTTGGTCGTTTATAACTAAACAAATGATAAGCTAATTTTATTACGATAACATGTATCTTTTATTTTGATGCGAATTGATTTGTGATGTAGTTATGTCGAGGCAGAAAAGACTGATAAAGAGCATTTCCGGTTTTATTTGTTTGTTTATGGGATGAGGTAATATAAGGTTATAAGAAGAAAACCTAGTCTATCCACAATAAATTGGCAAAGTTACCTTGCATTCAAAATTCCATATGGAGAGCCGGCTGGAGGTTTTGCGGAGCCTAGGGAAATAGTTATTAGTGGGGTCCAAAATATTTGCAAGAAAGAATTTTTTTATCGAAAAATCATATAATTTTATCAAACATAATTTAATATTTATGTTTAATAATAAAATTATTAAACATAAACATTAAATTATGCGCGGTTGTCTTGGTTTCAGGCCCGAAAAACCGACCTTTGAACCGTCCCTGCCCATATGAACGTTCCTTGACGTTTCGAATTTAGGTCATTCAACTGAATAGTACGTTTCTTTCTTTTTTTGCTCTGTTTTATTTTGACATAAATCATCCTAATTGTTTGATCTTTAACACCAAACCTTCTTAGTCAAAGAGAAAATAACTAATCAACAAGAAAAATATAATACAGCGAGTACATGGGAGTACTGTTGTTACTTCAAATTATAGAACGTAACTGATAATTATATTTTCATTTTCGGATTATGCCAATGTGCCCAAATAAAAACAAACAAAACAAAAAATGTATACATAAACGCTAGTTTATGTCTATGTTTAACCCTGCGGAGGTCGCGACTGATCTGACAGATACAAAAATTATTTAATATAAATATTCTTACACATATCCAGTGTATAGCTGGGAGGTCATGAGTAGCTGCGTATGCATATATTACGAGTGATATTCCACACAGTTTTTGCGGTCAGTTTTGGTTTAACACGTGTTATGAGTTGTGTGATAGTTCCTAGTAAATTGTATCTGAGAGATACCTCGACCTCCGATGTCAGTATAGTATTGGTTTAGTTTTTATTTATTTATTTATTTACCGTTGAAAATGACTGGAAAAATATATCAATTGGATAATCCATCAGATGCTGAAGAGATTCAGCGATTTTTGTTACTCGAGTCCGATGATGAGAATGATAGAGTCGAATGCAAAAGTGAAAGTGATATTTGATAGTAAATTGTATCTGAGAGATACCGCGAACTCTGATGTCAGTACAGTATTGGTTTAGTTGTTGTTTTTTTCTTTGTTTCTTTGTTCAATAATTTTTAGATTGTAACTTAAAATAAATAAACCATCATGTATTATATTTGCAGTGATTTGTTTTAAGTTTCATCGCATTTTAGCACATACTAGTAATGAATATCTCTTAGATACACGCGACCTACGCTGCAATTTTTTCGACCGTGAATTCCGCAGGGTTAAAGAGCAAATGATTATTATTTATTTATTTTTATTTTTATTTTTATTTTTTGTTCTTTTAGCGTTTGCCTATTTGGCGAGATGAAAAACCAGGTTGATGTCTGGATAAACCCTTTGAACTTTGCACGAAGCCTGCTAGAATCAGCAGTAATTTATGAGTTAGTGATGAGTATTCTTAGCGTATACAATTAAGCATAGGTCAACTTATGGCGTTTTGTGACTTTTAATGTGTATTAAAACAAGTGTATTGCTCTGTCTATACTATACAAATGAGATCAAAGGAGGAATGCAGAGTATGCGAATTTTCGGAGGGTGAGATATAGTATTTATCCACTTTAAAACCTTTTTATTGTTTCATACAACATTCTGAAAATATTCAATAATGTACTTTTTTTCTTATTGCCATACAAATGGTTTGATCGACAAATCTGCTTAAGGGAATTTGGGATTTCCATTATCTCACGGATGAAATGTTGGAATTCTAAATCAATTGAACTATTTTCTTTTTCCCAAAATGTAGATAATTTCCACGTCTGAATTCCTGAACATTTTTTCAGCTCATTCACCAATTAGCGAAAATTTATATTAAAGTTCAGAAATCCATTCATTTAGAATTTAAGTTTTCAGCAGGTGTTTTGAGATTTTGAGAATACTCTCTCTTAATTGTCACGAGAGATAAACTTCAGATATATTCACGTAACACGGATTCAAAAAACCTGCAGTATTTAATCTTAATTTCAGAGATTTAAGAATTTTATTGCAGCCATTTGAATCAAAGAATTACTTTCGATTTAAATACTCATCTAATATTATCAGGAATATTCCTACTGAAAAATTAACATCAACGTTTTTAACATTGATTACTAAAATGAGTTAATCTTATCAAAAACTCAAAAACAGATAATTTTGAAAAAATAGATAATCTATTTATTCTAAATATTTTGATACATTTTTGATTTTATTGACTAACTAATGATTACAGAAGCAACTGTCAAATAATTGTTAAAATCCATTCTACATTTTCCCATTTATGTTTCGGGAAATCCTAAACTAGTTTGTTCATTTAGGAAATATGTCGCCTTCTAAACCTTGGCTTATATTGTTAACGACGTAAATCACTGTTCTCTTGAAAACCGCATTGTAATATTCAGAAAGTGTTGCTATTGCCCACAGAACATGCTTCTCAACAATATGGTTATTGTATCTGCAATTACTCGCCCAACAACGCCACGTTCAGAGCTATAGGGTTCTGATCAATATACGTGTTGGACAACCGCAGGAACCTTGAAAACATAAATACTCCACATGGCCTGTGATTCTAAAATACATTTTATTAATTTTATTTTTAACTCAAGTTTGTTTTCCATGATGCTTCATTTAATCTGTTTCATTACGTGTTTCATAAACTCTTTATCAGAGTTTCCGTTTGAGAAGAGTCTCTCTCTCTCTCTCTCTCTCTCTACTCCTTCTTCTGTTGAATCATTTCTTTAAAATTGAGGTTTTTCATATACATGAAATTTTATACTGCTTTTAGGTTAATTTAATGATAAATATTTCATTAAATTTACGTGAACCGTGAACTTTTCTGTTTATCTAACCAAGGCTTTGGTTTCAAATTAAAGTTTTCTGCAAATACCTTGCCTTAAATTTTTATGCAGCGATATTTCTTTGGGATGAAGTCATCTTCCTAATTTGATTAATTTTAAGTTTCGAGCACAAAATAACGTTGCATTTGGATTTGCATTTGTGATATGAATTAATTTACGCTTATAAGTTTCCCGTTTAATTTACATATTTTAATGAATTCGTTATATAGTTGGTGTTGACTATTTTCTCTTGATTTTGATTATTTTATATGAAAATGAGAGAGAGAGAGAGAGAGAGAGAGAGAGAGAGAGAGAGAGAGAGAGAGAGAGAGAGAGAGAGTATATAGAATCTGCATCTTTTTAACGTACATGTTTACAGTTATTTTGTTTTTAAATGAAATGAAAGAGATAACCCCCAAACTTTATTAAAAGACAATTTACAATCTCAAAAAGTTCGAAATTTAAATCAAGACAATAGATTGATTTCAACAAAATATGGTGGTCCACACTGACAGTCGTATGCCTGGTAATATGTTAATATATATTCAAGGGGGATGTCTGAACAAGGAAGTAGAAAAGACAGGCGGTGCGATTGACTAAGAATATGTCAAATCCTTAATGCTTGACTACTCACTTTATGTGGAAGTGGTGTCAAAAGAGATTTGTTATTGTTGAGAATACAGCGGTATATGTTGGAAAATATAAATATTATTTTGAATGCCTATTATTAGTCATTGCCAGATTATCATCAGCTTATTTGACATGTATATGTTAATTAGTAGTCCACAAAATTATTCCATAATGCACTGAACAGTAAAATGTTACATTCTGCTTTCCAGAAAATCTTAGTAACAATTGCTCATATTGTTTGAGCTATGATGCAGATAGCTGAATGTATTTAGCGATAAATATATTTCGAAAATAAATTCTAAAAGACTATGCTATTATAGGGGATTAATCAATTTGTATCGAATCGTTGATACAATCTCTGCGGCAAATGGTATGCAATTTCAAAAATGCATTAGAGGAAAATTAGCTAATATCTATTAGTTTTAAATTCCGCTTATATTTGTTCATCCAGTTCCTACTTTTTTGAAAATGTTCGTATGCTAGTTTCAATTCTCATATTGAGCATTTTGATTTCAATGAAAGAAACAATACCTTGTGCGGTGCTGTTTAATTAGAGTTCCAACTAAATAACCTAATTAAACTAGAAGAATGGAGACCAAAAAAATGCAGATTACGTTCTGTCTTTTCATATTTAATTAAAGTGTGTGTGTATGTGTGTGTGTGTGTGTGTGTGTGTGTGTGTGTGTGTGTGTGTGTGTGTGTGTGTGTGTGTTTAAAATGCAACAGATAAAAGGAAACAAAAAATAATGATCTCCAACAACATGTTTGTTAATATAGAACACGTGTCTTTCATTAATAATAATAAAGGAGCTAATCATCATTCCCCTAATAAGCAACTAAATGTAAGTTCTTGGTAACTGCATTTCTCTCAGAAGAGAGATTTAAATATAGTTTAATAAAGACGATGAGTCTAAACATCAACCACAATCTCAGAAATGGTTTCCTATGGAAACCCTAAGCGCATATCTTTGAATAACATTATCAGCGAAATAGGTGGTAATGTTCTACCTCTTAGGGATTCCTGACGACGATATAAATAATAGATAATACGTTCCAGGACAATACTATAACTCATATGCAGACTTATTAAGCTACATCATAATGAGTCCCTTGTAGATCAATACTTCGCCTAGTTATGGTTCTGAGAGTTCAGATCTGAAGCACACTGCATAATGGGTAACGTCAGAGGGCAGATTAGGTTGGTGTTTAGGACCTTCATAAAATCTTTAACCAATCTTGCACAAGAGTGCAGATAACATGAGTCACAGGAGAATCTATTGCTGACTAAAATGTGCTGCCATTAAAACGAAGGGTTCTTTCTTTATATTTTTATTCTCATTCTACTTTATTCTCTTTCAATGAATATCTACATGAAACATTAATAGTTATTCCTGAGAATTTGATAAATGAAAAATAGATCATCAGGACATTTTTAATAGTATATCTCGGGATTATTACATAACTTCTTGCTATTTCCAATAAGTGAGTTTTATCAAACCAGAAGGAATTCAGCAGAGCACTTCTCTTTGAGAAATAAAGGGAAAAAAAAAACTACAGTCCGTCCCTATAGGGCATATCTCCTATTTTATGAGATTCACTTTGACAGTTGTGCTCCCAGAATTATGTAGACAATTTCACGTTCTCGAAGATATTTTTCAAACTGGTGGTCATACTGGCGTTTGTCGTATGTGAAATCTAGATAGCTTTTATATTTATCTTTACATAGACCAGAAGCATTTCCTCATTCAGACCTTCAAATGGTCTGTTGGAATGCATAGAAAGGCGGAATATTTTCAATAAAGAAAACAAAATTCTAAAATAAATTCCAAAAGTCGCTGTTCTCTTTAATTCTGAATGCCTGAGCCTTTACACATATAATCACAGTGCATGTAATAACAGGAAGTTAACACTAGATATTCCTGAATTATTTTCTACTAAGAAAGCCACATTACTACAGGATGATTGATTATAAGAGGCCATAAAAGATACATATCAATGAATGATTTAGCATCCTAACTTTTGTTCGATATAACTAGCATCTGTTTCTTATGAAGAAACACTATAGACAATATTATTCATCCAAAAATTCTCCTTGTTATTTCGATCATCTTGTGTGATATTGATAATTGGCATAAAGTTATCTTTTGTCTATTTTTCGGATATGCTGAGAAGATATTGAATAAAAACTTGAATTTGAAGGTAATGAAAAATTGTATACTTGCTATAGTCCTCAGTTTGTGTTGACTTAAATTCATTGATGACATCCAAATCTCATTCTGTTATTTTATTGCTTTGATAATATAAGAATATCTCAGATGTGTTATTTAAAGGTAACTAGACCAATCAATAAAATAAACGGGTATACCATTGCATTGAAAAAATAAAGGATTTTTATTCCTTCATCGACCAAAGGAACATTTGTAAGCTTTACAATAAAAGAAAATTTGCTGGTCTCAGAGCAGATGGTAGAGTAATTTCTTAGAAAAAAATATTCTCTAGAACATGCAAATTAATCGAACATAATACTTCAAGTTATGCAACTTTAGTTTCTTCGGTATTTATTATTTGTATTAATTTTTATTTTTGTATTATTTACACGTAGACCTTACAATTATTAAGATTAGATATGTCAAAATCAGATTCTTTGTTCTTAAATATTAATTTGAATCAATCAAATCGTCAGTTTGAACTGGCGTGCATGCTTCACGTTTATTTAAATAAGCAACAGTTAAGATATAGGATTAAGCAAATCAAACATTTATAAAATAAGAAATTATAAAAGCTTGCTTTTAAGACATTCTATTACACCATCATCAGTCAGATTTTGTAGTTCATAATATCAATTATTATCATTTAATTATATACCATACCGATCCTTTTTGCAACAGCCAGAGCAATCAACAAGGGATTATAAAGAGAAGGACTTGTGGCATAAAGAAGTTATGAAAACATGGGACTATGTATTTTACAAAATAAAAAAGACACGAAAAATGGGATCATTTAAGTTATTATCGAATAGTAAATATTAATTATTAATATATTAATTGTTAACATAAGCATCAAATAGATTCAGTCAGAAGCAAATTCAAAATATACCCGTTAAAATGTTTAAAACGTTTGCTAGAAAATGTATTTTTCTGAATGGATTCAAGTGGATTAAAGTTCACATTCATTTATCCTTGCGTAAATCCAAAGCATTTTACGGTGAGATGGCGGTCCTGCTTTTTACTCATAGCATTTATTTTTATTTTATTTTATTCATTTAATTATGCATTTATTTATCATTCCTTTTCCTTTATTCATTTATTTATTATGTATGCGAATATGTTTTATTCTCACACAGATGATATAAACAACACTCATCATGCTTTGTTATATTCTTTTTAACATGCTGGTAAAAGTTATTAATTAATGCATTTAAGGTAAATATGGCGTCGTAGATTTTGTCTTGAGTCAAGTTTAATTAATATTCGGAGATTATTAATTTAACGAAATATCATTTATTAACTTTCTAGGCATTTACGGATAGTAATATAATCACCTACTGTATTATCAGAATAAAAAAAAAATAATCTACAATATTTATTACAATGAATATTTACAAGTACAGTGTTCATCATACAGCATCTGCTTTTCTTATCATGTTTGCCTCTGGAAGTTAATTCTTATGCCTGATATAAATTTACCAAATAAAAAAAAAATAAATAAATCATCCTTCGTCTATCAATCAAGAAAGAAAACATTACATTTTTTGTGCTTTCGAAAGAGAATTCATAAATATTCGCATTACCTCGTAATATAATCATTTTATTACTGAAAACAGTCTACCAAATAACAGTGTTTTCGATTTTACACTGGTACATTGCAATACTTTCAGACTTATCAAGAAAACCAGTCTTGCGGACTATGTCAGGCAATCTTCTTTTCCATTACCTTCTTATTCTAAGACAGGAGAAGTTCACATAACTTGCTTTTCTTCACCAGACAAAGACAGTAAAATGACGTCTTCTTATAATAAAATTCCGTAGAGACGTCTTCTATTTTTCTCGATGATGTCTTCAGAGAGATTTGTCTTCCGATCAATTTTTCTTTCATCCTCAACAAATCCGGTTTATTTTCTTAACTTTCTTAGATGCTATTTCTGGTAGACATTCTTCATAATTCTCAACATGCCCACAACATCAATCTTAGTTTCTATTGTTGATTTAGGATTTTGTTTCGTTTCGTCCAGATTACAACTTGTCCCAAAAGAATTTGTCAAATCTTTCTTCATCGTAGAAGGTGGAGGTAATTTTAAGAGAACAGCGCTAAAATCGATGAATCTGAAAAGGGCCAAAGCTAGGGATGGTAGAAAAGAACGAATTTTTAAATATAAAATTAAACCAGTGCATGCCACAACAACAACGAGAAAAATGGACACGTGATTCGATTTTGAAATGTTCCAAGTAAAAACGTTTCCTTATCTTAGTGAATAAATATTTAATTAACTTGATTTCCGTTTGCTATTTTTCGGTTAGTGTTCGTAAGTAGAAGGAACGTCTCTTCGATTTATGTAAAAGAAAAATTAGTGCGTTAATACGATTTTCGAATCAGAAGTTAATTGAAAAAATCATATTTAACTGTTATGACGAATTAATTTTTACTTTTACTTTCTAAATTCTTAATTAAGTCTTTGATGGTATAAAAACTAATACATTCGATTTAATTATAATGATCATAAATGCCTCTGAAGGTTAACAAACCAGTACGATCAAAGAATGAAATATAGTTCTTTGTTTTCTGTGTGTGACTGTAATTTTAAATGGTAGTTTCGTATGAAATAAACTTTTATATATTTCTCATATTCTTAATAATAGAATTGTTCTAAACGAGTTGATGTAGTTTTGAATTAGTAATATTTGTAACTAATTCAAAACTACATCAACTCGTTTAGAACAATTCTATTATTATCAGACTTTTTTTACATTGCCACACAATTTTTAAATACTATAAAATTATCATGATTATTGTCAAAAATTGCACACTTTCACGAATGTTTTTCACCCAGTGAATTTGAGGTCAGTTGCTAAATAAAAAATGATTGGCTAAGGAAGTTCACATTTACGTTGTCCTACATGCCACAAATATCTAATTTATAGTAAAAATATAACTAAATTAGAATGCGACTTAGCAGCATTATTAAACACCTGTAAGATGAAAAATTGCATCATGTGATTTTATCCGAAGGTGTAAAACTTCTTTTTAAGTGAGCGAATGGCATAGCAGTGTAGTACAAATAAAACTCAGTAATATAGATCAAAAGAGCAATATATCATCAAGATATATGATGGCTAGAAATAAGAGCTATACGTGTTGGTGATATATATGCTTTGTTGATATATAGTATAACAAATAAAATTAGATATAAATCATTCGTGGTCCTGGTCTACTGCAGAAAGAATTACTTCAACCACCAAAAACTCTTTGCAGGTACCCATATGGAGGTTTTAATTTTATATCAATATGAAGATGCAAATTAGTGGGATTTTTTTCTAACTAATGCATAAGAAGGTGTGCTGAAAAGTTGTGATAATTACCGTGAAAGAATTGACATATCTGCTAATATATCCTAAAAGAAAGAGCAAATGATGATAATTTTGTGAAACAAGGGGGTTAAAAGGTTTTAAGATATGTTTCTTGTGGTTATTATCAGTTGCTTTAATGCAATTTTTGTTCTAGTTGTTTATCAGAACTTTTCAAGATTCTCGTAAAATGCACTCTTCCCCAAAATAAATGCACATTATTTACAAGGATTCACTTTTCGCCCCCTTTTTGTTTTTAATTTTATTCCAAGAAAAATTTTATATTAATCTTGATGTCAATAATAATATTACAGTACACACAAATCCTTCACATGAGCAATTGAGAATACTAAATTTTTTTCTAGATTCGTCCTTCATTTTGAGGTTTACTTTGCCCAGTAGTTTCTTCAAAAATATTTGCCATTTCATTTTCTAATTAAAAATAATATTTTCTTTATTTTATGAGAATAGGGTTGAAAACAATGAGAGAGGTAAAAAAAAAAGAAATGGTGATACGGTAGAAAACTAAACGTTAAACGTTCTTTTCATACATTAATAAGAAGCATAAAACTACATATTTGTTACATGATAGATATAATTATTTGGATCTGCCTACGGAATACTATAACCCAGAATAAAATAAAATATAATAAATTAAAGCAATATTTAATCTCACTGCCTGCTGTTTAAGAATGTTATATATACATATTTTTGCATGTTTGAAAAGAATACGGCGCTATTATTCTCCTCCAACACCCGGAACAGCCATTATAATATTGAAAAGACTCCGTGTGCTAAAATCATAAATCATATTCTTAATGACAAAACAAAAATATTTTTGTCATCCTCTAACAATTGAAAACTGCAAATGTAGATTTTGTAACTGAAAAGCATCAATGCCAACCATAGCTATAAGAATGAATGAATAAAATAACAATGAAAGACTGATTAACATAATTAAAAAATTCGAATTTTAGGTGTTCTTAAGGAATCATCCCATATATCGAATGATAACATCCTTTTGAGATTTCGAATTGAACTAAAGTATCACATAGGACATAACAGCACAATGTAGAATGCGATAGAATTAAATAAATATTAAAATTTTATATCAAAAATACCACATTCATAGTACATCATTTATTTTCTGTGTGAAATTTCTTTCATATACCATCCTTGCTTGTAACTCTATTGACACGAGTACCCGTATATTGCATTTTCCCTTAGTGTTTACTCAAATGTTTATTATGAGTCAATTTCTTGAGCTTATCGCTAAAACATAACAGCAGTAACAATAATTCAATACCTAGAATGCGAATCTCAGATGTTCAAATGAATTAAATACAAAGTGATATGGTAATTTAATTTAGATTCTATTTTCATACTTCTCTGATATTCAATCAGACATAAATATGCCATGTGGGCGACGAAGTGGTGTTTAATATATTAGTTAACAGCTGTCAAAACTAAAGTTACGAGACGATGTTTAATTTCATTAGTGACACTTCGTACTTCATTGCCTTCCACACTTATTTCTTATCACTGACTCTGTAAAAATATATTAAATAAACTGTCCAAATGTTTTTGCATTTCTGACTGAAGAATAATTTAGTTTTGTTGTTTTTAAATAAGCGAAATAATTTATGTATTTTTTTATCTGTAGGAAAATTGAATTCACTTTTGATGTCATCTTTTGAAATAATTTCGAAGACGCAGCTTTGACACTGGGTTGGTGACAACGGTTCCATAATCCTGGTCTCGTCGTCACTGAATGATCATCAGTTTTTATTTCGTCGAATTGCATTGCTATTATTCCTGCGAAATTGAGCTTTAAAACATCTTGGAGTAGAGTACTTGATCTTTTGAGTAAAGATAAGTAGATAACCGTTCTATTATATGAGAAGATAACAGCATTTTCTCTGGTAAACAAAAATGACTTTGGAGGGAAATCGGGATGACTGCAGCAAATAAAATGACTTGTCATTTAAATGAGATTAGCTGACGTGAGCACAGTAGCACGACTCTGGTTTCATGAATAAATTCCGTAATCCGAGCCATATTTTTTCATCCACTTTACCGTTCATAGGTTATCATCAAAATTCAGTGTTATAAATAGACGTCTGAACCTTTAAACTTGAATGTACCTATCGATTGTCTGATTTATTTATTTCTTCCTAGCAGAGATATTTTAACAAGCCAGAGTATTGAAATAAACAGTATTAGACCCAATAATTTCTACCTAGTAGAGGAACTTTGAAGTAACCAGAGTAGCGCCCGCTATCAGCCGAGTATTTTTTATCACACGTAGTATATACAGAAAACATTCAGTTCACATTGTTCATTTTAGTTTTTGTTTCACCTCAATTTTTTGGTGTTGTACAACAAAGCAAGGAAAACCATTTCAGTTATTCTAGAAATGTTAAATGTAAAATGTTTTTAAGTGTTAAATATCAGTTAGGATTTACTGTAAATATTTTTTCAATGCTTGAATAATTGAAATGTTGTTTCAGGTTTCGTATTGTTCAATACAGCAGCAAACTCTATTTCGATGTTAGTTGCTCCTTAGGTCACGTGAACACTATTCCATGAAATCTGAGATTTTTGTTTACTTCATTGGTTGTAAACAAGAAAGTCTGTCCTTGCTCCTGAGAATAGAAGAGTCGGAGATAGGCGAGATTTTATCCTTATTCCTCTTAAGAGTATAACTTTTGCAGAATATAATGGCTCGTGTACTGATTCGTCAAAAAAATTAGAAAGATAGATTTTATTGAAAGTCTGTATATATTTATTTAATAAGCATAAGATAGAGAGTGCTATAAGTAACTCCAGCAGCATACTACAACTATTATAGTTGCCAAGAATTGGCAAACCAAATGATTTTTACTATCACTTATCGAGCAAGAATTTATATTTTTCATTTATGATAATTACGAAGACTTGATGATGCAGATTCAGTGATTTAAGCTGCACTGCATACAAATTAAGGTCTTCTTTTTCTTGACTGAGCTACTTTGAAGGGGCGAAGAATCGAGTTTGTTTGGAGACAGATTCGAATACAGATTGCTAAGAACTTTTATTACAAGTTCTTAGTTTGAACTTGATCGGAGGAGTTTTGAAGAAGCTTTCTTTTTCCCTTATAAAAAGACAAACCTTTTATATATAAAAAACACTTTAAAATAAATAATACACTTGGTAAAGCACACACGTTCTCAGATTTAACATTCTTGAAAGAATTTGAAATTTATCAACGTACTTAATAATTCATAAATTCAAAACGTTTCTCTTTATTGATTTCAAGTGAACAACAGTGTATATGTGAAAGTAAACCTATGTGAATCTTTTAATTTCAATATAATAATAGTCGCCTTGGATTTCACAAATGCAGTCATACTTTTCTGTAAATTAAAGTAAGTAATTAATATTGGTCGTTTTTCGAATAAATAGGAAAATAAGAATTTGACAATTCCAGTGATTTATTCAGTAGATTTTTATATGTGTTTGCAATTATCTGATCAACATCAGAACAACATGAAATCTTCATCATACTTCAGAATTGATATAGTTCAGTAGTGAAGTATATCAAACTATATCACAATATCAACCACACTTGATAATAGAAGACCGCATTCGTTTTTTTATATAATGGGAAGTAAGGAAGACTCTTCTCTTTGAGTGAATAGTTCCTTCCACGTATATGTCAATGACATTATTTACATTATCAATATAGTGAACCAAAGTTATTTATTGTGTCATTCCCATTCGTGTAACAATGAATGAATGAAGGCATCTGAATGAAATCATGTGCTCTTCCAAAGTAATAAAAAAACAATTAGAGAGAGAGAGAGAGAGAGAGAGAGAGAGAGAGAGAGTATTGACTTAAAATGTGGACTCTTCCAACAACATACTTGCATTAAATTATAAATATCTACTTCTATTCATTGCGTTAGAACCGTATATCACCTGCTGGGAAATTTGTGTTGTCAACTATATTTGAACACCGAGTTCAGTAATTAATCATCTATTATATAGTACTTTGTATATGAATTTTAGCTGCTACCGCCAAATTCCATTAATTTTAGAGGCACAATATTGACAGACATTAAATTATTAACGATCTTATTAGAATATAAGGTTTTGTACTATTTTGCTTTCATTTACTCTATAAAATGTCAAACTGCATAATATTTTTCTCATTAATGGAATACGAAAGTCTTTTTCCAAAGATTCATTCCCATTCATTTTCTATGTCGCTGATATGCAAATAATAATAAAAAAAATAGAAAAGCTCCTTCTGTTAGGTGCTTTGACCCACATTGTTTCTCTGAACTCTATAATAACTAGACTACAAGTCATTTGTCATTCTGTCAGCATATGAAAATAAAAGAAAGGCGATAGAAATATCGAACAGTTGGAAACATATAATTTAGCTGCTCAGCACTGTATTATATTCCCTGTTGTGTATATATAGAAATTAGTTTGAAAGACTGTGTAGTTGAATGGGGACCTGACAGTCAATTTAAGCTGTATTTATTTATTCTTGAACGAAAAGTGCCTCATTGATCATTTTGAAACTAATTGCTTCAGGAACTTATTGTATTCATTAGGTAGAGACCGTCAAGTTCATGGTGTTGATTTCTTCATAAAGAAAGTGTCATGCATTATTATTTTCGAGAATAGAAGTAATTGTTTTATAAACTAGATTAGTAAAATAAAGTTGAAATAGATAGGTTTCTTAAAGCAAATTGTCTCTTAATTACTTTTTTGACATAAAATACCAATTACGTAAATATTTAGAAGGGAGAAGAAATTAAACGCAACTTGGTATAATAAATTTTATAATCTTTTTCCTGCCGATATATTGCAAGAATCGAAATATTATAATACGTGAGTATACTGCCATAATGAATCCGTATCTGAATCTAATTGTAGAACTTTCTCGCTCTAAAAATGCATGTGTTACATTGTTGTTAAAACACGTGAATTAACGTACTTATCAATTAAAATAAACCGCGTAATGATCTAATTCAAGATGCAATTGCAAAAGTATATTTACAAATAAAAAATTCAAAGAGAACTGATAACTTGGAATTATAATTTTCAGTTTCAATGGCTCAATTGTGAAAAACTACTATAAATAGGAAAACTTATTATAAAACAATCGGTCGCAGTTATTGAATTTCTCCAATAGCCTCATTTATTTCTATATTATATAGACATCAAAATAATTTAGGTAAGTAATTATTAAAATAGCTGTAACTTTAGGGAATATTGAACATAGACAAAAACGTCCCCATAAATACACACCGAGTCGAAAATTAAACAGACTAAATTGAAACAAAAATTAGATTAATATTAGAATTGCCTTATTTGAATAGCACTCCAAGTCATTACAAGAAATTTTATCGATTTTGCTTAATATTTAAATCACAACCTTTGACTAAAGAGAAAAAAAAAGTCTTCTGAATATGTAAAACGGATTGAATTACCCAAACCCTTATAAACTCGTAAACGTCACCTGAAAAATGCATACTTTCCTCAAGAGACACATTTAAAGTAGGTCTTTTTAACTTTCTGGAATTCAGAACTTTCCAAAGAACCTCAATTCTCCTAAAGTACTCTGCCACTGTCATTCATCATTTACTCTTCTTCTAAACTTAAATCATCCGTCAGTGTCATATTCACGTTGCGACTAGGTGAGAAGACGTAAACTCCAGTTTCTTCTCCTTTTCGAATATACAATTCTGTGTATGGAGACTGCTTATTTATTCATAAAATATGTACGATCACGAAGATCTCTTCAGTTTCGCTAAAATATATTTTAAAGACATCGTTTCTTCCAACCTTGAGATAAATATGTTGAACTTCGCAAGAACTTCAGAATTCTAGGTACTTTGGGAATGCAATCATCACTTTTGTTTCAAAGCCCAAGTCTGGTGAAGAATAGCAGCATTTTACTGAGCCATATTCACGATCAAAAACGTCAGTATTGCGACTGAGAAGTATAGGAAATCACCAAGGTAATATAATGCATTGTTTATTCATATTCAGTGTATTCTGCCTTACGATATTTTTGTTTATGACTAATCAGTTTTCCTGAACATTGTTGGTGTGCTCTATATTTATAAACATTGTTTCCTGTACATTGCTGGTCTGTTATTGTGTTGTATATTTATAAATATTTTTTGGTGGACATTGTTCTTGTTTTCCTGCCGAAGTATATATTGTTGTATACTGTATTAATAAACATTGTTTCGTGGACATTGTTGATATGTTATTGTGTTGTATATTTATAAAAGTAGAGAATATGTATTTTTTCTCAGTATTTATTTAACATAATTTATTAATATTTTTTTTATTTTCATTTATTAGTGTAAGATGCTGAAGACATATTCATATGCTATTAAATAAAAAATACACTAATGAACATGATTGGGGAGATCCTACGTTATGGCTAGCAATATAAACATCATTTCCACATTTCTACACCACACATCAATGTCATCTAAACTGGATTTCAGAAGACTGGAAATAATGTCTTGGATAATAAATTCGGATTCATTCTCATTTTAAATAGTTCACTATCTCTAATTATGAGTGAAAAATACACAGATATTAAAACAATATGTAAATATTATCATTAGTTTAATAGTTCATATCATTAATGGAATCAGTTGAATATTTTACAACTGCATTTAGTATATGTAAAAACAAAATCATTAACGGCGAAAAAATAAAGTTGCTGAATATCTATCCTGAACAGAGTTTCTCTTTCTTTAAAATAAAATAAAGAAAAAAATAGGCAAGACACTTGATTATTCTGAAAACGCGTTAAGGTCGCAATTCAGGAATTTGATACGGTATTCGGAGAACTACTCTCTGGAATGAGTTTCTTTGAAAAAAAAAAAGAGTGATCCAGAAATTCAGTTTGAGCGAGATGAATACCAAGCGAATAGTAGTGACGAAAAGAAAGTTACGTTTTTTTCGATTTCACCATTTTCAATGATGTATGGCTTATGTCTGCCATATGCGTGGGTTCACCCACATATGTAAAACCATACGGGTGATTAAAATTTAAATATTTGTAAGACTCATGTATTGAACAACACTGCCTTCAAAACAAATACAATAACTAATTAAAACATATCAAATATATATGAAAATTAAACCCCCAAAATCTTCAAATTAATGACTATATTTACTAATTTATGATTTTTCGAAGTTAGAGTGATACAGTCACACTACGAAGTATTCTCCGACGCATAGCAACAACTTAGCAATGCATTGAACGATTGATGTTTTAGATTTATTTACATTAATTCAAAATTACATAATTATTGTATCTTGCACTCTTTCAAGAAGTTGAGCAGTATTTTGAGTAATATTGCATAAAGAATCTAATTATCGATATTAAATATTGGAATGAAGTTAATAATGATTCAATCAGTGATGCAAGAGAAGAGAAGTGAGATGTATTTGTTTTCTACTTAAGGTCAGCAATTTTTACTGAACTGTGATCTGCGGAATACGCAAGCATGACTGAGCCAAACGTCAAACGTTGTGACAGAAATGTACCAGTGGTCAGCAAAATGAAGTGAGTATATCATTATTCGTTGGTGTTTTGTCACTACCAGCAGATGCATCATATTTATTAACTGATGAGCACATAGTTCATAAAACTATGTGCTCATCACATAGAATGATACGATCGCGATTCTTAGAATTAACTTCAATATTGGTAACACAACGATCAGAGAATAATAATATTTTTATTTTGAGACATTCTTTTATAAATTTCTTAGTGTAGAAAAATGTACTGTTTGAATGATACAGATAAATGTAACATAACATAGTTCAGAAAAAGGTAATGAAAAAAAATAGGATTTATGTGAAAGTCATAATTTATTATATTGCCAGAATACTCAGCATGTAACTTCGCATTGTTCGAGTACCTGTCAATGAATTTAGCCTTACATTGCCGTCGTCTTATCCGCCTATAGGAAAGCAGGCTACGCATCAGAAGAAAAATATTGCAAGTATATAAGTTGGAAACATTTTTCCACGTACTCCTTTTCCAACTACCATTTTTCTTGTAATGTTTATTGACATGTCGTCAAAGCGGAGAAGTAAAGAATGACGACCTTAGGCTCCGTCAAGAACATCTGCTGGTAGTGACAAAACACCAACGAATAATGATATACTCACTTCATTTTGCTGACCACTGGTACATTTCTGTCACCACGAACATAGTTTATGGGAAACAAATGCTTGATCTGAAGTAGAATTTGTTGATTTTGATCTGAAAGAAAAAATTTCAAATTATTAAATCATTCGATTGATAATATAACTTGAAACTAAATAAGGAACGTTACTTATAGCGTTTTGTTATGGAATTTTGTATGATGGGTTATTGATCTTTATGTAATTTCTTGTGATTGGTTATTGATTTTCACATGAAGTTTCATTATAGATTATTTACTTTTATCTGATGTACGAATAAACCTTCTCGATATTGTAGAAATAGCTGAATGATTCACAGTAAATGGTCTGAAAATAATTGAATTTGGTTGTTATTATATCACAAAGGAGGCATATACTCGTAATAAGTAGTATTGCTGTTTAATATTGTGGACAAATACTTATTATGCTGAGATTAATGTTGGAAGCTGTAAACGTTTAAATCGGATATTTAACTATTTCGTGTCGCATAAAATGTAAAATGTTGCAAGGATTTTTATATAATTTTTATAATTAATTACAGAAGTATCTAAGCAAGAAACATTTGCATGGCTTGTGTAACACTTGTACAATTCAATTTATAAATTACAAATCGATTGCTGATATTTCACTGAATATTGAATTGTATTTAATTGCGTGTATGGTAGTGCCCATCTTACGTTACAGTTAAATTGTGGAATCATGGGGAAAGTGTCTGCAACTTTTAAAGAACTTAATACGGAGTTTTGATGAAAAGGGAAAATAAATGAACATATAAATACACAAAGAAAAAAAAACAGTTATTATTGAGGATTGATTTTTATAGTCATCAAAAGAACACACATTCTAAAACAATTACCGGAATCATAATTATATAGAGTTGTTATATATCTAAGAAAAAATGATAAAAACATCGCTTAATTACCTTCAGAGGTAAAATTGGAGTAATATATCGATTCTATCTGTGTCAAAGACTGCGATAATCTTCGCACTGCAAATGATGCGGACATCAATAGCAAATCAGGAATTTAGTCTTAGGAAAGGGAATCAGGAGAGAGAGAGAGAGAGAGAGAGAGAGAGAGAGAGAGAGAGAGTAGGCTACAAATGTTTATTATTATTTTTTAAAATATTTCTCCATTTTCAAATATAATTCAATAAACATTTTATTTGAATTCAAAGAACTAATATGATTGCACGAGATATTTAACTGAAACACAGTTCTAATTTCTAAAGGGGCTAAGATCATTATTATATCCTTAAATACCCATCAAATACTAAGATATAGAGATATACCTAAAATCGTCACAAATGCATTCTTGTACAAAATAATCATCTCAGCTAAATAACTAATAATATGACAATTTAGATATAACATGATTCACTTTAATAGAAAATATCAGCCAACACAGTTAAACTTTTTTTAAGAATTAAAATATAAATAAATATCTCAAATAATAAATGAATTTTTTTAAATATTTTATTATATAGAAACAACAGTTGTGTATGCAAATGATAAGATACCAAAAAACAAATGCACATCCATTTATTGAAGCAACAATAAAAATTCAATGACTAATACAAAAACGAGCTCAATTTGTTATTAAAGCAAAGGTCCTCCCAAAAAATAAACCAACTAAATAGAAACATAAGTAATACATATATGGACTTCATTGTAATGGAATGAGGATACTTGGCGGCAGAATACTTAACTTCCGCAATTATAGACGGACAAAAAATTCTTGAAATCTAATTACATCTGTGTTTCTTTGTGCAGAAAAAAGAGAAAGAAAAACTAAACTTTCTTTAACATAAAGATAGTTGGAGAACTAAAAGTGAGTTTCTTCCAAACTTTGTGTGGGGGACCGAGACGAAGGTATTTCGAAGAAACGTTCCGATTCTACCTTTTATATGCCATCTAGATAATGACACTGCTTTCTGTGCGGCAGTTAAGTCACGGTCCAGAGATGTCGCATTAACGACAATGACAGACGTCTGACATCGCGTCACGCTTCCCAACGTGACCCACTAAACTTCTCCCTAGTAAAAGGTAAGTGGGAGAAATAATCAAGGGAATCTACTTCTTGTTTCTGCTTGAACTTGTCAGAAAGCTTATCTTTTCCTTACATGGAAAAAAAGATTAATAAGTTCATCGGTATGTCTGAGATTTCTGTCTCATATAGTTCCTTTTCTACATACTAGTACATAGATATACAAGGCTCCAAGAGAGAGAGAGAGAGAGAGAGTTTCTAAGAAATGCCTGAATCTGAGAATTAGGGAATACTCTCATGTTCATAGAAACCGCATGATCTTACATAAATAGTTTTTAGTAGTTAAATAGTAATTTTCAATGGTTCATCATTAGATATTTCGTTGTATTGCATCATCTATCATTGCCATGGATTTCTGTGTAATGTAATAGTTGCTGCTATTGCGTCAGAATTTTTTATGCTATAAATAGACAGCAAGAGATAATTTTCGTATTTTTGATCTGAGAATGGGTAGTTACATGAAGATAACACCTCGCAGAAAAAGTATGATTCAAGCTTTGAATAGAGAAAGCTATTCCTCTCGGGAAATAGCTAAAAGAGTGTCCTGTAGTCAATCTACTGTGTTACCGCTGCTGTATAAAATGAAGGAAACTGGATCTTCTGAAAGGAAGAAGAGGTCAGGAAGAAAGCTACTGTCTGCACAAAGTCAAGATTATGTTCTAAAGCGGATCTGCTTCAAAAACCGCTGTGCGTCGTCCGCAGAAGTGAAACGAAACTGAGAAGAATAAATGGGAGTTGTGTTAAGCTCTGTAACTGCCAGGAGATGACTCATTGGACAGGACTAATAGTAAGGTGACCAAAAAAGAAGCCATTGAGAACACAAAAAATGAGTTTGGCTCGGTTAAATTGGTGCAAAGGGCATGGCAAATGGACTTCTGATCAGTGGAAAAGAGTAAACAATAGTTAGAAGACGATCAGGTGAAATATTCAACCCTAACTTCTGGTGTCAACAGTCAAATTCTCAGCCAGTCAGATGATCTGAAGCTGCATGTCGTATCATGATGTTGGTCGCTTGCATTTCATAAAAGTTAAGTGAATTCACAAGTGTACCAGAAATTTTTAGAAGAATTGCTGCCTATTATCACAGACCAGTTTACCGTAACGACGAAGTACATCTTTCATCACTCTGCTCCTTGTCATAGGGCAAAAAGTGTGGGTAATACTACTATTATAACCCTAAAATGTACCACATTAATTGAGTTTAGTACTTAAAAAACTTTACTTGTTTCCTGTGGCCAGGAAATAGCCCAGATCTCAATCCAACTGAGAATTTGTGATACTAAATGAGAAGTCAAAACATTTCGGGATCTCCAAAAGCCATTATTAGTATATGGAACCATGAATTGATGCGGGTTCTATGAACATGAGTACCGTTTATCAGTTATGTAATAATATTTAGTACAAAAATATTTTGCCTTGATAAGCTTACACTAGCGAGATTAATAAAAAAATGAAATTTTCTTAGTCTCCGTAGCTTTTGGTTGGAAAGGCCTAGGTTCGAATTCCGTCCACTGCTCGAAGATCCTTTATTAGGGCTTTCCAAGGTGAATTAGCCATCTCATATGAAGGTGGCAGGGTTTTACCTCTCTCTCTCGCTCTGGAAAACTCGAGGTTTTAATCCCGCAAAAGAACAAGAAGTTTACATGCGATTGACAGCCATAATGCACTATGCAGATAGGATTAATCGGGCTATTAGCGCATTAAGTAGATTTCCAAAGAAGCCAAGATACTTGGCCATGACAGTCATATTGAGTCTAACAAGCAATGGAAAATAGGAATGGGATTTTTTTTTTCCTGCATCGAATTGCAATGGCATGTTCACTCTTTTGGCAACGAATAAAATAAACATTTCGAAAGCTAATGAAACCCTTTGAAACCCTACACGTAGATAAGGCAAAGATAGTTTAATCTCAGTAATGAACTGCTTCGACTCTTATGCTAATCCGATTTCAGAGTGATTTCTAGCTTTCATTCTCTCTTTTGAAATTAAGAATGTCTTTTTATTTTGAAGAATTTTTGATAAAATAAAACTTAAGTGATTTCTTAATAAGTAAGCATTTAATTTCGTAGTTAATAGATCTACTGCTCTTATTTAGTAAAATTTCTGTATAAGAAATAAAACATTGATGAATATAAATTTTGTACTAAAATACACTGCAGAAAATTTAACAATTAACTACTGGAATTGTTTTTTGCTCCAAACTAAGTTAGATTAATTTTTCGCAGAAAAAATAATTTCATTTAATGAAATAAAAATAAAAATTCATTTAATAACAAAAATAGGCATTACTTTAATAAAACCGGAGTTACATATATCTTCTGCATATCTCCAATCACCGTATCCAGCTGTTTATTTACTCAATAAAATTCTCTTTCACAGAGTTCTGTCTATTCTGCCTACCAGCCAGCATTCAAAACAAGTTACTCTTTGCTGTACAAGGAAATTCCAAGCTGAAAGTTTCAGTATGATCTAGTTTCATGTAAGACAGTGCCATCTCTGGCAATGTGATCAGTTATGGTATTATGCAGAAATACTTTGGCACAGGCTTGTTTCACCTTTTAGCGTTGAGCTATTCATCCAGGTTCCAGGACTATCCGTACAGGATTTCTTCGATTGGGATCAACCAAATCGAAAGTATTCAAGGCACGTCTAGCAAACTGAAATTATGAATTATGTCTCCAATAAGTAAAGATATTCACTTATTGGAAAAATCCATTATAAACATATTTAACGTAAAACTTTCGCAGACAACCATGTCATAGTGGTATTCAAATCACGATCTAGCGGATGGAAAGCTGACACACCGACCACTTTGTCAAGCACTCCGGCAATGTCTGTTTAATAACAATTCAATATTTATTTATGCTGTTTGCACAACAGATATCATAAATAACCCAACTTAGTTAATTCAATCCAGTTTGCTCTATAATTTCTAACACAACTTAAAAAGGACGTAAGAACTTATGGATCACTAATATTCACCTAAATACGTACATTATGAATTAATTTGTAAAACATTACTCTAAAAATAACTTTTTTTAAAATATTAACCCTATTTTCGTCAATGTTCTTTTAGCTTGATTAAATTATTAAATATTCCAACTTTAAATCTATGAATAACCTAAACATAATCCATTGGCACGTTCATCTAACAAGAGAACATTTATTTCTTCAGCGAAATCGCGGACAAACGAGTTAGATATATGGAATATATCCAGCATCAAATGCGCAAAACAGAAAAAGAAAGCATAAATAGATAAATAGAAACAGCAAAGATGTGGAAGTCGCGTACTATTGACTCGAATGCATTCCAATCAAACGGTATTGCGAGGCTTTATTATCAGGTTTTCTGATAGAATATAAGCAGACAAAAGAGTTACAAAATCCCTTGACGCACATTCCTTCATGTATCATGTGTAGTACAAGAAAGACGATTGTATTTGCTATCTCATTTTATGTACGTATAAAAGATCGAGTGTCATGGTACGGTTCGTGCGTGACTGCGCGTAATAGCTCCCAGTACAATCAGAGAGCTGTGTGCTGTGTTGATAGTGGAGACAAAAAGATAGCATTCGTGGCGTGTTCTTTTCATCTTCGAAAATGAAGCACGGTTGTTTGTTTGGAAGAAAGTATTGTGGAAACCGCAGACGGCAACCTTGAAAGACAGCATGAATACTTAAATTGTGATAACTCCGCTTCATTCGAAATGGTGAGATAAGACAGGAAGACAGATAACCGAAGTGTCCTTGGATGGGATTCTCTTTAATACTTAACGTAGGGCACTTGAACATGAAAAACGTAATACATGTAAAATTAATTATGTAAGAGAGGGTTTTCTTCTTTATTCGAAGATTTGAATAATAGATGAATATTTCCTTCACTAACATTTATGCATACTATGCATGAGACTTAAATTGTTTTTAAATACCCCTGTTTCAAAAGTCGAAAGGAAAGACAGAATTTAATAATCCAGTTATCTTTAATTGTTTCATGAATATTAAACTTTAAATGGAAATCTTTAATTCAAAAGTGATTGTGAAGCACAAATCAAATATGACATCACTGTACACATAGCCGCTCTGCAGTCTATAGGTAGTGGGTTCGAGTCTCACCGCTGGCATGGGCGTTCGTAAAACTTGCTCTGGATAAGCTTGTATAGCTTCTTGGGTGTATAAGGCTTGTGTTTTAGGGAAAAAAAATAGTGGTTTGAAAATCTTCCATGTTTAGTCTCTTGATCCGTATTTCAGGATCATGTAAGGAAACACAAATATAAAATACAAATAAAACATACGACAAAAATATAAGAATCATAAAAAATGCTTAGCTCACCTTTCGTATGAATGTACTGCAGGGTTACATAAATCTTTTGTGGGAGCCACATTAGAAACAATGAAATATCATACGGACCAGCTCACATTCAGTTGAATATTAATCATTAATGTCCCTCTTATTCTAGACGGGATTCAAACCCTGGGGTTTCCGACTACATAACACCGCTGTTACTGATTGAGCTCCAGGACAACAACAAAAAAAATCTGAAAGCTAAAGGATCGCATTATGTTATACAGCTATAATGTTAAAATGCATTTATTTGTTTTCCCTTGATAAGTTATTTATAAAATCTTATCAGTGAGGTACAGTTATTAAAAATCAATTGTAATCGTCTCGTTACGAACATTATGGATCATTTATTAGTTTATTAGTACAGAAAATTCATTAATGAAAACTGTTGATTATTACCGCCTCGGTTGTTAAGAGGCACGCTTCTTGACTTTTATTTTACATAATAATTCTGCATCCATTATGAATGCCCGGTTAACTCAGGAATGTGAATCGGTGGATTATTAGTACAATAAATAAATAGAAATTCCAGTAATTTAAATATAATATTGATCGTAAATTTTCTATTATTCAGTAAGATGTTTCCGTTCATCTTCTACTTGCTAGATAGCATATAATTTCGTAATGAACTTTAGTTTAAATGAAAGGTAATTAGCTTTGATATCCTATTACACTCTTCAGTGATTTCCGATCACTTGAAACATCATTACTATTATTTGCTACTTTATTTATTAGCAAGTTTCTAATTTCCTTAGCTACTTAAGCATGTAATTTCAGGATATACAGGTATGGGGATGGCTTGTAATTATTATGGGTCAATTAAACAACAATTTACTGTGATAATTTGCCGCATTATGACAACAAAACTAAAGATATCGTAATTTGCTGCTAGTAACACTTTAGATAGGTTCGTAAAATGCGTTAGCATCACACTAAAACTAAAATAACAAATGATGTAGTTATTTCTTAAGAAATATAAAATAGTATTGCTATTGTTATGCTCAATATAAATAATTAATGACATTATGGAGGATATTATAACACAGGGAATT
Source organism: Typopeltis vanoorti (assembly GCF_054136105.1). NCBI lineage: Eukaryota > Metazoa > Arthropoda > Arachnida > Uropygi > Thelyphonidae > Typopeltis > Typopeltis vanoorti. The sequence continues at coordinate 85,478,316 of NC_143556.1, read as the reverse complement.
TCTCTTTTAATTTTCATGTTACAGGAAGCCATGAAATTTAATTTTATTCACACTTTTATTTATATTTGAAAAGGAAGTAGAATTCGCAATAAGGTCTAGGAAATGGAAGAATGCAGATATTCAGATTCTCAAGAAATTCTTTGCATTTCGAGGTCCGAATTGCTATGAGACCACTTCTATTGTACGTGTTTTCAATAATCGAAAGATCAGAACTTTTCACAAAGAAAGTTTAAGAACTATTTTGATAAATGTTAGAAAGTACGTTTTTCCTTTATTTGAATTTGGTGTGAACCACAAAAACTGAGAAGAATAAAAATAAAGCAAACTTAATCAGCTGTTCTTTTATTAATTTCAATTTGCATTTGCAAGTTTGTATTAGTTTCTTTACTGTGCATAATTCATAGCAATCATTGATAAAACATATGCTAAATTGTAAGGAAAAAGTAATTAAGAAAATATCTTGGTTACTTAAGATATAGTTTTGTTAAAGTGTGATGAGATCACAGGTTTTTTCATAATAGTTAGTAAGATTAAGTGATGTTCCAAGTATTTTCTCTTCCTACAGTCATATTTTACTATTTCGGTGATGTAATTATTCTCCCTCTTGTACAAAAGGGAGTTCACAAACCAAAACTAATGCTAGTTTGAATATTTAGTTTATTGCAATTCTCAACTATTTCAAGAAATCTCAAACAACTGTTATGATTAATACATCATGTAGTACATTATAAAGAGGAATTGGGAGATCACGAGAAAGCGAATTATGAACAGGTATGGTGATCGTGAGCGCATTATGTAGACGGATAATGGATCATGAAAAAAGAAGCATTATTTATGAGGATCAATCAGAAGGAAGTTGACATATTTACAGTAGCTTCCTTTGCACTAAGGAGTAAAGAGTTTAGAACAAAATATATGAAATAATTGGTGATGAACCAACATTTATACAACTAAAGAACCTTCTCCTGTTATTTATATGTTTAACGCATCTCTTTACTTTTATATTATTGCAAACGTTTCTGCTCAAAAATAAGACAGGCTATTTGGAGTTCAATTTTCCAATAGAATATGATTTTTTAAATTCTGGTAATCATGTTTTAACTATTATTTCATGGTGATGACGAGATGTTTATTTCTGATGTATTCTACAACTTTCTAAGACAAAATATGCTGTTGATGTTTGTACTGAAACAAGTAAGATATATTAGTTATGATTAGTTATGTTCTGTTTATTTCACATTGGACTGAGAAAGACGTGGGTTCAAATTTTGACTAGTAGGCACGAAACTTTTATAATGTATTTTAGACTGAAGGTGAATTAATGGATCATAATCCAGTTGCATTTTTTTTTGTTTCCAAAACAAGAGTCCTTTATCCAGCTCGCAGTTAACTAGCTAGATAAACTCAGTTAACAGCTTCAATATAATTAAATGATGACTTTTTTGCCTTAGTTATTTATGTCATAAATCCAACAGGCACGATCCATTTCAACTCTCAGATGGTGTTTTCATCTATATATTGCATATTATTCAGATTCTTTAATTTCACCACCCAATTATAAACCTGTTACTACATGTACAGATTCTTCTCTATGAATGTTTAATTCTTATCTTATCAATACCGTTATATAATTAAATAAAATCAATGATAAAACTATTATTTTGCATCGTACTTACTGCCCAATCATATCTGTTTATAGTACAATTTAAGACCGTATAGGAAAACAAGAAAATGAAACGGACGGATAGTTGTTATAATTACTCACACTGTAGAAGCATAATGGAATAAAGAGGAGATGTCGAGGAATTTAAAATATAATAAAAAGCAACGAAAACAGCCTTTCTTACTTTCCAGATTACGCTCATTAGAGCAGGTAAATGTTTCTCTTGCACGCCAAGCTAATTAGTTTTCCTATGTTAGCCAGTCGTAGTCGAGTACTTTGTTGTAACGCTAATTATCTTAATTGTTACTGCATATTATTTAGATTCTTTAATTTCGTCACCCAATTATAAACCGGTTAGTACATGTCCAGAATCTTCCAATAATCTATTTATAGTTAAAAGCATAATCCGTAGATGGTTAAATACTAAACTCATTGGACAGAATATATATATATATATACATACATTTCCTACAAGTTTCATTATTATAAATTATTATAGCAATAGTTTTAAATAAAATTAATTAAGTTAAATTAATAGATAATATTTAAATATTTAAATATTAATTTTACTAAATAATAGTAAAATGAATATTAATTAAGTGAATTAAAAAATCCTGCAGCAAATCTTTTCAGGCTAACTGCTTGCTGTTCTAGTCAATTGCGACTATTTCAAAGGTTAAAAAATCACTTCCGTCCATATGAGTTCTCCTCAGTAGGAGCAGATCAGAACTCCTTTTGTCCTAAAATATTCTATTCGGTAGGTAGTTAGTTATTATGATTTCTAATCATCAGCAGTTGATATCATTTATACCATCGATTTGTAGACTTGAGTGATGGAATATGGCAGACTTATGCTTTTATCCCATGTCCCTACCCCAGCAAGTATTATTTTGCTTAATAGTGCGAACTTCGGGAACGGTTTATCTGAGTTGTGATTAAAACCTACATTTGTGCCAATATGACAAACATTTTAGTGTTGCTAATTTAAGTGTCTATTTCCCAATTAAAAATAAAATGCTCAAGTCAGAAAATATACAGGTATTATAAACTAATGAAGCTTTACCAAATTTGCAGGGAGGCCTAAAACATCATGCCAAGCACTATCTAACATTTGCACAATATCTAACATACTTCACTTTGAACTGATTCACAGGCACGGCATCTACAAGAAACTCTGGCAATCTATTCAGCTCATTCACTACTTTCCAAGTAAAAAATCTAGTAATCATTTCTCTGCTAACTACGCTCTTGCTCAATTTCCAAGAGTGACCCTAGTTCTCCCACCAACCGACCTATTCGGAAAAAATTCCTGTGTAATAATCTTGTAAAAATCTTCACTTATTCGTATATCTCAAGCATTTTCCCCCTCCATCTACGCATTTCTATAAGTCACAAATCCACTTGCCACCATCTTAGTCACTCACACTTGGCTCTACTCCTCATCCCAAAGCTCAGGTAATTGGATTTGTGCTGAGGTCACGATAGAGTCTCTCCAAGGCCCTATAAAGAGGTATAATGACCTGCCTATTTCTGCTCGTCAGGGTGTTCTTTTGTTACCAAGTAATCCGATGAGCTGTTTAGTAATGTTAGTAATATGCACTCTAAACTTAAGCTTTTATCCATACAAATTCCTAGCTTCATCAGTCTCCTGGATAAAGTTCCATCAATATAGTACACAGTCCATTATCTTTTCACCTCAAAACGCATAACACAATATTTTGACACATTGAATGGTAATTCAAGTCTCTCTTTGTAGGACCTTGGTGAGACTCCATATTGACCTGAGCTCAAATCTAATTATCTGATTCTCCTTTGTCCATACTGCCAGTCTCTATAAATCCTGCAAAATTTGAGGGCTAACTTTATTGGCGTGTGCTCTACCCGCTTTTGCATCATCGGCAAAAGTGGGTGGAGCAATTAATGATCTGCAATTAACTAAACAGTTAATTGCAGATCATTTTTCTATATCGCTTATGTACATATTAATTTAAAAAATGAATACTACATTGGGCTGTGTATCACAAGAAACGAAACAACTGTGGTTCTTCATCTTACTATTATTAAATCCATCCGTGCCTTAGAATGGGTGGAGTCCTCTGATTAGGGGTCATGCGAATTAATGCTGCTGGCAATCCATTCCTGCTTCATCCTATAAGAGCAAATATTTATGAGTGTGGATATGTGTGTACTCAACGGGAGATTTGCCTATTTTGGGGTATGACGACGCAAGTTTCCGGAAGAAAATCCACCGTTTGATTGAAAAGACCTGATGAAAGTTTCTTACTTAGGTATTTCTCATAACCATTCTTTTCTTAGAGATTATGGCTATATGAATAATTTACGTAACAGAAATTCCCTTAGATATACTACATTGTAGAAGATTCTAAAAATGCTTCAACACACACCATATAAGAGCGGCATTTATAATTTTAATAAATTTATTCGTAAGATGAAGTTAAGAAAAAATATAAGAATTTAAAAAAATACAATACTTATTAGACGCATTTTTATTCTGTTCACATTATGAGACCCTGCCAGTTAAAGAAATTATCTAAGATGGGTTTATTTTGCAAAAGTACATAATTAACTCGGGTTACCTTATCTTTTGTTGCACACTTGACAGATCGAATAAAGTAATTACCTTTATGAACTCGAGCGCATAAATTAGGGCATTAATTAGGAGATTATTCAGGACCTTGAAAAGACCTAGTGAAGAGCTAATTCCAATATCATTTAAGGTTCTACATTCTAATATTATGCACTATCTGCTCATTCTGTAGTAAAGAGACATGAAGGGTGCAAAATCAAGCAAACAAGCTGTCACGCACTGATTCGGTAGAGGTAGCGCACATTTCTCTGAGGAATACATGCAATTCCTTATTGATTAAAACTGCTGTAGTAATTTTCCCTTGTTTGCTTTGGACCTGTGACAACTTCAAGCCACTATAATTGTAAGAGTAGACTTGTAGCTGAATCAATAAGATAGTATAATGAACCCTCTTCTTCAAATATTGCTGGAATAATTAGTTGTTACAGCGCAGATATTGTTTCTAAAGTAAAGAAGATTTTGTTCTTTTTTGACTCTTTTATTTGGGGCAATTCATTTGTAAATTAGGCTCTTTCATCTATAATATAATCAGCGCGTAATATAAAATAGAAAGAAACCTTTCAAGCAGTAAAAATAATTTTATACTTCGTTAATTTATTTCAAAGTCATAAAGATAATTTACATTTAAATTTCCCTTAGATCAGGTTCGTTCGAATAATGTTCGATAAAATTATTGTCTTGGAACACAATACGCGCAAAGATTACGACAAAATATATAAGAGTAGAATCCTTTGTAGAGGAGTCACCATAAAGTCGCAGCATTTGCCATTCACGTGGAAACATCTATGTTCGAAATCCGACTAGGACATGGACATTTTCATAAGCACTGTTCACGTGAAAATGAGTTAGCTAGTCTCATATTCTAGAAACTCTCTTTTATCATTTTAAAACTGTGAGAGAAACACATTATTTATAGATATAATGTACATCGGCCTAGAAACCATTAGTTGATTAGTCATAATTCTGACCAATGCAAAACAATCCTACAGAAGTTAATTTATTATTCAGTTAACATTTATTGCTTCTAAGCCAATATACTAAACACTTTATTCTTTTTATTAATCCTGATTCGTCTGTTATTCTGAATAACCTAAACCACCAAAATAGGCCAACAACCTGGAATATCTAACATCTGTACTGCTTCACTATAGGTATAAAACTTTCGTGGATGGGAGAGATATTTCAAGTTTATTTAAAGGTTTTGAAACGACAATATTTAAAAGGCCTTGATTTGTAGAATTTTAAAAAGAATATTAATAAACAAAACATCATACTGGATTTTTGACAAACACTTTAAAACTGCATAAAAATAAAGATAAAACTGTATAAAAGTATAACTATTCTCTTTAGTTTGAAAATATTATTTTCAGTGAGATCACTTTCAAATCTTCTACACGTATATTTATTAAATAGCAGACCTAACACTTTATTATACAATTATGAAGTAAGACTTATTTATGCTGCTGAGAAACTTCGTTTAATTTCTTGTCCTTATGTTACAGAAAACGTGCCACTTTTTTCTTAATTTCATTACATTTATTTCAATTCTTACAACACAACACCCGAGTATCCATCGATCAATAATTGCCACGATATTTAGATACTGTAGTCTCCAGAAAAGAAGAAGATATTGCCATTTTATTCTGGTAGTTTTATAAGAGATACTAATTTTTAAGTCTTCAAGGACAACACAAAAAGCAAAGTCAAAACAGTGTATGTTATTGCCAATGTATAACAAAACACAGGAGATGCATTTATTTAGCGTGTTTTGGATAGATACGTAACTATTTTTCTTGATTCGTTTTGACAAGTTCATGTAAAATAACGGCTTTCTTAAAATGGAAAATGGAAAGACGCCGGTAATGTATCACTAGTTCTGCATGCTACTAGCGCTAAGAATCACAAAAACACACTCGGTATCAATGCAACAAATGCTGCTTCTTGTTCATAAAAGAGGAATGATACCATCTTTTATTTTTGCTAATGGAAGAGCTTCGAGATGCGATTTTGAAATGTAAGATAAAAATATTCATGAAAAAATAATTCCTTTGCTTTCTGTTCAACAATCTTTGTCTCTATTAGCATACACGGCGGGATAACATTGTTTATACTAGAGTACATTTCTCTTTTATTTTCTTTCTTTATATTGTAATATAAACTCTCTCTCTCTCTCTTTCCCTCTCACGCACGCATGCACACGCACACACACACACACACGTGCATATACTCCTACGTGTGTGTGGGTGTGGGCGGGTGGTTTCGCCCTGATTCAACAATGTTATAACGAAAATTCTGCTTCGCCCCACCGAAGACAATGCACCCTCAATACAGCAACACCATTTGCTGATGTTATTCATTAATCATAGATGATGATTTATGACTCTTAAACAGCCAGTGAATGGATCAGTGTGAAAACTGTGATGTGTGAATATGAGGTCAACTTATGTATACACACTGTAGCATCGATCAGCTTTGCCAATCGATTCCCCTAATTGTCTTAGAGTATTCCACAATCACGAATATTCGTTATTACTTGAAAAACAGAGATTATTATATCAGAAAGAGTAAACGCTCATGAGGAAATAATTGGAAATTTGAAACAATATTTAAATAATTTTTTATAGTTTTTAACGGAAGATTTTTAAATAAAGCATCTTTCATTTTAAATGCTACTTAATCTGTACCTCATTTAAATATTTTTAAAATAATTCAGAGTTAAATAGTATTGCATTTTTAGATTAGCATCGGTAATTTGTACTTTAAAATGATTTACTTACATGTTGTTTTCGAATTTTTTTTTTGTTATGTAAGACTTATTGCTAAAACAGCTATGTTGACGTCAGAGTATTATAGCTCTTAATTTAATGTTCTTCTGGCCGGTTTGTCTCTTCTGCGGAGGAAAACAAAAAAATTCCTTAAAAAACCGAAATGAACGATTTCACAAAATAAAAAATTAATTTGAAAGAAAATTTTGATACTATTATTGCATTCTACTATTATCCCTTGAATTCGATTATGATGGTGATGGTGATTTATCTTACAAAATAAAATAACTGTAGATATTGTGGTTTGTGATTACTGAAATTGATAAAAAAAGAAATAAATGCATGTGGAAATCTTTAAATTTTAACCTATTTTAATATATTTTAAAGTTTTCTAAAAGAAAATGGTGATATAGAGAAGAAATGGTCTGGATTATGGCGTTTGTCAAAGAAAATATGCCACCATTTAAAGATAGCCTTCTGAACACAACTGAAAATAATATCGAAACAAATCCACTGAAAAAGTTATAATTAATTGTCTGTGGACAGTTTCTCGTATTCCGGTGACAGCATGCGGAATGAACCTAGCTTTTGAAGGTTAAGCTTGTAGAGTATACGCAACTACACGTTCCATGCTTTCATGCAAGTTGATATGTTTAAAATGAATAGTAAATCCTGCCATTCTGCTTAATGAATATCATTTAATGAGGATGATTCATTTATTGATGTCCCTATTGGAAAAGCAGGTATAATAAGTGTAACTATTAATTTGATATCGTACAGTGTGTATACTCTCGTATAGTACAGATAGTACACAGTGCAGTTGTCTGCAAGTGGTTAGCATATCCGGTCTCTAGCCAAGCGGATGCGGGTTCGAATCCCGGGAAGGAAATGGATTGTCATGATTTTCCTACTAACTCTTTATACAACAGGCATTTGCAAACCTATCATTTCTTTCAGCAGAAGGAATTACTCCCAAAACCTAATGAGGTATGGGTGTGACCATAATGACGTCCATTGCGAATAGCTAACTAGCATGCAGTAGTGAATTCATTGTGGAGTTTACCAATCATCTCTTTTCAGAATAAGCAGATTATTAGAATTTTTTGATTTCTATTTCAGTGTATAGAACGATTATCACTTGCAAATCTAACCATGCCTTTATATTCTCAAGACCTAAAGTTTCATTGCCAATATAATATGAAAGAAATGAACTACAGTTACAAAAAAGAAAGGATAAAATCTAAGCCCTTTGAAATTAATGGAATGACGTGTGGGAAATAGTAAAGATTGCAAAACTTCCTATGCTAATATTGAAATTGTACTGACTAATTAAACAACGTGAACAGCGCACCGAGTGGCGACTTCAACAACTAAAGCCATGCGACATTAAATTGATTCGTAGTATCTTAGTGTTAATTCCACCTAACTCGATTTTGCAACTTAATTTTATAGGATTAGTTAAGTAGTTCAGTATCGTGTTTTTTTTTTTTAATTTGTAAATGTTCTCTTTATTCGCATGTCTGTTGTTTACCTCGAAAAAAATGCTTTCATGTAAGATCGACTAAAAACATTCGAGTCCAGCATTTTATGAACTCTTAGTTCATAAAAATAATTTATGAAGATTACATTTGACTCCATAATGTTACGTTTCTTGAATATAAAAGTTAATATGGCGTATATAAGCTTCAGGAATGTTGCTTATGTATGCTTAAAGTAGTTCCTTTCTATGAAAATATACAAGATAGTCTTCAATAACTGAATAATAGCAATTCCCCTAGCAGAAAAAGTCAATCTTTCATCTCAGATTAGGTTGTCAAATCTTATAAGTGACGTTATATCTTGAAAATCTTCTTCTCGCAAGTCAATACTTTTTATAAAATTTCAGAACTAAACCGATTTTGCTAAATTCCAGCACATCTTTGGAGAAAGTATAAAGAAGCAACATGGTTATAACTTGGAAAGGAGTGTCGAGAGAGCCAGAATATTGTTTCCTACATTCCTGTCTTCATTTAGTTGCGAAGAACATGACTTCAATCATTTCATATCTTTCCCTTAACTATTGTAGTTTTATGTTACGTTAATAATGATAAAAAAACTTGAATATTAATGAATGTCAGGGACTACTGGCATGTGTTTGATGTTTTAAATATCTGCTTTTGATGCCATTCAAAATAGTAATGATGGTTTTTGTGCTATTTCAACATAGACTTTTTTATTATTATTTTTTTAAATGAATTCGGGAAAGAAAATAAATACGAATTAAATTTTGTAACTTTTCATAATGATAAGTTGAATTTTAATTTGTAGATTTGTAATTCATTTTTATTATATGCAAGATCTATTTTAATAATTTTTATTTATAAATTTTAATAATATTTATTAACAAATAAAACGTATGGAAGCATTGGCACTCATTATTTAATTCTCAGAGAGTATAAATGTGTTTTTAGAATAACTTTAGACACAGGATGCAGAAACTACATTTTATTCATAGATTACGTTACTCGTTAAATAACTTACTATATTTAATAAGATGACGACGTAGTCCTTCAGAATATTGATAGACAGCTAAGTAGGACCAAAATTATACGTTAACATAAGAATGGCATGGGGATAAAATTAGCTTTTATCTCTCTCTCTCTCTCTCTCCTTGGCATATAAATAGCATCTCTTTATTATACTGAAGAATGATAACAATTAATTTGATTACTATGGATAAGAAGGGCTGGGCTAACATCGACCTAATTTCTTTTCCCGACAGTGTTGCAAAAAAGTATCTTTACATAGACGCCATAGACTTTCATTTTTCTTTTTATCCTTGTCTTTATTTCGAACAGAAAGATCATCGTCAGTAGCTAAATAACTTTGATTTTTCAGTTCCATTCCTTTCATGTCGTTGCACTGCGATTATAGCAATTTCATGTTTAACTGTTTTTTATGTGACTCTGGAGTTATATATATATATATATATTTCATTCGTCGTATTTTCAATCAACGTGTTTCAGAGTGATGACCACATGAGAAGGGATTCCTTCGAGATGTGTTTAACATAAAGCTATATTAGAACCGCGGAATATATAGCAGTAGGATAGATTCCAAGAATGTGATGTCTAAGTTTGGTAGTTAAAAAGGAAAATATATGATGGAGTTAAACACTGCGGATTCTAGTTCATCACAAAAACGAAATAAAAATAAAACTACTTATAATATAACACTATATTCAACTTTTGTAACGAAAACTAAGTGCCGTATGCTGTAAGAGAATAAATTTTAGCCCGCAGCTCCAGCTAACGGTTTCGATGAAAAGTAATTTTTAAATTTGATTACAGATTACATAACTACGCTGCAAGATATTCAGATAGATCACGCAATCTACATTTGTGTCTTGAAAATTAAGTAGCAGTTGAGTTAACCGTTGAATTATTTTTTTCAAATTAATTGTTATCATTATAAAATGAATGCGAAATTTCCTTGCACCTCAAAAATAATTTAGTTTAAGCTCTGAGATGAATTCTACCGAGAATAAGAAAAAAATCCAGTATGATTTAAGAAAAGCAAAATGCTGAAGGATACCTTACAAGTTTCCATGCACGTGTTCAAGAGATCCCCTTTTTAACACAGAATCCTTAATACTACGCGTGTGAAGCTCCAAAGAAATCACACTTAACTAAATAAGAATTCATTGTAAGAAGGCTATTTTAATTTATAACAGCCATGACTCATATTAGGGAAGAGTCTTATTATACCTTTGCAGAAAGTTTCTTGCACATCATTATTTTTATCGAATTTCTTGCGCTTATTGAACCAAAATAAAATTTTTACTGTTGCTAAACCCATTGATCCTTCAGACCGAACTGAAAATTTTCAGAAATTAATGATTAAGTATTGATTATGTTGATTCGTAACTCTTGAATAATGAGTCTTGAATATCACGAGAGAGAGAGAGAGAGAGAGAGAGAGAGATTTCAAAAACATTGGCAGCTGAACTATGTTTAACAGTATATTCATATCCTTATGCGCGCACATTAATTTTTCTGCTGTAGTATTTAGTTATGATCAGAATAAATAATATATGACATTAATCAGAGTGTTACCACCAATTCTTTGTAAACCAGATTTCATTTTAGTATATTATAATCAACGTTTTCTTTTATGCTAGTTGAACCACTGCTAAAAAAATATTGCGCAATGGATAATAGCATTGCCGTCTATGAAACAGCCACCACCTGCTGGATAAAAATTCAACATTGCAGGATGGACTTCATCGAGAACATTCTTCAGATATTACTTGGAGGACACCGAACCATCAAGCAATACCAGGAGACTCGTTCCGTACCAACACAACATGCCCAAACCATGACAACACCACTCCAGAACCTTGAGTCGTGTTTACAAGTTGAGCATGGTTCGGTGCTTCATGGGAATACTGCCAAACCCTCTTCCTACCGTCGGACCACATGACTTTTTCCAATCTTTCAGTGTCCAGTCACAGTGTTCCTTACGCCACTGTAAACGAAGGGTCCAGATCTTCGCAAAACTCAGTGGTTTCCGTATAGGAATGCATCTGCGAATACTGATCTTCAACTCCCTGTGCATAGTTCGGTGAGAGATGGGTCGGGCACAGTCTTCGTAAATGCTTCGAACAATTGGTGCACACAGGAAGTTCTGTTTGTACGTACACCCCTTCTCAGACGACGGCGATCTCTTTCCTTACAGGCTGTCTTAGGACCAATTTTCCCACTGATCAAACAGCCAGGATATCTCAACGTTTGAGAAACCAGTCAGTTCTTCTGGTTTCAAAATTGTCGCTGCAGCCATGTGGGCAACCAGCCCTTTATGGAACACTGAAAGATCCATTGTTTTTTCCCATTGTGATTAACACACTGGTGATTACTTGGATATTTTTGGAAATGATTTTAAGATATATCCCAGGAAGCTTCATAGCGGACCAACTATTAATTGTTACGATCAATAAAGAAGTGAAAATCAATAAAGAAGTGAAAATTATTTTTCACTTCTTTATTGATTTTCTCTATTGAGCATGCAGAGAAGGATAAACATGCTTCACCAGATATTATCCATAGAAATGAAATGAATTTGCATTTTCTGCTTTATAAAATCATTGTTTATTATATTGGTAAAACTTCCAGTTGCATGTTCATGCGAATCAAACGTATGGATCGCTGCAAACAGTTTATCTCCATAAAATAAGGTTCTGTAAAAATGTGATGAAAATAAACATTTTAAGAATATGTCTTAAAAATCTATATTACAGAATCTCAGTATTTTTGATACAGTAGATCATTTGATACAATACAGTGATACAACAATGCTAAAATATTTAGCAATATTGCATACCGAACTAATTAGCATAATAGATGAACTATTTTTTTCACCATTTCAGTCCAATACGTGTTGTTGCTGTGTGCAAAAAATAGCCATCCTGAATTTGCTTGAAATCTTCCTGCATTACATCCGATACTTATGTTTAAATGAAAGCTGTTATTGTGCAGTTTTACAAAATTCAGTAAACAAGTTTTACAAGATTATGTTGTGTTTTTGTCGTGAAAACTCCACTAATGATGTTCTGAAACTCTTCCGATGTAATTTTATTCCTGAGACATGCGAAAATAACTACGTACAAACACAGAACAAAACTAAAAGCAGTTCTTAATACTGAAGTTGGTCAAGTTGTTTCGACTAATTTTGCTACTCACTAAGTACAGTTAAGTGCATAATAGGTTCTCTGGTATTCCTGGAACAGAAGATAGAGGGGAAAAGCTCTGTTGCTTGTCTATGATTGTGACGAATTGTTTTGGATTTTGATGGATTAGGAAGTGTGTATATTCAAAAACGCAAAGCTTGCGTGACTTTGCTGAAATTTATTGTTAGTCCCAAAATTGACAAGAGCCATACATTACAATCATTAAAAACTTCCTCTGGCTGAGTGCTCGAAAAAAATTATCTTAATTGACCCAGAAACAACAACAGCTTGCTAAACTATCTCATTTACTTTTTCTTGTTAGGTATTCAACAGGCTAGAGTCAGAACTTAGGAGAACCGTAATGCGATAATAGAGAAGGATAAATACAGATATTTTCTTTATATATTTTATGTAAATATCAATTTCTAATGTAATTGTCTTTTTATACAATCAAATCCTTGGGAGAATAAACAACGCCTTTTCGATAATAAAAATTTCTGATCCAGCTCAAGTATAATGTTTTGTTTACTTTGTATCAAATTATTCTAATTAGTTTTTTTTTTAAATTTAAGTATTCAGAAATTTTCAGTGTGATGTTGTAGCACAAAACGAATTGAAATAACACCTTATTGGAATCAGTAAGCATATGATTAAAGTTTGTTCCGTATAATCAATATATCATCGCTTCAGTTAGTAAAATATGTAAATAATGTTTCTAGTAAATAAAATTTATTCTTATTATGAGAAAACATTAAGTTTATTATTGAGTTATGATGAGTTTGTATTCCGCTGCGGACACGAATATCTCTAGGTCGGAATATGTTTAGCCGAGCGATGAATATCGTAGTATGAGACCATGTGTGGTCTAGGGTACAGAAACTCAAACATTGACAAAATGCTTTTCAAAGAAATATAACACTAGATAGATGGATAGATATACCTCTTATGTTCATAGTACATGACATGACCAAATATAAAATAATAATATTTTTATTCACATTAGTCTATGTTATTATTATATTACCGTACTTTCTTTCGTTTGTTACACACATTTTATTCGAAAATTTTTCAACATTATTTACCTGTGGCGATAGTCGACATATTAATCTGTATTTGATGTCGCACTTTTTATACATCAATATTCGATTTCTGGTTTCCCTATTCAGCTAATGAAACAGTATGTCATCTGGTCCATTGTTATACCATCTGTTCTTTCTCTCTCTCTGGTTCAGAAATTATTGTTAGAAGGTGTGATGTCAGTTGACGCTCGAGTTCGTCTTGATAAATAGGAGTGAAGGGGCGAGCTTTGGGAAAAACTAGAGCTATCAGTCCCCATGGGAGTCATTACAGCGGTATCTATACATCTATCACTGTCATGAATTTTCTTACTTTTATCGCACTATAAATAACGGTTCGCTTTCCGAACTGCAAATGAGAAGAAAACAGGACATTCTATATATTCAGGATATATATGCAATGGTCGTAGATTTTAAGCAAAAATAATATTTTCCCTGATTATTCATTTGCATAAATAATGTGTGCAGTTACAATCAGTCTTCTTCGACTAACAATAACATTATTCCCCCACATTTGAATTGGAACTTCCAATACCATACTTATAATTTGATCGTAATAATTTTATATAGCGCAGAACCAACACAGAAATATATGAAGAAAGAAAAGTATCTTCTATTGAATTTTTTTAAAAAAATCGCCGTGTATTACCATGTCAACGGTGTTCAATTCCTTTGTAGATTGTTCTGTGCTTAAAATGAGCTGATAACGTAGATTCTAATGCGTATAATTTCATTACGTTTTCCATAGAGTATCCCTGTCTCAAAACCATTAAAGTATTATTTCTTAGATTAATCAAGATTCATTGTGACAGGATCATAAACATTCATCGAACGAGCTTTGCATTGTTAAGAAACGTAATGAAAGTGAAATAAATAATACAATAAAGCCAAATTTTTCTAATAAGGTTTTAATATCTGTTATATGATATACTCCTTTAAGAAATTGTAACCATGCCAACGACAGAGCAGAGTAAGCAGATTTGAATCCTAATCAAAAACGGCATTTATTATCTCGATAGTGATAAATGAATTACACGCTTCATCAATGTGATAGCCAGTCGATGTAACGAAAAGTGACCAACTAGGATGAACTTTCAAATTAGTAAATTTCCATTGAGGAAATGCTGGAATAGAAAGCAAGACAGTGAAAGGAGAAAAAGTATAATTTTCAAAAATAATAATTTGATTTAATTTATGTAATAATCGAATAAAGTAACCAAACTTTTCGGAAGAGTATCTTTATATTGCAACTGGTGGAAACAATACGCCAAATGTATGTTTGCAACAACATCCAAAAGTTCTTATTATTCTCCTTCGAGAATAATTCACAAATTTTAAAAGGTTCTCAACATAGCAACTGCTTATTTACTGGTAAGAAATAAATATCATAATTGATATATTTTCCTTACCTAACTATTGCGATGGCTCACTGCAAGGCTGGAATTCATACATGTATTCGTATCCGCAAATTATTCTCTCTCTCTCTCTCTCTCTCTCTCGCATTCACTAATATATTTTTAGTTTCATATGCCAGCTTAGTGTTGGTGTATCCATTCTCCAAGGAGAATGCTGATGTCTTAAATCCCGCTTTAGTTGTGAGAAAGAATTCACCTCCCTATTTGAGACAACTACACACTTAATGGAAACCTGAATTGGCTTGAAAACGTTACGTGTTTCACCACTAGAATAGATTTTCGGAATAGGTATAAAATAAACAATCATACGTAAATGTTTAAAATTCATAAAAATGTAGAGGAAAATGTAGTTCACCAAAGTAACAATTTCTATGAAATTGTTATTTTGGTGAACTAAGCTTATAAAAAGCTTTTATGAATGGGATTAATATAAACAAAAACGCATATAGTTTAGTTTTCCAGTACTCGTTGAATGAAGGAATTTTTTTTTTGGGAGGGGGGGGGGATGGATGGTTTGTGATATCGTACAATTTCGAAAACAGTTCTATTAGAACAAGAACTTATTGCATTATTATAATGTGTTTGCTTTCATGGCATCGTTTTTTATCTTTGCATGTCATTAGGTGCATTTTAAATGTCATGAACTCATGTTAAAAGTTTGTTTTGTACATCCGTTTGCTCGTTATTTTCTGGATTCCAGGAATATTCATTCTCATTTGACATTCATTCACATTTGACATTTTGTAATCCGTTGAAAAAATGCAGTGCTCTCTCTCTCTCTCTCTCTCTCTCTCTCTCTCTTTCATTCATTCATTTTAGTCGGACTGTTTTGAAGGGGAACAAATGAATAAAACGTTTCGAAATTATATACACATATCAATCAATAAAATTTTAATTTGGGATTTAGGACGAACAATAGATCGCACCAATGTAACTCATTCATATAATCTTTTATTAATGAAATTTAGCGTGGATTTAATTAAATTCAGTACATGTAATTTAATGTTATATTAAATTCAGATTTATTTAATATTTAAATTTAATGAGAATACAATTAAATTCAAATAGTTTTAAAATTTATTGAAGAAAAATTATGTATACAGTAAGTCAAATACGAATTTATGATATTCTTTTACGGCGCTTTAAATTGTAACACTATTACTGGAATTTTACAAAAGTAACATCATTCGATTGAGCTCTTTAAACAACAGAACATCAATCGGTCAGAGTGTGTTAATTCTTCGAAATGGCAACTTGCAATCTGAACTTGCAAACTCAATATATGTATAAAATCTTGCTATTCTGTGTTTTAGTCAGATGAATCGGTTTCTAGTAGTCACTTATCGTCAGTCAGATTTCAATAATGGTTTATGCAAGATGTTTCTTTCTATTTTTCCTATAATCAGATCATTTTTATTAGCATAATTATTTGAAATGATAACAAAAACCTCTCTCTATAACCAGGGTTTTAATTAAATTTGATATTTAGGATCACTATTAAACTGTTTCATTTGGATTATTTTACTGCCAACATTAGACAAACAAAAACTGTATATGCTTAACAAAAACAACAAAAAGTGGGCTACATTTACTTGTGAAATTCTTTATGATAGCTTTATATACGAATGCTTTTAAGAAACTTGCGAAACTTAGGAAAATTAAGTAACCAATCTTTAGAATGTTCTGTTATATTTCATGAGAAAGTTGCCGACTAGCTAAATCTTAAACGCGCTTCTGATAACAGGAATACGAATACCACCAATAGTTGATGGAATTCACATTAAAAATAATAAGTAGCTAGTGTTGACTATTTGTTCTAGTGGGCACCGGTTGCAATTTCCATTGTGAGTTCAGATCACTTTGTGGTATGGTTATCCATGAATACCTTTAGGTAATGACAGATGACTTTCATTATCCTTTTAAGACCACTAGATTATTACTATGTTTAATGAAGGAATGCACTGCCTGTAATTGTTGCGTTTTGTTTCCAAAAGTACCTAATCTTTAACCTACGCATGATACTAAACCTACAATAAGTTTACAAACCTGCCTGCGTACGGGGTTGATATAAAATTTGTTATTAAATATTTGAACATCGCTGTTCAATTAATTTTCTGATCGTGTCTACAGAATTATCAAAAACTCTCAGTGTTATCCAGTGTAAGGAATTAATTCAGCTAGCTTGTAATGCAATAACAATATCAATTCGTTCTCAACATATGAATTTAAATTATTTAAATTTATAAAACATTAAATAATTCCAAAATGTAAACCAAGGGTAGATTTATAAACTAATGCAGTGCTAATACTGTTTGATGATGTTCATTATTTGCTTTTAAATAAATTTTAAAAATGAATAAAACGTTTAAAAAATTAGTCTACAGGGAACACTGTCATCAGTCCTTGTTAAAAAAAGACATCCAATCGTAAAATTATTCTTTTATTGAGTCACATATAGAAAATCTTCGAAGTAAGAAATATTGCTAACTGCACAAAAGACAAACTTATTGAGTAGCTACAATATTTCTTCTTTATCCTACCGATTTCGAAGAGTGGTGACAGAGTAAATGCCGCAAACTTTCTTTACGACCTCGTTATGGTGTGTACCGGGTCGGTTCTTTCTCTCCTTATTCTTCTGTTGAGGGAAACGAGAATCCACATAACTCATACGAAAACCTACGTACGTCAAATGCAGCTTTCTACGCACTGATATTTTATCCGAAGATGTAAGTACATTAAAAAAAAAATCTACGCTGTTATCATTTTGATTTTTATCCTGTTATATTTCTTTAGCTAGGAAGGTTAAAGGATAAGATAAAAAAAAACCATTATGTTTAGCGACCAATAATATTCTAATAATATTTATTTTTAGGAAGAAATTATTATCTCTCTGAACACAAATAAGCACACCATACTTCATAAGATTATATATGTGTAGGTAAATCGTTCAATTAAAATTAAAAATTTTCTTCTAAAACTCTTATAGTTATTTTCTACCTGGTTTATAATCTGTTAGTAATAAGGCTATCAAATCATTAAACGTGACTTCTAGTAATAGAAAATTTCTTTGTAACGTCTTCTAGTGTTGAATGATTTAATAATGAAACTATTGTTATTCAGAATATCCTTAATGAAAATTTTATAACGTCATCCATAAATTATCCTCTCCAATTCCCTTATTATTACTTAATATTGTAGTATCCACATAGTATAAACATTTATTATTAACTAAACGCAGTTAATTTATTTATTTTTTTCAAGAACATGTGTTCATTTACTGAATAAAGTGAATAAAAATGCTCTCAAATATTAATAGAAAGGGTCGGTTTTTTTTTTTTTTTTTTTTAGCCTTTCGGCTTATTAAATTAGTAAGCTCTCAAATATTATTTCACGCCAACTTGTTTTACGGCAAAGTTGATCAGTAATGCGGTGGAGATACTTCCACAGGGTTAAAACAACCTCTCTATTAATGAAGGGGATACAAATCCTCTGATGTTTATCTGCCAGTAAGCGAAACTCTAAGAACTAGGACTAAGATCTATGAGTTTCATACCGAAAAACTAAAGGCAAATCCAAGTGTAAGTAACCACTTGGTAGTACAACACCAAGACAATTCGTATCAAAGGTGGAGCAAGCTCCGTCACCATCCTTGATATTTTCTCATAATGTAAAAACATAGCCCCTAGGGGATGTAATACTGTAATTACATTATGAGAAGAGGTCACTAATACCGGTTTCAACCTTTCTGAGGTCTCATCAGTGATGGATCTTGCTCCACCTTTGATACGAGTTGCCTTGGTGTTGTACTACCAAGTGGTTACTTACACTTGGATTTGCCGATAGTTTTTCGTTATGAAACTCATAGATCTTAGTCCTAATTCTTACAGTTTCGCTTACTGTCAGATAAACATCAAAGGATTTGTATCCCCCTTCATTATTATTAAGGTTGCCAGAAAAATAGCCTTTTGGCTTTTATTCTATGTTATAACCTCTCTATTATTCGGGATAAGAACTTACATCTATATTATATTGTTCTTAACAAGATTTCGGAAAGCAGCTTCCAATTTACATCATTTATTTCACCACAATAATAATGGCATGGAATTATTTATATCTTTAAGTGTGACGTTTGTAGTGCTTCGTTGTTTGAAGCATTGTTTTCTTAACGGACGTTCAGAGTGATATAAGTATCAATATTGCTATATGTAATATAACAATATTAAAAAATTATTGAAATTTTTTACTTGTCGTCCCAAAGGGTTCCTGCATTACGATAAGCACATGGTAATTGCAGCCGTAAACAGGCGTGGAATTTCAAATAAAGTAAAAAAAAAAAAAACGAATAATCTTTTATTATGAATATCACCGAGTTAATCTCTAATGGAAATCATTATTCATGAAATGCTCTTCTGATAATTACAGAAAAGTACAATTTTTTCCATGTTGAGTATAATTGATGATCCCTCTATACGGAAATGATTAAAAAAGAAACAAACATCTCTTCTGCACTTCTAGAAATAAAGGAATACGTTTTCTGAATCTCCGTCTCCATCTTCCCCTCATGTCTTAGGCTGAATGTCAAGGACAAGTAATTTGGCTACGTAGAAATTAATATAATTAATCTACAATAGGACAGTTAATCATATCTCCACAGTTTACTATATCTGTAAATTGTGAGTATTTCCGGTTTGTTTGCTTTATGGGATGCAAATCTCTACCACTTCCATATCAGACATGTCAGTTAACAGTTCATAAACGTTGTTCAATTTATAGATGGGTTTCGAACCCAGGTATTTTCAGCCAAAGTGGGTCTTCTTTAGCGAGTTAGCTATATAGACTTTCCTTTCTTAAAAGTGCAATAAAAATTAAAAAAAAGTTGATCCCTACGGATTTCTTTTAATTACTTTTAATTTATAATTCCTTCATGCTGATTTTATAGTTGCGAATCTATTTATATTATATATACTGTAGTTCTTATAACGGATGTAATATCATAACTTTACATACACGGTGATGTGCAGGGAGTGAAAAAAGAATACTTTCTTTCTATACGAGGGTTTCTAGTTTATTTATGTTTATCAATGATATTAGACCATTACATGTTTTAAAACGTTCACAATACGATTATCGTTATTATTTTGTGCGATTTTAAATAAATATTACACTGAATTTAATTAAATATTAAAAGTCTTTAATATTTAATTAAAGTTTAATATTTAATTTCCGTTATAAACAGTTTATTTTCCCAGTGTGTGTATTTTCCAGCCATTGTTTCTGTAGAATGTGAAAAATTGCCACATCGGGTATTTTTGGTTTATCGAAAACCTTAATGTCTACACGATATTATATGTTTCTAATATTTAATGGGTGAAATTATTATGAAAATAATTAATCAAACAAAATACATAACAGCATTTAATACTATTCCTATAAGCATGACATTTTCCATCTTTATAAGCGTAACTATTTTCATGTTATGGAAATATTAAATACATAGCTAATAAACTAAACACAGTTTCACAAGTAAGAAACTGTTCATTATTTTGGTATCTAACACTACTCTTTATAATTGTTTCCTACACCATGCATTCCGTATTTATCCTCTACGGACTTCTGTTCACGTGTTACACCCATTAATTAAATGTTTAATTTTCTACAACGGAAAATGATTATTTCTTGAGGTTCACCTACTCTCTTTTAGCATGCTTACAATATGACATGCTTTAGAAGCAACAATATTGAGCGTCGAATCTCAGCTCAACGACTTTTAAATCATACGGTAATTTTGACGCAAGAAGCGTATAATTATACTGGTAATTTATGATACCATAATAATAAGGATAAACTTCTGAGAGTTACAGTAGTCAGCTAGTTCATTTATCATGCCACTCTCCAGGTTCCCACAGATTCTTGGAGATTCCAGCTGCTTAAATGTTTGTAAAAGACAGAAAGGTTAATACATTATTGCTGAAATATACAGCTGATTACTTAGAAGGCGGGTGGGTGCACTTATTAGAAGGAAAATAAAGTGATTATGCATAAATATTACAGTTTCCACTACTGAAACATGTTGGATTTCAAATGCATGCAACCATTCCCGCATCCCTTTAATTGATTTAATAAATATTTAGATTTAATTTCAAAACTGATTGAAATCAAAAGTTGAACAACTAAGTAGGTCTTTAATTTAATTGTACTTCTTATTCTATGATAAATCGTTATCAATATAGAAAATTGTAAGCAGAAAGAACCACAGTTTTCAAAATTAACTCAAAATATCAAAAAGCTATGCACTTTCAATACCGCTGTCAATAGTTTCCTTGTGTTACCCTCGGAGAGTTGGTGCATGTTGCTTTTCTTCATAATATTTCAAAGGAGATTTACAGACAGGGGGCCCAAACTCTGAAATAATACATGCATATGCTAGCTAATTATACCTATATATCGCAAGATGCTTGTTACTGTCATAATACAGTACTATGCGTAACTCATAACAAAACATTAATAGTTATGCTTAGTGTTTTACAACGTAATACAACACTTACGTTTAATGCTGATCCCACCTAAAAAGAAAAGGTCACGTGTAACTAGTTTCTTTCTGCATAAGTTTGAGAGATAAAATCTAATCTTGATTTCAATTCATTGTTGAATGTAATTCTAGCAGGAGTAGATGTTCACTGAGGAACACTGTTTGTACGTCTTGGAAAACATAAGTAACTTAGGAAAAAACATTCATTCTGATGAGATGCTTCCTTGCATTGCTCATCTCTCCAAGTATTATGTCCAGGTTTTGATATGTTAAGATCCCAATCATCAGTATGCCTTCAATCCTTTCTACGATCTAGATTCTAGTACTTTTTTCTATGAACTCCCAGATTAAACAATAGCAGACACTACGAATACTTCATTTATTGATCATATTTTCACAGTAATGCAACTTCTTTCGTTGGTAGTAATATCTTTATGAAGCTGTCATTATATTATACTTGACTCAAATTATATAAGTGTCGAGTTTTGTCATATTACTTTCAGTTACTGGACGAAAGGCTACGTATTTCAATATAAATCAATGTAAGAAAATTAAATGCAGTTTGGAATAATAAAATAACAATCCATTAAGGTACAGACTATACAATGTGATATGTGAATATATATGCAAAATGTTTCCAAGTTTTGCGAGAAGTCACTAAAGAATGAATAAAAATTCTTAGCATACGTATTGTTGTTCTTTGCATTAAGATTTACAATAACTAATAATATGGCAAAATCCAAATTAAACGCTAAAAATTTAAATAATGTGGATCAAATTAAATGACTTATTCTTAATCTTGGTCATTACAGATGATTATAAAAGTATCAGCCATCTATATATCCATCCAAATTAGAGTAAAATATTCATAAAACTGGTTATTGGAATAAAAATATGTTTCGAGCTGTAATTAAAAATGTCGAGTCTTTTTTATTTATTCATTCTATGCGTATGAAAAATTGATAAGGAATTCTTAATTATCTTTTCATTGACACGTACATTTCTTTGTTCCAGGGAGTATTCTTAAGGTTATTTCGGTCGAACAATCATAGTTTTTTGATGGTTTAATTACCAAAACTAACACATTGTCCACATATTCCAAGCACACAAATTTTCGTATTATTTCTTTGTACGATATAAAAACATTGTTTTCACAATGACAGTCTTGCTTGTTCCACTTGCGCTCCCAAATGACTGATGAATAGCCAGACAATTATTTATGGAAGCACCACATTATCAACTTTCTTAAGACACACACACTCACGCTGTTCTTTTTTCCACATATTACTAGATTCATTAATACTTATCTAAGCAGTCGGATAACTGTATATAGTTAGAGGTAATTAATTTTCTCTCTTTATTTTTCCGTCTTTAATGAATTAGCGATGTTCTCCTTTTTATTCTTTCATCCTTGTTGAATATGGATTTCTTTAATGAGCTTATTTCTTGTGGAGATTGTCCCAGGTTAATTCTGATTTCCTCGAAGATATTAAAATCTACTCTAATAAATAATCAAGATTGCTGTAACATAAATAAAGACGTTAAACTTTTACAACAATCAAAAATACTCGCCAATACTTGCAGAAACTCTGAAATAGCAGATCTCAAACAAAGATGGCAGAGATTTACCTGCCGGACGTGGATGGGAAACTCTGGCTTCATAGCGTTAAGATTATTTCTAACTTCCAGATTTAGAAATCAGTAGTTTCGTATTCGGACCTTTACAGACATGAATTTTTTCGTTACACACGAATTGTGTAGATTATGACACACCACATTTTTTTTCTTTCATGGTAGAGTTTATGTTTGTTTCGTATTTTTTTTTCTTTCTGTGAAATCCCAAATAATTCATCATTTTTGTAGGTAATATTGAATATAAATTACTAATATCACTTTCTCCCTCATCTCGCTTATTGTTTTATTAAGATACTGATATTTTAATGAATTACAATGAATTAAATTAAAACGAATTATTGTAATAAACACTACCATCGTGAATACTAATTCGCTTGCAATATTTGTATTAAACATGAACAACATACTATCTTTATAAACTCAACGAACCCATAAACATATATATGCAATGTATGCATACGTCTTTTATTTATTTACTTTTGAAGAATAAGATTAATCATTTGCCTGCGCAGTCTAATATTTTGTGTCAGTATTCCTGTTGCCTATTTGCATTAGATAATCTCGATTTACTTGAGCATCTGACAATGATCAATTATTTTATTCTTACATTAAAAAAGCCTGTAAAAATCGTATTACAGATGGTATGTTGAACACAGGTTTTTCACATTACTATGGTCAATAACTGTTAATTATAATTGCCAAGTTGACATCTAGATTTGAAATTTATACAAATCATTTAAATAAGTATTGCTTTCACTCAAAATTAATGTTTCTTATTAACGGTGCACTACCTAAATATTTTATTTAGGAAGGAAAAAATTCTTGCCGTTTAGAAAAACATCCACATCAGCACCACTCTGTGTTTGAATTTAGTCTGTTATAGTAATAATGTCAGTACAGCATTTTTTTCCCCAACTTTATAAATTAAGTGAATTCAAATTGCTGTAGTGAGCGATCTTATCTGAGTATTCCAATGTTAAATTTATTTCGAACAAACAGTCACAAGAAGTTGCTATAAATATCGTGTAGACAGTAATGAGCTACTAGGTGGTCGTTACAAATTATTGATAAAATTTCTCGCCGTTCTCAGCGTATAGTGGCGACACAGTTGCTAATTTTATGCACTAGTATACACTTTAGTGTTGAGGTTGTATGCATGAGGCAAAAATATTATAGATATATCGAAATTAAACGAATTACTTAAAAGAATTTTTTTCTTAAGATAATTTTGATATATCTTATTTTAAACTGCATCTGAAAAGTTACAGATTAAGGTAAACTTTTTTTAATAATAAAATCCTCTCGCGCCGCGGACCACACGTTGAGAAATGCTGATTTATAGTATAATCAACTTCGCACAAGAAACTTGGGTGGTGTCAGAACTGAAGCACTTAAAACTATGACATAAATATTATAGTGCGCTTTAATTGCATGTGTTCTCTGACCAGATGACTGTTTTTTAGTAATGAAGACTTTAGTTATCGGAAGAAATAAAGATTTATATAACTGTACCATACTAGCCATCCTTTCAACTTTCTGCATCTGAAACCTGTTCTGATGCAGGAGGGTGAGAAGGGTTCTTTCCAAGTCCTTCCAAGAGAAGAGCAAAAGCAATATCTTCCACGCAGTTATTCTGCGGAGATTGTACTCTAAAAGAACAGTATTGTGTATGTTATAAAACTAAAATAAGATAAAAATGCATAATTAAATTTTTGATTAAAATAAAATAAAGTTACGCATACCTCTTTACATATCTTTCTCAAAAGTATGTTTATAAATTCCAGAACCCAAGTTTTTAGAGTAAATATTTATAAATATATGTAAGCGCTATTTTTTTGCTAGGATAAACGTGGCTAAGACACCGCTTGTCTGCCTATCGAAGCAGATTATCATCACTCCAAGTATGATCTACTTAAAAGCTGAGGTTTTCCGTAGCAACAAAAAACAGACATTATTCTTCTCATATATATTCATGAAGGATCAAAGAAATCCCTGCGTTCAAAATCCAAGTTTCTAAAGAATAGTTCGTTTTATTTAGCAGGGAAAAAATAAAGAAAACTCGCTTTGCATAAGAGGAAAAGCATTAGATATTTCACAAATGCGATTATAATTTTTAAAATAATGTTGAGTATTTTGAAGTCGATTCATAAATGAATAAAGAAGCTCGTTAAATTATTTGAATGGTATTATGCAAAAAAAAAATTAATAAGAATACCTGACATTTCTACAGACAAGTAAAAATTGGATTTAATGATATACATTTGACTTATGTAGGTTGTATAGCGAATCATTATAATTTAATATTCCTAGAAGGTTATTTTATTCTTTTTTATTTACGCCATTAAAGGGATAAAAATAGGAATACTGAGAGGGAAGCTGATTCATTAATTTTGGTTATTCTAGCAATTTATTGTTTTAAAATAACAATAATCGGTACTGTCATCATATGATTGCTATTGAATTTCGCTTCGTTATATTTTGCTTCTGAAATAAAATTCATTATTTTCACCAAAGATGCAAATAAAAATTTTCGGATAGAATATTGGTGACGTGGAAAAATTACTTTACTTTCAGGAAAACATGCATTTCACCTCCTTTATTTTGTTGATTTCCTACCGCAATACTAATGAGATTGTACATTAGTACCGCGGGTATGCTAAGTGATATTTGGTATATTGTTTTATTTAATTATTTTGGTCCTTGTTCGATCTCTACACTTAAAACTAACATGAAATTTTATTTTAGTTTTATTTAGCGTATGCTTAGTCTCGTAATATGTTTATACAACTCACTAGAACCATTCTACTTTCATACTACTAAGCTTGCAGTAAATAGCTTATAAGTTCGATTTACTCCCCGATTAGAGCAGCTGTTTTTTTCTGTAGCAGAGATTACTGCAGGCAGCCATGTTCTGTCCTCCAAATCATCAAATAATAGGTAGTCATGGATTCAATATACATTGTTGGTTAATGATAGAAAACTATCATTAACTATCAATATCCACTAGTGTTTCAGAATATTGTTATATAAATAAACCAATCCGAAAAACGCAAACTTTCATATTATGGTGTGTGTGTGTGTGTGTGTGTGTGTGTGTGTGTGTGTGTGTGTGTGTGTGTGTGTGTGTGTGTGTGTGTGTGTGTGTGTGTGTGTGTGTGTGTGTGTGTGTGTGTGTGTGTGTGTGTGTGTGTGTGTGCGTGCGTGCGTGTGCGTGTGCGTGCGTGCGTGCGTGCGTGCGTGGATATGCGCGTGAGTGCTTATATGTATATCGGAGCAATCAGAAATACAATGGTTTGAATAGGGCATTTTCATTAAATTGTAACAGTGCCAAATTATGTGCATATCCGGTAGGGTCTTGTAGTGGAGATTCTCTTTTCCTATTAACGTAACTTTCAGGGCTTACACATTTAACAAAAAATTCTATAGAATTTATTCAAAAACTCCAATATATTTCATCCAACGTTGCGTAGGTATCGTCAGGGAGATAGACTGTTAATTACATTCAAAAGGTGAATCGAAATAATAAGTCATGTGTATATTAGGTCGTGTCTCGGTCGCAGCTGTATTACACCATTAGAGTTCAAAGTAGCAATTGTAAGAAATTGCTTAGATAAAAAATTATTTAAAATAATTATTAATTAAAACAACTTAAGAAGAATTAGTAGTGATCACTTCCCAAAACTTGGATATTGGCATACAACCTGATCCGTTGTTTCGCTTAATTTCTTGCGATTCACATGTTTCAATGAAAATTTGAATTTGCTGGAGTGTAAAAGCCAATCTGTTAAAAATAGTAAAGATGATATGTGTTGCGTACTTGATAGACACGTAAGAAAAGATTTTGTTGACGATAGAATGAGGACAGTTTCCGACATAGTTTGAAGAAATTCTCAATATAGATTGAATTTATGACGCTTTCTTGCTGTTTTTTCAATGTTCCTTTAAGGTAGGATATTAAAATTCTTTTTGAATCGGATTGTAGTCTGGTAGAAGGATGATAATTATCAATCATTTTTGAATGGTAGTCTTGTTGTATCCATTATATATCAGATGCTTTAAATTTTATTCAGTTCATCTAATAAAGGGGGGATCAGAAGAGTAGATCGTATGAGCCCTGTGTACAAGACTCTTGATCATATCAATTTGTTTCGTGATGAATAATGATGGGAACATGAGTGAACGCCTCTGCCAGTAAAGGTTGGCTTCTGGTCAACTGAAAATTCAACAGAACCGCTGGGATTACGAATGAATACGGTATCCAAAATGAATAGTTTGTTATAGGATTGGGGTTCGATAGTGAATTTGATACGGCATACAAGTGTCTAGAAACTGAAATATTCTGACTCAGTATAAATATATAATCAACAAAACGTTACCATATGCGAGGCTGAGGGAATATAGTGCCAAAGCTTTCTTTTTCTAGAAACAGAACTCTTTGACACAATATTATCTAAGGTTTGCTTCAACCACAGGGGTGCTAAGGCGGTATAAGTGAAAATATTATCAATTACTCAAATGACTTCTTTCAAAAGCAACAACTTCGCACTTAGCACTAAAGCAATAAAAGTGTAAAAATTAAAAAAATAAATAAATCATCAAATGAGATTTCGAAATAACCAAAAGCAGAAACATGCCTCCTACTCAAACTACAGTCTAAACTTGTGATTCCCTATTTAAGGATATTACAGGCGCTTTCATCTGTCTCTTCCTCTCACGCATCCTGACTGTACCACGCAAGCATCACCCACAGATAAGACTTGTGGGATCGGTCATTAGTCCTCCCCTCTAAATCTAGAACAGCAAACAGGGTAAACCACATCCAACTAAACCATGAGCTGCTTGCTACATTTCTTCTAGTCCTGAGATCTTTGTGAAAGCATCAAAGAAATTTCTTAATCTGGATTCCACATTCCTCGCGTTTAGATGGTGTCCCGCTTCATCTAATGCTCAAACACTGCTTTCCAAAATTAACATCCATCATTTATTGCCTTATTTAAGTTCTCATAGCGCATTTGTCTTGCATCACCCAGAGAATATAAAAGCAAACGCAAACCAAAAAATAGAGGAAAATATTGTTGCCACTTGAAAATAATAAAAAAATGTGAATTACATCCAAATTCTTCACTACTCGGAGACCGCAAATAAATAAGTTGGAGATCACCGATATAGATCATTCGCACTCATTCCAGAGCGACAATAACTCTTTTCTCTTAACCTTACTCATATTTGGGTATGGTTAATGCATGGAAAAGTAGAGAACCCTTATGTGGTTGGCCATATATATTTTCAGAATGATCGTCTCAACAGGGGAAACTTGCTTAAAGCTATCTTTTTCTAACTTTCCTTGTACTAAATGCCACTGAATCCTCAGTCTCCGCTGTGATAATTCACTGCATGTTCATGGGTGGATAATGTCAACTTTTTATATCAATAGCTAGCTATTCTAGGGATCGCCCCTAGAGAATCCAGGTAGGGAATCCACAGATAGGGATCCCCTACCCAGGCTTCCTACTTGCTGGATATCTGCTTCTAGGATTCTTTAAAACAAGTAGCGGTTCCAGGTGAGTTCTTCTGGGATCCCCTAAAACAAGTAGGTTCCCCCAGTGGTCTTACGTATCCTCCAAATGATTGTATTTCTCTAATCTCAAATCCTAACCAGAGTTTCGATAATGACAGTATACATCTTTCCTCTTTCAATAAATCTTGTAGTT
Source organism: Typopeltis vanoorti (assembly GCF_054136105.1). Classification (NCBI taxonomy): domain Eukaryota; kingdom Metazoa; phylum Arthropoda; class Arachnida; order Uropygi; family Thelyphonidae; genus Typopeltis; species Typopeltis vanoorti. The sequence goes on along the minus strand of NC_143556.1, from coordinate 85,449,210 downwards.
CTCAAATGATTCATGTGTTATCATTATTAGTATACTCAATATCTTAAATATTGATGTTATTCTCCAGTAGGGTAAGGTGAATTTCAGCGCTATCAATGAACCCTCCTATCTATTTCTTTTAAGAGTGATTCAAAATAATATCACCTACTGGGTTAATTCACGTGTATCGTATTTCATGGCGCACAAAACGCGTTATATCTACAGCATTCAAACATGTCCTTGTCCGCTTCTACACTATAAATGGTATGTACTCCTACCACTCTATTATTTTCAAACCAATTTAACCTTAGAATACAGTTCTCGCATTTTCTGGTACACCAAAAACTCTCCGAAAATAAAATGATATCCATAAGAGGTTAATATGTTTAATAAATGGCACACACGCTCTCTCTCTCTTTCTCTCTCTCTTACACACACAAATAAACACACACACACACACACACACACACACACACACACACACACACACACACACACACACACACACACACACACACACACACACACACACACACACACACACACACACACACACACACACACACACACACACACACACAGAGTGTGAGAGAGAGAGAGAGAGACTCTTTCCCTCGTTTTGTCACTGGCGTTCTGTTCTAGGTTGTTGGTCTTTGTATTTATCTTTGTCACTGTATTATCAAAGTCACTCTTTCACTAGAATGGTGGCAATTTTTTTGGTATTTCACCGAAGTTATTTAGCATAATTTTTCTACTTTTGTTTAAACATTTGAACACACGAGAATCTGCTGACAACATTCACTCAGTTCAATAAACAAGAAATTTTTATGTTTCTTGTATTGCAAACGCGTATATCGCATAATGGTACAGCATAAAAATGCGATATTGATTAGAATTTACCGCTTTCATTAGAATACTTTTGCTTCACTTATAATACAAATTTCAATATATGAATGCGAAAACATCGAGACAATCAGTAGTTTATACGTTTTGTTTGATAGAAAACGAAAAGATAATGTTGAAGAACGAACTCAAAGGCTACTTGGCCATTCTAGCAAATTTTTGAAAGGAGAGATAAAAAAAAAACAAAAACATTTCTTAGCTAATTATCTGTGCTGTTACTTCGTAGATAAATATGGATTTTTCAAAATTATTGAAAAACGAAACATGGATAAATTTCTTCGATAATTCCGTTGTCGATGACTTCTAAAAGCGGCTGTCATAAAGTTGCAATGAATGGATTTTATATGGGCATTTTTGTTTAGTGATTTTTAATTTTTTTTTTCGGTTCCGTCCACATAACCTTCCAAATATATAACACATTTTCGTACTGTGGATTGATTCAGGATGATATAATGTAATACTTCACTACGATTGCTGAAACGAACTTTGACATTTAAAAATAAGAATTCCATCTTGCCTCTTTTCAAGGCCTTGATAAGAACTCACTTGGAGGGGGTTTGTGCAGGTCTGGTCTCCTAGTTTCCTTATGATTGTTATACAATGGAGCAAGTGCAAAGGAGAGTGTTAAAATGATATCAGGATTGCGAAATACTGATTACGAAGACAGATTAAGATTTTGTAGACCGCAGACATTAGCAAACAGGAGAAAGAAGGGTGATATGATTGAGACTTACGAACTTCTCAAAGGGACATATAGGAATTCAGTTGATGTATTTTTTTATTTTATGGGCCAGGGAAAAGGACAAGAGGGCATCTTGGAAACCGAGAATGAATACCGCTAAGAAAGGGATGAGGGGGGGGGAGATAAGATAACGTTTTTCTCTCATAGAGTAGTGCGCAATTTGAATGGGTTGGCATTGGACGTTGTACGGGCAAGCAGTGTGAATGAATACAAGAATAAGTATGATAACTGGTGCGTGTAGTATGTGGCCTCTCTCGATAAGTCCCTGACTCCCTGAAGGTCTCTTTTAATAATAATAATAATAATAATAATCCAAAACCCTCGAGTAGAGATAAAGATAAGACTCTTCTGTCCTCCATTAAGCAAATTTCGTGGTGTGATATCGGGCGATCACAATAAGCTACCATTCACAAACATCCATGCCGCACTAAGACTTTGAAACCTATTTTCAAACTAAAGTGACAGATTATAATCTGTTACTTTAGTTTGAAAATAGGTTTCAAAGTCTTAGTGCGAAATGGGATCAATAATTATTGATCCCATTTATGTTTTCATGATTATAAAAATTTCTAGAGATAAAAAAAAAAAAAAATCCAGAGATTAAAAGTTTGGTGTAAGTACACTCTCTGTCCAAAAAGAAACCAAACTTTATGAAAATAGAAGAAACTAGTGGCGCCACCTGTTGTCGAAAGAGGCAACCTTCTTAGTGTTGTGTCAACTGTTTATGACATTTGTTTCATTAGCAGCCGAGTTATAGTGCCAAGGGTGACAGCGTTTTGACGAACGGTCGGTCTTCACGATATTCATGCCGTACGCGACGAATTCTCGCTATCAATCTCTTCAAAACTTCGAGATAAAACTCACCATTTACCATTTGGCATAGGACATTATCCACGAATTCTTTGTGGATAATGCCCGAGGAATCGTAGAAACAAATCAGCATTGTCTTCACTTTTGACTTCTCCAAGCGACTTTTTTTCGGAAGCCCCCTCTTCTGGTGGTCTCCACTCAGCACTCTGGTGCTTTGTTTCTGGCTCATACTCAAAACACCACCACCACGTTTCGTCACCAGTAACGATCGTTTCAAGGAAGTTTGAGTCATTACGAGTTTTAAAGCATCACCGTATGCTTTATGAAATATTTGATGCTTTTCGGTAAAACCATTATCAAGTTGAACACAAAAGTCAATCGCAGCTCTCTGTTTGAATCTCATTTTCCGACCGTTCCTCAAAACACAATGTTTTGACGAACGGTCGTCAAAACACTTGGCACTAAGGCTTCTAATGAAACAAATGTCATAAACAGTTGACACAACACTAAAGAAGGTTGCCGCTTTCGACAACAAAAAGGTACAACAGGTGACGCCACTAGTTTCTTCTATTTTCGGAAAGTTCGGTTTCTTTTTGGACAGAGAGTGTATTATGCTCCGTACCACGGAAACAATCCACTGCATTGTTTAACATGATCCTAATCATATTAAACCAAATATTAATCATTAAGTTAGAATGCCATTGCTTCAGAAATCCTCCTCTTTGCTTTCCCATTTCCATGGTATCGCTCTCGCAGCTAATCCAATATATTGATTGAAGTACTCTTTTATGATTACAACAGAAAACTCAATTTTGAGAAGTGCGTACCTGAACGCTATACTCTAAAACAGACAACCGTGAATCAGCAGAGCCAACGGCAATGTGTCAATGTCAAGAGAGAGATAACAGAATTTATTTTTTATGTAAATTTCTGCATTCCTAAACTAGATAAAAAGGGAAAACGATTTTTATCCAACAACTGTCTCACCAAATTTCTATGGCCTTTTCACTTTTTGCGTAAAGTGTAGATGACATGTTTTGGAAAACGTGTTTTCGTAAAATATGTTTTCACCTTCGAGAATGTTCCATAAACATTCGAACCCAGTATTTTCATTCGATTTATGTTGTTCACTCGTAAGCAGAAATAGGCTGAAAATAATCGCCATTAGCATTATGATGAAGGTACTTTTATTGTAAGCAAAATTTCTGCTAATATTAACGATAAGTCGATAATCACTAGGAGTGCTTTAAAAAGAAAAAAAATATCCTATTTATTATATTATTATTTGTAATAGAATCCTGGTGTTTGTAGAGTTAAAAAGGACTTAAAATATTAGCCTTAATTTTTAGAGTAAAAGAACCTCATCAAAATTATTCTACATTTATGGTATTGCTAAATTATCATATTTAGAATAATATATTTAACTTCAATAAAATATTGTTAATATTTGCAAGCAAAAACGGATAAAAATAAGTCATAATAACAAATCCTTCAAGTTTGTCTGAATGCGGCTGATCATTCATAAAAGGTTATAACTTTCTTTCCAAGAACGCAGATGATAAATCAATAACTGCAGAAGAAGAAGATTCTGAGCAACAAACGCTAACGAGAGGGCATATCGAACGGTACGGTTTCCCATTTTTTCTTTCTTTTTTTTTCTTCTGAGTTTATGGGAGACAAGGAGGCGTGAAATGAATCGTCTTCAAGAAATAAGACGCTGTCGTACTGAAAAGGCAACCTGATTGCTTTCGTTTCTTTCTAATATGCTAAATTACTAAGCGCGAAAAAAACAAACACAGCGAAACAGGAAGAAGATAGCACTCTTTTTGCTTAGAAGGAGGAGGAATTTTCTTATCAGAGTCAAGAACTTAAAGTTTGCGATTGAGATTACACGTGAGAAGTTTTCATTTCTTTTTTAGGCTTTGAAATTAACATTCCTATTGCTTGTTCAACGAGTTCTGTATTTATTCCTGCTATTATACCCATTCTAAATTTTTGAAACACTTCTTTGAACTCCATTTGTTTTGCTTGAAGCTCTTCTTTAAATTTCAGTGAATATCTATTTATCTGCAATGATAGGGATTTCTGCTGCATTCAAAAAATTATTCTGCATTCACGACAGCTGCAGAATGATCATAATAAAATTATTTTTTTTCTGTTGAAATCTAACATAATTTTGAATTATTTCATATGCATAATGTTTGTGAGAAATGAAGTTATCATATAATTAATGAATATAATAATCGATACTTTAGAAGAAAATAAAAACATTATTTTGCTATTCAGGGTACTATTCATTAATATACTCCTTATCTTTGTCATATTCCAATCAGTTCGTTACCCATGAGTAAAGAAAAAAAACACTTAACGTTTTGTTGGTAATTGCATAATGCTGTAATTGTAACTAACTAGAAATATTTCTTTATTATTTTGGAAGAAAAAATATAGAATAAACCAAGGTTTGTAACTCTCCTCAATAATCGATAGGAATAAGAACGCAGTGAAATATATTTATTTATCTTTAAAAAAAAAAAAAAAAAAAAATATATATATATATATATATATATATATATATATATATATATATATATATATATATATATATATATATATATATATATATATATATATATATATATATATATATATATATATATATATATATATATATATTGCCATTGTACAAAGATAGACAGCCTATTTTTGCAATGGAAAAGAAGCATAACATCTATGAGTCTTGATTTAATGGCATCCGAAATATACAATGACTGTCCTATATTAAGGCAACCAATTATTGTTGATGTCAAAGCATAACGTGACATCCATCTTCGGAAACAAACCATCTCTCTCTCTCTTGCATATGCTAATTTATAACCACAGATTTATTACATTTCTTTACAAAACAAGTTAAGTTAAAGTTTGTACTAAGAAGAATAATGTTTCTGAAAGATATTTCTTTTTAATTGGTAAGATATCTTCTCTCTCTGTATTGCAGATGATAAAAGATATTTCCCATGTTTCTTTTATTACTTTTTGGCAGAATTAGAATTTATTTCAGCAGTTGATTTTTTATGAACAACAAAAATATCGTTATTATGGATAATTGTCTGAATTATCCATAATCACGATAATTCTCCTCCTTCACAATATATTGTTAGAGCCTTCAAATGTGAATGTGGAACAAAAATTCTATTTTATGTAAATTGTTTTTATTGTTGTTGTTGTTGTTCTTGTTTTGTTTATTTTTTTTAAAGAAACGAAACTTAGAAGATGAATGATTTATTAAAGAACTGTATAAATGTATTGCAAGATTTATTGAAATATATTATATATTTAGCATATGTTCATTAAAAAATTTAGGAAGTATTATACCACATTAATGATATTAGAACATGATTATGTTCTTCTTGTAGGAAATAAAATTTTCTACTGTATGGTCTCATAATACCATTTCCTTGATTGAAAGTTAAGAAGATTTGTAGAAAGGTGAAGATGCCTCTCCCAGTATGTAAAATGAACTCCTTTAGTCCTTATTGTATTCTTATACCAAGGATAGAAGTTGTTTGCTTTGTCTGAAACAGCAAACAGTGGTGCATCACTGTATATTGGGAGAAAGATCTCCCAATTTCTACTCAAGACATCCAAAATATTAAACGTAAAGGGATGCATGACCTAGACTCCACAGTTCTGAAGAACAAAAAAAAAAAAAAACAATAAATAAAACACGTACGGTAAGGATTTTTCTTGGGATATCTGGATGAGGATTTCATATATTCCAATAATTATTTATTTAACTTCATAAGAAAGCTTTTAATAAATGGAAAGATGCTGTCTAACAGAATATGAAAAGAAAGGAGAATTAACAAGCACAATTTCATTTTATTTCTATGCTAATTCAATAAATACGCAACATATATGCGAAAATCTTCACATAATTGACTTAATTAGAATTTGGAATCCAACACCAATGTAATTTTAGTGTTCGAAGACACTTAATTTGATGAAAGTGTATTTATTTCACGAGAATGTTAGCTAATTAGTGAAAACTAAACGTTTGAATGAGAAATTATAATTAATAGACAACTAAGTTGTCATACTAAGGTCATCACTTGGTGATATATATGTTCTCTGTACAAGACGCTGAACATGTTAGTCTTCGTGTTCGGTCGTTATACGGTGATGGCCCCACAAAAGATATTTGGGTGGAAACACATATCAGTTATCTTCTTCCATAATCGAGGCAGAAGTGACGAGGTTCCCTACGGACGCTTATCTCAGATGTCCTCCAATCGCCCCACCTACACCAAAGCGACAACACGCAAGATTGGAATTAATCATTATAAGTAGTGACAGATTTCCTGACAGGTTGCCTCTGGATGATAAAGGTAGTCAGGATAGAGGCTAATAACTAGATTTTCAGAGCTTTACTAGTTTCTAAGTAACGCAAGTATACCAGTAATTACAATTAATAAAGATTTTGTTCATTGAGAAACTACATCATCTTTTGCAAAAGTTTATGCAGAGACAAAGGAAAATCTTCAGAAATTAACTAAGAACAAACTTAAGATAAAGTCGTTAACTTAAAAGATTGAACACTCATTTGTATATGATTCTTCAAAATCAACAGTTTTTAATAAAATAAAACACATTCTTTAAACGAAAACATAATATTAATCTGATCAAACAAAATATAAGAATATAATCAGTAACACGGAAGCTAAAGAATTCCTTTGGCACTTTTACAGCGCTTTTAACTCAATTTAATCAATGGAGTATTAAACCTACTAAATGACATTTTTTTCTATAAAAATTACTTCCATATTTCGTCTATTTTCATTATGATAACACCGAAATACTCTTATTATTTTTAAATAAAATTTACTCAAATGGTATTCCCCCCCCCAATAGAATGGAAAAGAGCAATTGTAATTCCTATCTTTAAAAAAGGTAATAGATATGACCCTAAAAACTATAGAGGTATCAATATACTAAATTCCTGTTACAAAATATATAGCAGAATCTTAAATAATTTAGAAGTACAGAATGGATTTAGAAAAGGACGATCGTGTATATACCCGGCCTTTTGCCTAAAATTAATAATAGAGAAAAGAAGAGAATACAATTTAGAAACACGTATTGCATTTATTGACTTTGAAAAAGCATTTGACAAAGTTAAAAGAATCATATTATTTACCATATTAAAAAAAAGACAAATACCAAATAATATCCTAAAAGCTATCACAAGTATATATGAAAATAATCAAATACAAATAAGATTAAATCACGAGCTATCATATTCGAGAGAGATAAACCAAGGGGTCCGACAGGGATGTTCCCTCTCAGCAACTCTTTTTAATATCTACTTAAATGAAATAATAATAAAATGGAATAAAAATTTACGTCAAGGAATTAAACTTTCTCCTACAGTAAACTTAAACACTCTCCTCTTTGCCGACGACCAAATAATAATTACAAATTCTGAAGATAACGTACAGAAAGCTATTTTAGATCTAAATGAGATAGCCAAAGATTATGGTATGATAATATCAACAGAAAAATCAAAAACTATGTCCTTTAAAAGACAAGATCCAGCAAGAACTAAAATAGTAATAGATAACAAGATCTTAGAACAGGTGAATTCATTCAACTACCTAGGATGTATGATCACATATGAAAATGAAAAAGATATAAACGTAAAAATTGCAAAATATTTAAAAATAACAGGCGTGATTAACTCTATATTTAAACCAAATCTAGTTCAAAAATAAACCAGATTAAAAGTATACAATACATTAGCCCTACCAGTCTTATTGTATAGAAGTGAAATGTGGACAATAAAACAAAAAGCCAAACAAAGATTAACAACAGCAGAAATGAAGTTTATGAGAAAAACTGCAAAGTATACCCTATTTGATCACAAAAGAAACGAAGAAATTATGAAAGAATTAAACCAAGAACCAGTAATAGAAAAAAATAAAAAATATAAACATAAATGAATGGAACACGTTCAAAGAATGAAAACAGAAAGATTACCAAAACAAGGCTTAAAGTACAAGCCATTAGGAAAAAGAAAACCAGGACGTCCTCTTAAACGATTCAACGATGACTTCTAGGGCCGGAACAGGCCATGCTAGGTCTAAATCCTTGATACGCATGATGATGATAATGATGATGATGATGAACACCGAAAGAGTTCAATTCTCTATTGCTTTAGGACAGATATATAAATATTTAATTATTGGGTAATTTTAAACCATTTAGCGAACGATTTAATTCACATAAGAGAGAGAAAGAGAGAACAAATCACTTTCTTTGTTGGTTTGCTTTGTTTTAGTGGCACAATAGTAATTTGTTAGGATGGTTTAATTATTTCATAAGCGTAAACCCTTTAGTGAATAAATATAGCATTCAACTTATAAAAATCGTTTCGATTCACACAAAAAATGATTAAAAAAAAGACCAAAAGGAGTTATTTTACAATACATGTGAAAAATGTCAGAAATTTACTAATCTGAGGTCAGATTAGCTTTGCATTATTATGTAATAGATTATTCCGTATTGTTAAGTCATAATTCATAATTAATAAATTGTGAATTCTAATAGGAAATAATTATTTATAAAACGTTGTTTTATTTACAATGCATGAATTAAGTTTAAATGTTAAATGCAATTGTGATTATAAATAATGTAAAAAAAAATTTCTCTCATTTGCTTCTATTTATAAAATATTCTTTCATACAATGAATAATTAATGTAGTTTAATTATTTCTGAAAGATGCATTAGTCTGCATTCGCCTTGAAAAAATGTCTTTATTATGCTTTGATCATAAATTGTGAAATTACTAAAATGAATGAATAGAGTGAAAAACGCAAATGCAATGACCTTTCATTTAATAACAAGACAGAATTTATTTGCATTTTTATTTAACACGACATTTCTAATGGTAGTTAACGAAACTTTTAAAATAAAACTACAAGAATTGTCGTCATCCTAGAAAGAAAACATCGGAAAAAAAGTCACAAGAAATTTAAATGACTGTGCAACCCAACGCAGGAAATCTCAGGTGAGTGGTAAAGATGATACTTTATGGCCTACCATTTTCTTCTTTCACGAGCGCACCGTGTTTATTTGCTGTCTCCAGGTGCGCGTTTGGTGGAAATATCTTTATTCGTCAAAGCCTAGTATTGCAAAAGATTGCGTTTGGGAACTAATGAGATTGTTGTGAAACTTCTGTTAGCCAACAATGAGGCCAGAAAAGCAGAGAGACAAGGCCACGTGGAGGAGGTTCTTATCCTTTACGCGTTACATATTTTATATTAGTAAAGAAATATTCACAAGCAGAACAGCTATCAGGAGAGAAGAGTGAGTGAGTGTAGTTTAGTTCTTATTAGCGGATGCAAATTGTTTCCAGCTAAAACAAGGTACTTCAACACAACCGTTGCTCCTTCAGCAAAAAGGAAATTTATAACTTTCTGCCTTTCACTTTGGTTAGATACTTTGCATAACTTTTTTTAAAAGCTGCAAAGTTACTTCTTTTTCTTTTGTTGTATATATTCTGGTTTTTATCACAATTTTTTAATTCTGTAAAAGATTGCTTCCTTTTTCATGCATTGGTAATCGTTAAACTGTAGTTCTTGAGTCTTAAATTATGTTTTCTATTTATTATATGCTATCATTGTTTTAGATATAATACTATTTTTTTTTCCTGTTTATCCTTATTTGATCTAATCATAGGTATCTTTGACAAGATTAAACGAACAAAAAATACTTAGAACAAGTTTTCTGTTTCCTTAACGGGATTTGAACCAAGATTTTCAACTTAAGAGGAAGTGTTCTGTCGTCCACTAGTCGACACTCAGAATTCCTTTTGCTATTTTAACCATTAAGTTCTAAACAGTTAGTTTTTTTGTGTTCTTTGACATTTAGTAATATCAGGATGCTCTGTAACATTTACACAATGTTTTTCAAGCGCAAACGATATGATATGCAATAATAATCATTTTTGTTAGTCTTGACAACAAAATAATTAAATATTTATAATAAATTTAGTTTAATCCTTTATCCAAGTGTGAGCAAACAAAGTTTTCTCCTGAAAGTATCTTCAGGACTGGGGTAAGATGGTACAACACCGGGCAACTTGTTGCAACGGTACAGCAAGCTAACGTCACTCCTATCTCAGTATCTCCCATAATGCAAAACACATCTCCGTGCGGATATGTATAATGTTATGCATTAAGGGAAAGGCCACTACCCAGACTATTTTCGACCTTTATTGAGGTCTCTTCAGTGGGAGCCATACCCAAGTCCTGAAGATACTTTCAGGGGCAAACTTTGTTTGCTCACACTTGGATAAAGGATTAAACTAAATTTATTATAGTCTAACCAAGTGAAAAATAAACTTTCAACATCTTTCTCTAAATCCAGAGTAATTTAATAAAAAGGTGGCACACCGTTTGGCAACTCCTATAGGTAGAGTTGACCTTGCAAATGCTTCTGCCTGGTATCTCCACTTGGGCCTGGCTCCCACTGAAGAGACCTCAACAAAGGTCGAAACTAGTCTGGGTAGTGGCCCTTCCCTTAATGCATAATATTATACATATCCACAAGGAGATGTGTTTTGCATTATAGGAGATACTGAGATAGGAGTGTTGTGAGCTTGCTCCACCATTGCAACGAGTTGCCCGGTGTTTTTCCACCTTACCCCAGTCCTGAAGATACTTTCAGGAGAAAACTTTGTTTGCTCACACTTGGATAAAGGATTAAACTAAATTTATTATAGTCTAACCAAGTGAAAAATAAACTTTCAAAATTAAATATTTATCAAAATTAAAATAAAAATAAACTAAAGTTGTACTCTATAAATAAAGAAATGCATAAATATAGGCATTGTATAAGTATTGTTTAAAAGAAAGAAAGATATTATTTAATATATTTATTTAAAAATGTGTTAAAGTTAATTACAAGCAATATTTATGTGAGTAATACAATTTGTTTGCAGATATTTAGTTTAGCAAATCCTCCGGTACAGAAGGAAATTGAACACTGTGATTTCTCTTTGACACAGCGTTAAGCTAACGAGGTAGCAATCCCAAGACACACAGAGTTAGTCGAGTCTTTTCAGTGGCTTGTTCATTATTGGACAGATTCTACTAGATTTCCTAAGTTTCGCTGCTTTTTCGCTTCTTTGGTTATGACGATAAAGTAGCTTACTTAACGTAATCACTCACAATGCCTTTTCCAGTTTCTCATTTACCAGTCCATTCCCAAGAGACGAGACGTCTAAGAACAAGAAAGGCGATGAAAGGACTCCATGAATGGGTTTAAGCTTTTGTTCAACCCTACCCAAGGTTGCAAATTACATTCTAGGAAAGAAGTAATCAGATAAAGCATTTTAACTTAGTCGTTGCAGTTTAATGCGTGCGCTATTAACATTTTCAGTTATATTGGTCTCACAACTTATTTTTACATTGCATTATATGATAATACAAGATCTCCTACTATCAGTCACTTTTGATATTTGTATGTTTAAACGATCTTAGTTTTATTCTCTCTCTCTCTCTCTCTCTCTCTCTCTCTCTCTCTCTCTCTCTCTCTCTCTCTCTCTTGTGTGTGTGTGTGTATGTGTTTAAAAATAAAATAAAAATGAAAGTGCTTATTAAAGCTTTGATTAGTGTTCAATTATTTCACTTAAACCATTCTGAACAAAAAAATTCACTATTTATTAGTTATCATTTAATATTAGTGTTAGTTAGTATCAAGCATCCCAAACAAACTTTAGGATTATGTCTTAAAAGAGGTCCAATTTATTTAAAGGATTTGTTGAATTGTCTATTGTATGAAACGTGAAAACCGACAGTAGATTCAAATTGCATTCTTGTATAGAAAGGCAATTGCTTTTCTATACAAGAATGCAATTTGTCAATAAATATCATCTTAGGTTATTCTTGTATAGAGTATTTTAATTTATCCCAGAATTACTTATTAAGTGGTAGTTATAATACTAGTGAAATTCTCATTGAAATAGAGGTGACTTCGTAAGTCGATAGTAAGTTAATTTAAATATATAAATAAATTGATTTAAATACATGATATACATGTTTGTTTATAATTTGGAATTTGATTAAAATTTTATTATTTTTTTAATTGTCTGCAATTCTCTTAAGATGTTTCATGCAAATAAATTCCCTCCTTTTGGTAAGTTTTCTTTGCAGTTATTTTAACATCTACAAATAGTAAGGTCTTAACATTTCCGAAAATTTAATCTTGCTTATCGATTGAGCGAATGAAACAGCTGCTAAATTCACCAAGTTATGAATTCCTAAGTTTGTTTTCTGATGACTTTTTGAAGTAACAGTTTGAAAATCTTAAGGAGAGATAAAAAAAATTATGGGTAGATCATAATTCCTGGAAACTTAGAAACTGACCAGATTATTTTCTTTAGAAACCTTTGCAGAATAATCAGTATTCAAATTGAGAAATGCATAATCAAAGAAAAAATTATAATTAGAATGCATAAATTAAAATTTGGCTTCATGCCAAATTTTAATTCATGCATTGTAATAATAATTGTGGAAGCAACATTTGGCATGAAGCTAAATTTTGCTTCCACAAGTTCACACGTTTGAATCAAATGTTCACGGTTTTAATGAGAAATGGTTTTTTATTTTAAAATAAATAATAGTTGTTATATCACTTAAAATATTTTAAAAGTTATACTATTAATACTTAAACTGAAACAGTTATTTTATAAGAGTGGAAATAATATTATTTTTTAGAAAGAAAATCTGAAACACAAATAAACAATCTTTGAAATCTAATTTATATTTGTTCAACATTTGATGTTATTTATTTATTTTACCACACTGTATTTGAATTAATTTCTAACGTTTTATTTCGTTTTTGTTCTGGAGTTTAGTAATATATTTTCAGCGAATTCACCTTCGTATATATTTAAATAAATGCATAGTAATAAATAGAAAGGTTATTTACTTATTTATTGAAGACACATTTAAGTCATATTTATAAAATTGGTAATTAAAAGTTGATCATATCTACGCTCACTATTTAGTCATGCGCAACTGATATAATAATAATTTATTCTCACGCAGGTTTATACAGTCAGTTCGTATTTTTAGATTATAAAATAGATTATTTTATTTTATTTTATTTTTATTTTTTTAATGGGAAAATGTATTTAGTCTGCCACTATGCAGTATCCTGTGTCTATGAGCTGTAGGTATTTCCGAGGTTCGCTTGCATTTCTGCAGTCAAAAATAGTCTTCCAAGTTTAGAAATATGTCTAAGTTTAAGGCTAGCCAGCTTAGCCCTTTAATAAATAAATGACGCAGAAATTTAGCGACTATCGCGTGTTTTCTTGCTTATATATTTATAACTAAAACGAAGGAAACTGTTCAAACAGATAACCGGCATTTCATGTATGTAATTAATAAGCAACAAAGTAACCAAGTATGAAAAAACTGTGCTAAAAGAGCTGAAGATTATCAGGAGTTGTTCACTTTGATATGAATAGAAGTGACGAAAAGAAATTCAAACCATTGAATAGAACAAAATACGCAAAAAATTTGCTTAATTTATTGGTAATTCTCATATGTAGTGTTCATATTAAAATATGAGCAAATAAGTATTTGAATACTTATTACCAAAAAAACATAATTTGTTGATGGTGATTTCCAAACAGCGGAAACATGCCTAGGTCAAATATTTCTTTCCATGATATCATCTTCGTCTTAATCGAGAGAGCAGACTTTTTTTTTTTTTTGTAAATCATGAGATATGTAAATCGCAGGACAAAGTGACTGTGTCCCGCAGTTTGGAAAGGCCCGTATTAACGTTCATCAAGGACACGAGGTTTATTGGTGAAAGACTTTTCATCAAAATGTGAGTATACGGTCTCAATGGAGACAGCATTTTTATTTACCAATTTAGTTTGCTTTAATTGCTTACAATTGAAGAAAACTGAGGAAAATAACTATCAACAAACGTTAGGATATTACCCAGAACTATCATTATTTACAGCTAACCGAGGCGTATTGGTTAAGGGAAAAAATAATCCAGAAAGAATTATATTACTTCCACTGACTGTAGGAGTCTGTAGGAGTGCTATGAAGTACCTCGAATTTTTAAAGGACGTATATTTCCAAATGATCTGCTATGCCATAAGCCTGTTAATCACGTATTTCCCATGCTGTTTTGGGATTGTAAAATAAAGTCTAAATTCTGTTAATGTAAATATGAAACTGGATTTAGGTTTTGTTTTTTCACTTCCTTCTAAGACCTGTAAATTCCCCTTTAAAAATTGAAAGAATTAATAAATACCTCGATAAAGTTCATGACACCCTTGATGGGATTCGAGCAAGAGCTGTGGTTTGGGTTGCTTTTCCGATTTCACAAAGGAGGTCAGTTTACCTAGTAGCTTGGTTAGATGTGGTAACTAGGCGAATCGATCTCTCGTCGATCAAATGCAGTGTTATATCTCTTTCTTGTGTGCCTTCAGTGCTCTATGTAATCTGTGAGAATTAGTGGATGTGTAGACTTCGACTTAAAACTTGTGAGAGTTTTGTCACTTTCTTGACAAATATATTCGCTCTGTTATTATGCGATATCTTCAGATTCCCTTCCCAGTGGGATTTCGAAATATATGTCGGAATTTAGTATTTATGTACATTTTTTATTCACAGAGTCTTTATTTTTTTTCACTTTTTATATTTATGTCATACGGAGAGGTCAAGAGAGCTATCAGTACTGATAGCTCTCTTGAGATCAATAAACTTCTATTAATAAACTTCTATCTCAGATTAATAAACATTAATAAACTTCTATCTTAGTCCTGGACTGAGACAGATGAGGAGTGAGATAGAAGTTTATTAATGGTTTTTTTTCTGTTTTTTTCTTTCTTTCTTTTTTTTTGAAGAATTACAAGTTGAAATTTTTGGGAATACTTCAATATGAAGGCTGTTTCACAGCACAGAGGTTGGGGAATAAAAGAGAAAGAGGAGACGCAGGTTCGGTGTGGCTGCAGTAACACAGTAAAGGGACGCTAGGCAGCTGTTCTTATATTAACAGGTGCAACTTAAAGGGAAGGAATGAAGTTCCCAATTCAGTGGAGCAGTAAACATGGATATTCCTGTAGAATAGACACAGTGCTACAACACTGCCTCTGTGATGTGGAGATTGAAGTGAATCTGTCAGATAGGAATCATCAATGAACCTAACTGATCGCCTCTGGAGAGTATCAAGGAAAGAAAAATTTTAAGAAAAGCTTTAGGTGTACCACCCCAAACAAGTGTGTTTAGGGGTGTGATTTCTGTGTTACCGAGGGTAGGTGAGTTTAGATCCCTTTTGCAAGAGAAAAGGCAAGACTGTGTGTTGTTATCATCACCCGTTGAAGGATAGTCATTAGTTAAGGTACTGGTTGAAGATGATCTTGTAGTCTGGGATATAAGAGTACTGCATGATTTATCGAATGAATAGGATGAGTAAAGAGGACTATCGTTAACAAAGCTGGGAATAGGATTAATGATGATTTCGAGAAGGTCATTTATGAAAAAGAGAAAGAATAGGTGATAAGATAGAGTCTTGAAGCACTCTAGCATTGATGATGAAGCTCGAAGAGAGGGAACCATCTACCAATTCTACTCTGCCACTCAAATAAAATGGGTAGCAGGTACAGCAAAGGATGGCAATTTGTTAAGCAGGCCAAGATGCCACACTGTCGAAGGCTTGGGAAATGTCAAGAGCGACAGCACAAGTTTCTCCTAACTTTTCTATGGCAGATTTCCAGTAATTGGTGATGTAAGCTACGAGGTCAGCTGTGGATCTTGAATGGGAAAATCCGTACTGGTGGACACAGATAAATTGGTGGGCTTCTAAGTAGTGGAGGAGTTTGCCATTGATAACTCTCTCCATTATTTTGAAGAGGACTGAAATGATGGCAGTTGGTCGGTAGTTTGATCGTTGACTTCTGTCACCTATTTTAGGAATGGGATGGATATGAGATTTCTTCAATGCATTCAGAAAGTACTAGATACTTATAGTAAATTGTAGAGACGATGAGGATTTGGGATGAGTGTTAATTCTGGTGTTGAAGGTTAACTGAATTAACCTTCTACTCCAGTTAACCAAGTGGTGCTTTAGTTTTTCGACAAAATTTGTGCTTGAATTTCGAAATGGTAAGAGAGTCCTTTGGTCATTGCACGGAAAAGTAAAGTTGACCTCCTGGCATTACTCTTTTCCTCAAACTCCTGCAGCCAGGAGGTCAACTTTATCTCTAACAGTGGTGCCATTAGTAAGAGAGAGAGAGAGAGAGAGAGGAGGGGTAGTGCAGGATAGCCGAAGTTTCTTCCAATGGCCTTAGCGAGTGACCACAAGGCACGGATTCCATTTCGACTGAAAGGACGTTTTATCTGGTTGTCCTTTATGAAATCAGATTTGGATCTACTGATGACTGGTTTGCATACATTCTGTGCTTTGGTTTAGTCAGAGTGAGAAGCTGGATTTATTCCTCAAGCTTCATACTTATGGTAAGCTACTTTTTTTCCCTTCAACTGCTTTAGCACACTACCGGTTGAACCTGGGCTTGGAAAGCAGCTGAGGATTATAGTCAGACCAAGAAAACGAAGAGTAGAAATTCTGGAGGTTATCCTAGTTATATCCTTTGTAGTGTTGCTTTGGAATGGTTGAGGAGAGAGTCCTATGAGAGAGGAGACTTGTGCAAGATTGTGGTCAGAGATACAGAGAATATAGGTGACATTATAATTCATATGGAAGGCGATATGAGCAAAAAGATCCAGATATTTTTGAGTCAAACAGGTTAACAGGAATTCGAGTAGGTAGATGTAATATTTGTGTTAAGTTAGGTCGTTACTTATAGCAAAGACTTCTGCTTCTCGTTCAGCTTGGTCAGTAGTATTGAAGGGGAGCCAGTTGGAATGGTTGACGTTGAGTTCGCCCAGGAAGGTGATCTCACTCTTTGGATAGCTGGATTGTAGATGGTCGAATATCATGGAAAGGAATATGAACAGATCAGAATGGTTATCAGTATTTGTAGACCGGCAAAATGCAACAACTGAATAATTAACAAGCCGATGAAAAGTATTAGGGTTTTTAAAGTTAAGATGTCATCTAAATGAATATAGCAACTGTCATATAAGTATGTTATTGTACGTGCTAGAAATTTAAGATCCTGTTGACTGTATGCGTCAGTTGGTTCACGTAAGTTGCTTTGTAATTCATTGGAGTAATGTAGTAACATTATCAAATAGCGCCATAGAGAAGAAATTTTTAAAAACTATTGGATTCTATATCTATTTCTATTCGTTGTGGAGAATCTTTTCATATCTGTAACTTATTAATCACACAAGCCTTTTTCTCAGGATATCTTTCTTCAGTATTTTGAACTATGTTGCTGGTTCATTCACATCGAATGAATTTGTAGAGTAGAATTTTGATACAAAAGGAGATATTTTGCTGTTATGATCTGTGTTATGGCAGTGTATGACTATTTCCTATCAATATTGAAGCAGTATGTTTGGCTGCTGATTATTGACTTCTGAGAAAGCGTTGATTGAAGCCTTGGGTTCTTAACTAGCATCGTATTTGTCTTGGATCTATTGAGGTAGAGTCACTTTGAGAGTAGCTATAAATTAACTCTTGTGCTATTCTGCTCGCTGAAGGCTACTATCCATTTCAATGAAATCTGTTTGTATCATCTATACATGAAACAGTTGTTTGGGAAGCATGTAGAATTTATTAATGTAAATATGAAATGATGTTGGTGAGAAACTGAAGCCATGAGTTAAACTAAAAGGTCTTTTAAATAGTTCTGCGTGTTTTCCTCAGCCTAGTGTACACTGTTTTCTTCTTTAGAATTACTTATAAAATACATTAATTATATTTCATTTTCTAACTTTTGCTGTTTAGTATCTTATTATCCTATATATTAAGAGTGTTTAGAAACAATGAGAATAAAAAGTATCGCACTTATTATTTTTTTTTCATGCACCTCTATTTTGTCTGAAACTTTCGATAAGTCAGTTGTAATTTTGACATTCTGTAAACCACAGAGATCGAGCATAAGTTGTTATTATGTTCTTTTATTTTTATTTATTGATGATTACTCTTGAAGCCTATTGTTGACAAGACCAAGACTTTCCATTATTTATTTCTTTGTGTGTGTGTGGGGGGGGGGTGCACGCGCGCGTAAGCGTAGAGATGGGAAGGTGATAGTTTATGTCCATTTTTACACGGTGTAGTAAGATTCCCTGAATAACCAACCCATAGAACATCAACAGTAATAATTCAGTAGTTCTACTACATTTTGTGGGCTACATATGAACGAACGTTCACATGTAAAGATAAGGATGTCATTTTGCCTCTTTACAAGGCCTTGATAAGACCTCACTTGGACTATTGTGTGCAGGTCTGGCCTCCTGGCTTCCGTTGTGATTCTGATATATTGGAGAGAGTACAAAGGAGAATGCCAAAAATGATATCAGATTGTGGAATACTGATTATGAAGACAGATCGAGAATTTGCAGGCTGCAGAACACTAGCAAACCGGAGAAAGAGGGGTGATATGATTGAGACTTACATACTTCTGAAATGGTCATACAAGATTTCAAGTGATGAAAATTTTCAATTTATGGAGGGTGAGGAAAGGACGAGAGGGCATCCCTGGAAGCTGATAATGAAGGCCACTAAGAAGGGGGGTGAGGGATAGATTTTTCTCTCAGAGGGTAGTGAGTGATTGGAATCGATTGTCATTGAATGTTGTGAGTGCAAACAGTGTGAATGAATTCAAAAATAAGTATATGGCCTCCCTCGATGAGTCTCTGACTCCCTGACGGTCTTAATAATAATAATAATAATAATAATAATAATAATAATAATAATAATAATAATAATAACAATGGTATAGAACTATACCATTATTATTTTCCAGAGCTTCTTTCTGAAATTAAAGAAAAGTTGAAGAGAAAAATCATCGGGGTTATCCTAGGAAGAGACTATTCTACTCACCGACATTTTTCATAGTCAAGGAAATTATATGTTTTTTCTGCAGACATATATCGAAATAGAAATTACAAGAAATCCTGCTACTACTTATAATTACAACAATGATAATATCAATAAATAGTATACTTTATGTTAAATAGTATACTTTATGTATACTTTTAAACATATACCTCTGAGCAGTTCGTGATTTCATGGAGAAAAGACAGTAATGAAAAGGCAGTGAACGAACAACACGAATTACTCAACATGAATTACTCAGAGATTTTCCAATAATCGAAAAATGGTAATGACACCAGTTAACATTATAACGTTGATTATAATTTAGGCAAACCTTAACGATATATCATACTTTCGTAAATTCGTAGCAAAATAAATGAAAAGAAAATTGTCTGACGTCTTATAGTTTATCAAATTATGTCTGGGCACTAATTTGATAATTTGATATAATTTTAGACTAATAAGATTCCTCTTAATGATTGCTTCCCTTCAAGAAACGATGAATATTACATAATCATGTCCTATGCATAGAAGTAATCAGCATACCAAATACGAGATAATCGAAACAATTTTCTGATCCTGTACACAAAATGCATTTCTTGAATTATGTTTTAGTGAACTTCCCCAGCTATAATGAAGGAATGTTAGTCATTTCCAACTTCGTTATTTCTCCTTTGAGAAAAGTTTTCGCTTTACCCGCATTGAATAATGTACGATTTCCATTAACGGATAAAGTTGCGAAAATTATACGATATAAGTGGATGTAATAAAATTGTATTTACAGCACTCATGTAGTTCCCCCCCCCCCATACACATTGAGACAAAAATACTGAATAATTAAAGAGATTAGCAGCTTAGTTATAATCCGATTGCAACAATCCTCTTAGGTAGCAACACAAATCAGAAACATCAGAAAGCAGCTTGTTTATTCACTCCCTTTATATAAAACCAGTTTTGGGCTACATATATAGACAAAATTGGTGTGAATTTATCATAACACAAACAATATTCCAGTTCACTTACGTTCAAGATTTCTTAAGATAAGATTAAATAATCCAAGAAAATGATATGCCAACATTATTTGAAAAATATTAGTTTACGCTATTTGAAGGAACAAAATATAATTGCTCTGTTGACATTTATTATGATTATCATGCAAGGATTAATTAAAATATAAATATGTTTCAATAGAAGTAAATGTTTTATTTAGTGCAGAGATTTTTTAAAAGATTTTTAGAGAGTTTTACTTTGATTTTAAATTCTATATATAAACAGGCTGTGAATTAATCTTTCTGTTTCATGTTCTCTTAAACATATTTTTTGTTTACGAGAAAAAAATAGAAATATGGAAAATTGGAAATTATAACGTTTTTTAATTGAAATGTGTATACTTCTTTGCGAATATATTAAGTACTGTTTAAGGTACAGAATATGTCCATCGAAATTTATATTCAATTACAATTTATTATCTAATTTTTATAATCATCCGATCAAAGAAAGATTGTTTACTTATCATTAAACATTTGGCTAATTATAAACTGTGGAGGCAACAAAAAGTATCTCAGGATTTTCACCTGAGAACCTAATTTGATAAATTGGAAATTTGAATGTGTGGAATGCAAAAACAAAGTTTTAATATAATACATTATCACTTGTCTGTTCCTTAATATATTAGGATTTAATATTGCCGTCTTCACAAAATGGAATTAATGATGCAATGGGTCATTAATCATATCTGTATAGACTGTGTGCCTATCTAGTTATATCACGCAGATATATCTGTCTTGATAGATAAAACCTATTCTACTTCCATATGAGATCAGTTAACTCACCTTTATTTGAAAAGACTCATAATGATCATTTTCGTTCTAGACAGGTTTGGTTGGAAAGACTCAGATCTTTCTATTTCAGGTCCCAGGTCTCTGGAATAACGTGGTCATTCATAAATTGAATAAATTATAAATTGAGCATTTATAAACTAAAATGAATTAACCAATCTGATACATAGGTTGCGGACCTTTTTTTTCTTCTGAAAAACAGAAGACAATAGGCCTTCCTAAAATACCATAGGAAGTGACGGATATAGAAAACCGTGTTAATACACCTTTTCATCAATTCCAAAGTAAGTTCATAAGCAAGCCTTTGTACTAATGCGCAAAGAAAGATATAAATGAATTATAGATAATTAATCTTACCTATCATTAATAAAAGATTTATACCATGTTATTTGGCTTGACCTTACACGCAAAAGAGAGATGGGATGAGATTACATAATCGTTTTGCTTTCAGAAAATAGGTTAACAGTAGTATTCTATAAAGTGTTTGTGATTTAATATTCAATTACTGAACAAATTTCAATAAATTACATGCAGTTTATTGAATCAAATGTCTTTCCCTTTGGAAATTAAATAGATTGTTATTAAACCAGAAACCTGTCAGTTATTTCAAACCTGTCAGTTATTTCAACTCATCTGTTATTTTAAATTAACAATTACATTTATGTTTGATATTTCATAAAATTTTCACTTCATACTTGGAACTGCTAATTTTGGCAGTTTTGGAAAGTTAACTGGTGTCTGTGAACATTCAAGCACCCAGTTAACAAACACTCGTACAATGGTATGCAAGGCAGAATGAACAAAAATTCTGTAATTTTATTTATTTGCTTCCTTCTATCACACACTTTGCAGTTATTCCATAATTAATTGCAATACCTCTAACTTGCTTCAGAGAACTCAAAATAGTGTGTCTAGAACACCAGGGTAATAATTTTCGGAGTTTACACTAAAAATTGAATTAATTACACCGCTATCAGACGATCTGAATTGCAGACAAAGTTTAGCGAGTAAACACAGTGGTGTAAAATTTGCATAATTACGTCTCTTTTCTTAAACCAGTTCGCTTTCTAGAGTAACACTTGTAGTTGCCTTCATTAACGAGGATAAGGGCAATCTTAAATGTTATTAACACAGGATAAACTTCTTAAAGATAATGTTTGTCTAACAAAGTTGAGGAAAACTCTTCGGTATGGCACAGTTGTGGAAAGTAATATTAAAATCTTAGTATTAGAGCAAGAGTCGACAGAAAAGAGGGAGAGATAATTTAGCTACTGAAATGGAGGAGTGGAGATAGTATTTGCATATCTCTCAACTACCCGAAAGGAGAGGTATAAGGAGGTCATAAAATCAATACCTATGCTTACAATTTTATGATATTCTTAACCTAAGCCTTTCAATTATGAAAAGAGAGTAGACAGAGCTCTAACTAACGTTTTGAAGACAGATTGACAACCAGTCGCTCTCCTTTAGCTTTCACTGATAGTGGGATCAAGTTATAAATGAATTAAGACTTTCAATGGAGAGAGAGAGAGAGAGAGAACGACAGACAAGTTTCTCATTTTCGTGGCCCAAAACCCTAGCATTCATAATATTATTTTTAATAGTGTGAGCTCTAAGGTAGAGTTTTGATGTCGTGGGTATATATCGAAATTGCCTTGAGGAAAATCCTATATGCCTTTGTTAAAAATTGACTAACTAGAACTAAGAAGAAAGCTGTTCTAGTCAGCGACTAAAATATAACCTATAATGGCCTTCCTTTGAGCTGTCTATCGCTATAAATGCAAGTGCTATTTCCACAGTGCAATATATTGAATGTTACCAAACAGTGTGTTTTACAATTTCATATTTTTTTTTTTCTATACTGTTCGTAGTGCGAGCATGCTTAAGAAAGTTACTTATCTTTTATCTCCAATTAGAAAAACTTCCAAATAATCAACTGCTACTACGAATTCATTTGGTGACTTCCCGATATTATGATATTGTTGATGGAATTTGGAATTGCAATAGGATTTTTTGTATTAACATCTTTAAATAATACGGATTATCTATACACTACAGAAAATTATCAATACAAAACAGAGGCAATTAGCAACATGCAAATGGTTAATGTCGATGATTAAACTGAAATAAAGACAAATTTCAGTTTTGTCTTTATTGAAGGCAAAACTGAAAGTTTTGATTGAAGGCAAGCAGCTGTACTTGCTTGCCTTCAGTCAAGTACAGCTGCTTGCTTTCTGTACTTGAGGGATTGAAGGCAAGCAGCTGTACTGGTTGCTTAACGGATATTATTTAAGAATAGTGTCATCCTCACAATAACTAACAAAAACAGGTAATAAAACATTACTTTGTATTATCTTCAACATTTTGAAATTTCGGTTAAATTTCATTTATATGGTTGTTCATATTTTTCTATGTTTCGTTTCTTAAATTTTTTCATTCCTCTAATTGTCTGAAATGCCTCAAACATTTCAGACAATTAGAGGAATGAATTTACGTTTTAATTGCTCGTGTTTTCTTGTGACTTTGTCCAAGTTTTTTTTATTTTATTTTATTTTTATAATTTTTGGGGGGAAAAGAGGGAGAAGAACTACCTTTTCGAGACGTATACCACCTCTGTATATGACAATTCGAAAACAACACGAATATCATTTTGCGACCAAGACTTGAAGATAACGCATGCGAATAATGAAAGATTTTATTTCCAGAATCATTTAAACCTCAAAACCTTCTTTTTCTACCTTGGTTATGTAGGTTCCTGGTTAAGTATTACTGATTTATCCTAAGAGGAGTTCATCACTCCACGGAATATAAAATTTGAAGCGTAAAATGAAATTAATGAAAGAATTAATGCAATGTGAAAGCAGAAAAAACAGAGCTCAAAACTTTCCACTTCTTTTCTTATGAACTTTCCTGTTTGATTACATTCTTTACCTGAATTATTTCAATGAAATTTAGAATATGTCTTTCTTTGCATAATTTCCTCCGATAATTCTATCTCAGTTAGTTGAAAGTTGGTGGAATGCACTTGTACCAGAGTACAAAGAAAAAGTCTTATCCTTCAGTAGATTTCATACCCAGAGAGTATCTAGCTAGTTTGTTTGCATGCTTTCTATGAAAATAGTTGAATAAAAATCTTCTCATGCATTAAGCAAAATGAGAAAAGTACTAAGAAATTAAAAGTCTAGCTACATTTAGAATGAAATATTTAGATGGCATCATTGTTTATTTGTTCAGATTTTATTTGTTCAGATTGTAATTTCCACACAGAAATTCTAGAAATACATTAAAACCAGCAACAACAACATTACCAAAACCAAACCAAACCACTAATAAATATACTGCCACAAGATTAGCAACACGACAGTTGCTTTTTGCAGTTTCTGGGCGATAGACACTTTTTTTTTTTTTTTTTTTTTTTTTTTTTTACATATCTAATATTTTTAGCAGGAGGTGCCCGTGTTCCAGTTGATACTTATCCTGATAGTAGGTCATCAGTAAAAGCACTGCAGCTCCATTCTCTGCACCGATTAGAGGAACTTTGGTAACACGTTATTTCAGCAAGTTGACGTGTTAGCGGAGCTGTGAAATAAAGTTTGGTTTTTTTCCTCCCTAAATTCAGATATCTTTATCACATGATGCTATAGTCTGAAATCATGAGGAGAAATGGATTCCACTATCGATGATGACAAAGGGTGGAGTTGTCTTAACACTGCCTGATTATATACGAGTATATATAACATATTGCATATCCTTATTTTACACCACACATTTAAACTTCCACATAGTAAATATTATCATGTATTCTTAACTACATTAAATACATTAGCAGGATAATAAATCATGCGTTTAATATTCCTAAGTAGCCATCATCTCAAATTAATCAGTTGACGAGATGGAATTTCGAGGATTCACATGGACATTGCATTCCATTTCTTCAAATTGATTTTTCTTCTGCAAAAAAAAGAAAGAAAGAAAAAAGAAAATAATCATAAAACCTCGAGTTTTGTATCAGACATTTTTATATATTTATGATTTTTGTCAGTAATTCTCCTAAGAATGTAACTTTTAGCTCTTATTTGGTTCATAAACTGTATATACAGTTTGTTTAACATCATTTGCATTTCTATCATCTAAGATAGCATTAATTTATCTAAGATTAATACTAAAATATGTGATTATAATCAAAGAATAGTTGAAATCCAAAGTGAAGACTGTTGGATGTTTTACTTTTTCTTGTTTTTACATGTTTCTTCTTGCCAGTTATCTGTTTTGCAGGATGAAAAACCCCATGTACCTGAAGAAAAAACACTTCCACTTCTATATGAGACTGGCTAACTCCCCTTTATGTGAAATTTCGTAATAAAAGTCGCGTATAGACGGGATTCGAACCGTACTATTTCCAAGCAAAGGGCATCGTTGAAATTTGTACTATGGAGTCACTTTGAGTTTATTATTGCAATTGAAATTTATTATTCTGAGTTTTTGTTATCCTTTGAATTAACAAAAAGGCATCCACCCACTGAACTGTCGCTATCGTCATCGATTTATAAAGGTTCATATTAAGCGAATATGACTTCTCTCTAGTCATCGTTCAATTAAACAATCCACTAATTTTCAAGGGAGCTTCTGGCACATAGAAGGTGTGTGACAACCTTATCGGTCAGGAAGTGATATTGCTCTCTTCCTTGCTTCAACAAACACCTCGAGGAGTTCACTTTGTATCAACAGAAAAGCTGTAGAATTAGAGCCGAGATAGGATCGATCCCTGACAAGTCAAAATATTTCTCAAGCGTGCTTAATAATGAATGGATGCTGTATGTGGTTTAGTTAGAATGTGTTAAGAATCGATGATGCATAATAAAGCAGTTCTGCAATAAATTACAAGGAGGCTTGCAGTCCACCACTGTTATAGTAGTTGAATATAACTATTCGAGTTGCAATGTTATTGTTCACTGAATGCATCGTGTATGAATGAGCATCCGATTGTGTGGAATGTTTATCAATGAGTGAATTGAAATTAACAATAAAATACAATTACAGAAACTCATGTAATGATGTAGTTGTTCTTGTAATGTGAAAATATTTCTTCAATATTTTTGTATGCTTATATGTATATTTATATTCGAAATATTCCCTTTGAATATTTTCAATTCAGTTTTGTCAATTTTTGTTTTATTTAGCAATGTTTCAAAGTAATTAATTACTCCAGACGTCTAGAATATCTTTATGTTCATTTTTCATGTCATTTTTATCATCTCTGATTCCTTTCACAATAATCTTTCCTCCATTTATAATCTTATTTTAATATTAATCATTTTCCTACCTTCCTCATATTTACATTCTATATTCATACCAGTCTCCCACGCGTTTTGTTTATGTATTTTACACTGTTTAATTTTCGTACATTTTCCTCATATTCTGTTAGAGCACATACTGACTTACATGATGGGAACTTTTTATTTTCAAAACTGCCTCATTGAACTTTCTGATTCCACCATGGAATTCTATTATTTTTTATAGCGCAGTCTTCTCTTGTGGAATCTTTCCACGTTTTCTTTAAAATCTATCAGTGAGGTCGGAAAGTTTGGCTCATGTTTTGAAAGATTTTTATTTTTCTTGAATAATATTTGTATACTTGAGTCTACAGTTCACCTTTGAAGGCTGCTCGACTTTGATTCTTTATTAATAATTTGTACACACTTTTCTTGTCAATGTGAAATCCAATTTAATCCTTAAGAGCAAATGGTGATCACTTGCGGTTTGTAATTTCATCTATACGGTTATGCCTTGAATAGTGCGACGATACGACTAACACTATCATAGTCAGTGAGACCTTTCTTATTTCTTTTATCTTCTTTCCATGTGAATTTATGCTCATCATTGGAACACTTTATTAGTAATGACTTGTCGACATAATGAACAAAAATCCATCAGGTACCACTTATTATTAACAGCGTTTTCTTTTCTTCAAATTTCTTCAAAACATGTTTATTCAATTTCCACTCTGCTCCTTAGATCACTATTAGATATCATATTTTTCGTTATAAACCCACCATCAGAGGTGATACCAAGGTTAAAGCAATGCAAAACTCATATTTCCGTATGGCAGTTGCCAAAAGGTGTCACACCTTATTATTACATTACTCTGAATTAGAGAAAGATGTTGGAAGTTTTTTCACACTTGGTTAGACTATCAATTGTATATTCAGTTTAATCCTTTATCCAAGTGTAAGCAAACAAAGTTTGCACCGCTGGGCCTGGTTCCCGCTGACGAAACCTCATTACAGGTCGAAACCGGTCTGGGTTGTGACCCTTCCCATAATGCATGGCATTATACATGTCCACAAGAATATGTGCTTTGCATTATAGGATACTAATGAAAGTGATGAGAACTTATTCCACCTTTGCCACGAGTTTCCCCAATCCTTAAGATACTTCAGGTAAAAACTTTGTTTGCTTACACTTGGATAAAGGATTAAACTAAATATATAATTTAGAGTTATTAAATAATTGTGTTTTGATAGTTTGGAGAAAATCTACTATTGAATTAAAAGAAAAGAAGGAAAAATGTTTCTCCGTTTATTAGTCATATTATATGAATTATTAATTAACGATGGGTTAGTTGAGCCGTTATCTTGTAAAAGTTTTCTTCAAGTCATGCAAGTAGAATGATCAACCAAAAATTTACAATTTCTTTCGCGAAATTTGACGCTTATCCTATTTGCCACCAGCTCCATGTTATCAGTGGACAGACTATTCACCAAACGAGTAGAAACGGACGGACCTATAAATGTAAGAATACAGCCATGTTTCAATGCTCAGTGTTTTCTTTGCTTACAAACCATACTTCCTTTACATTACCCTTGATGGAACAACTGAAAGAATTATTTTCGAAAAGTACAGTAAAAGAACTTCTCAGATGACTTTCGCCGGCACTCCAAGGTACGGTTTGATGGGTTAATAGATTTTTACAAGGCTGCATCTCGGAGGTGCTAAGAATAATTACTCTAATAGACGCGCTATGATGAGGGTTGCTTAGCAGCTGTTGATGCACCGGGAAAACATTTAATAATTAACTACTTAGGCATCTGCTCTTTATCACATTTTGGTGACAGCAGATGGGGAATCCAACAGCGCTTTCGGTGGTGAAAGAAAATGTAAATATGTTCCCGAAGCAAGCGGTGTGGCTCCCGTCTGCCGTGTGTTACTGCAAATTACGAGCATATCTGTGATATATCATTCTAGTCAGTCGCTACAGATGGTGAGAAGATTAACGTCTAGAAATTAGGCTTTTCGAAAGAATACCCGCTGAGTGATAACACCTTCCGAAAATTATTTTAGAAGGAATGAAATCACTTTTTTTTTTCTTTCCGTTTCTTAAAACGCGAAAGGTTCATGCAGTCTGATGATCTCAGACATACAGGAATAAATTAAACTCACTCAAAGTAGCTTTCATAAAATCATTATTCAGTTTAGGCGCAATACAGGCAAAATGCAGTGAAAAATGATTTAAGTAAACAAACATAATCTAATGAATTAATAATAAATGCCAAATTCTATATATTATATGATTTAATAAATAAACAGATAACTATATCCGATTTATTTAAGACATAACGATATAATTTATTAGTTGTTACAGAATTTTTAATTAATAAATAATAATAATAACAACAACAACCCAGGACACTTACGCGTCTTTAATTATAGCCCACGACTTCTACAATTGGCCCTTAAACTTAACAATTCCTTAAACTTAATTCTAAAATTAAGTTTAAGGAAAACTATAAGTTTTTTCTTTCGTAACTATAAGTTTAGTCTTATTCCGAAATATACAGTGTTGCACGTAATTTGCGTATGTTCTTCAGGTCAGTTTTCCTGGCTGCTAGTAGAACAAGCATCGATTCCAGGAGGGAAAATACAACAAGACTATATGAGGCCAGTTACAAACATTCAGTTAAAAAGCTCTGATCGAGGTTGTTGGCTACTTGACGCTATTTCAACCTGAGTCTTTTCAATCAAATAGCTTCCTGTAAACCCTCTGAACTAAGGATGCTCTTTTTTTTTTTTTTTTGGAAAATTTGGAAAAAATTTGGAAAAAATTTGGAAAAATAATTAGTTTAAATTAATGCTGTGTTATTACGACAGATATCGATTTAAATGATTCTAAAATATCTGAAAACATATTATTAATTTATAATTCATTGCTGTCTACATTGCTATTTACTATTTATTTTTATTTTTTTTTTATGAATGTAGCTATAGGTTTACAGAACCACGAAACGTGGTTCTGTAAAGCTATAGCTGCATTCTTACCGTAAGTGAGTTAAGATTTTTTTTTTTTTCATTTTTATTAGCTATTGGCTCTTTATATTTAAGTAACTTAATGGGGCACCTTTTTGACAACTCGTATAGCAGTATATATAAATTCTTTTCGCTATACCCATTGGTATTAATTTGGTCTAGCTACTCACTGATGAAGCCTCAAAAAAGGCTGAAACCGGTCTGGGTAGTGACCTCCCTACCATAATGTAATAACAGCATACATTTCCTAGGAAGTGTGTTTTTACATTATGGAAAATGCCAAGAATAGCGATCAGAACTTTACTACCTTTGCTGCGAGTTGCCCGAGATTGTACTACGTACTAGGACTACTTGCATTAGCTCACGCTAGTAACGGCCGATACTTTTATAGTTTACTATATTCGGCATGAAACTCTCTGATTCCAATCTTTGAGTTTCTTATTCGGTTTTAAAACAATGTGGGATTTAATATCCCCTTAATTTAAATAATGTTTATATCGCCGAAATGAAGCCTATTGGCTCTTTATATTTAAGTCATTTTTATTAATTTTTATTTTGTATTTTTTTTACATAGTCCGGAAATATGCAGAACCTATTCTAGAGATATTGCATAGTACTTTGTTAAACCACTTCAAGCCTCCAGTAAGCGGGGTGATGGTGGTTTCACGCCAGGTGATGAACTTTATTTTTGATACTCTTATTAGTAATACTATTAATGTTAGAAAACGTTTGGCTGCAATAGGGCAAAATTTTAAAAATTCGCAAAATTATAAAATTCATAAAAATAAGATTTATGAATAATGATATATAATATTCTTAAAATAGAAAATAATAATAATTAACACACTTCTATATTTTACAACATACTACAATATACTGCAACTAGGCAGTATTTTAATAAGGCTTTAAATCAATGTTTCGTGTTTTTTTTTTGTGTTTTTTTTGTTATTTAGAAGGAACATATACTTTTGGTGTTAACTGAGACCTTACGAATTTATTTTCGTTAACTTTCAAAGAAGTAAATTCTATAAAGTTTGTTAAAAATATTATAAAACTAAAATTTAAATTCCACATTTGCATTATTTAATTACATAAAGTAAAATAAACAGTGTTTCGATAATGAAAGGTCATTAAATTTTATATTTAACATTCCATATCATAGAATGGGAATGCAATGTTATATTATATTTTTTAGAACTGTTATACTGTCTTACCTATCATTAGTTATATTTCTAAGCCAATATTTTATATTTCAAGAACGATTTAATGCACTGAATTACGTCTAGTACAGTATGATGAAATATTCACGCTTTCACATGAATGAATCTGAATGGTGCTTTTCCTAAAAATAGTTTTTCTTCATAACAAGAAGAAACTGTTAGTTTCAATAAAAATAACAACACAGCGCTGTTTTGAATGATGGTATCTGAACAATGCTTTGCCAGTGTGTAAATAAATTTGCATTAATTAAGCATAAAACCGTACTGTATTTTTCAATAATAAACCATTGTATTAATATATTTTATCTCTGAAATGTAGTGGTTGTAAAGTTACAAATTCTTTTATTTCTCTCTCTCTCTCTCTCTCTCTCTCTCTCTCTCTCTCTCTCTCTCTCTCTCTCTCTCTCTCTCTCTCTACAGTAGTCCCACTGAACCATCAACTCCATAGTAAAGATAGAGCGCCAGGTTTAGATAAATTGTAATAACCATTTTTCTTCGTTGACAGAAAGGAGAAATTTATTAAAGAGGACAGCCTTCGTAATGATTAATTGCAAGTGAAAGAAGATATATATTAAAGTTGAAAGGACGTCGTAACTTTTGGAAGACGAAAGAACTCTTCCTTCGTTTTCATCGATTGAGGAAGTTATATAGCGAACATTGGGTACTAAAAATAATTAAATTTGATACCTGCTGAATGAAGAGTTTTAAACTAACTTCCATCGACCCTTGTGAATGGAGATGCAGTTGTCAAGAACTGCTTTAGTATAATGCGCATCTTTATGCAAAGACTAGGAGGATATTTTCCAGAAATATCTTCGCTACAACATCCAGGAGTTCCACTTGGAATATACTCTTTTCAAAATTTGTAAATATTAAAATAAGAAATTGAAATATTACAATCATCACCTGAAGCTGCTTTCATTCATAGCCTTAAGAGCCAATGTTACTAAAAATTTGTCATTCCAAGTACAACGTGAAGCTTCATTAAAATATTTTGAAACGATGATATCTTAATTGGAAAGGCCTGTGTTCAAACTTTATCTAGAATGTTAGGAATACTTACAAGAGCTATTTAATTGAAGGTAAGCTATCTTGTTTCATACGTACCTTATTATTACAGTACCTTATACAAAACATTTTATCCAAAAAATCGAAGAAATCAGAAAACACCACATCGATATTACAGACATGAGTCCAGTCATCTTACGTTTTTTTTTCTCGTAGCAGTCTAAACAACAAACCACTCAGGTATAATCTCTACATATAAAAAGAAAATACGTCATGATAAATAATGAATGATATAATTCATTCATTATTTATTAATATGTATATTTAAAGAGTGAAAGAATAATTAGTATTATTCCGTGACACCATCAAGGAGTGTAAGGATTCATCATGGGAGGGACACTACTCCACTACAACTCATTGTTTTCCCTTATTCCTCCACCTATTACCATCAACAATAACACTACCGCCCACCACCAGTAGTATATTTTGTCTGTAAATTGTGAGTTCTCGTGGCTGATTTGCCTGTATACGGAATGAAAAAGTCTAGTTTCCTAGACCGAAAACCCCGTCTCAGTACGACAGCGGTTAATTCACCTTCATTTGAATTCATATGAAGATTTCTTTCAGCACGATGAGAATCAGACTTAGTTCTTTTCCAATCGAAGGCCAAAAGTCCTTTTGTTCTTCCAATTGCGTTACAGAGGACCTTGCTACAATAAGTTGTAAAGTTTAGCATAGCTGAAGACATCTTTGGAATTGATGTTCTAATTATAAAAATAGAAATTGACTATTATAAAAAAAGTAATCATTTAATTGACATAATATTACAAAGCTAAAATAAGTGAACTGATTGTAGAAAATCATTAAAGGAGAATTTCTTTTCACGTTCTTCAGATATGCGCTACCGATTATCACTTCAGTAATTAAATTCCATTCATTTTCTGGCATAGGAATTAATTACATCGAATTTTATTATTATTATTATTTTTTTTAATCGTTTTGCAAAAAAAACATGCAGTTTTAATAAAAAAATATTTCTTCATGCAGTTTCTACATCAAGGGCTACTTTATTATAAGGCAATCAGAGACATCCAGGTAAAATTATTATTTGTCAATATGCCCATTGTTTTCCTTAGAACTATGAATTGGGACGATGCTATCTTCCGAGGAGTGTTGAAAAGTCAGATTTTTTTAATGGCGCGTCAACCAGTATTTTTGCTCATATGCTAGTCTAGACGTAATTTTCTTTTCTTGTTTTCACAGAACCTTAACAGATCAGCCGGCATCATTTATGATTTTCCTCTTTTTTTTTTAAAGAAAGATCTTAGTGATGATCCTTGAAATGAAATCTTGGCAATAATAATAATAATAATAATAATAATAATAATAATAATAATAATAATAATAATAATAATCTTCGGTACTTCAAGCTTTTAAGGCCCTCGACCTCAGATCAGCTTTCGACGACTTTATGATTTTATGATAAAGCAGTTAGTCCTGGGCCTAAATGTATATTTTGGTATGTATGGTAATTAGGTTGTATTGAGTAGTTTACCTGATTGCATGATGAAAAACCCGACTTTGCGGGTGAAAGAACTACTACCATCGTATTACACGGGTTGAACTCGCTTTCAACCCAAAAATTTCGTCGTGTTAGAAAATAGGTTTCGATCCACGGATTTCCAACCAAAGAGCTCCATTCAATAATTAACTGTGCTTTATAAATCAAGTTAACTAAATATAAATCCCTCCATATATTGCAGGATATGATAATTATAAACGGTTACAAACATTTATAAGACAATTCGAAAATAATTAATTTTCCACATTGTAATGCTTGACTTGCAATACTTTTTATAAGGTGAAAAAGTTTTTAATTATTTTTTATATTGTTATATCATTCTAATTGAAGATGGAAAAAGAAATTTTTTTTCACTATTTGAAAGCAGGCATACTTCCATGTCAAAATATTACAAGCTGTTGAAACTTATGACTAATTTCTAATATCCTCGTACTTGTTATACATGATGAAATGGAATGTAAATATATTTAAATTAAAAATAATGCAAATAATGAGAGCAAAATAAAACGTATTCTAATTTTGAATAGTTATTTATGAAAAAGAATATGAAAAGTTATCTTTATTAGTAAATGAATATAATGAACAATACATTATTCTTTAGGTGAGGACATTACGAAACACGTTGCTTATCACAAAGGAAATGCAAAAAAGAAAAAAAAATAGTCATTAATTTATGATTATGTGCTTTCATCTTCTAAGAATATTTTCTTCATTCTTTCAAAACTTTCCATCAAGTAAGATTATTAATGTTCAAATAATTATAGGGGCTTATTCACATGGGAACGAAGTGGTTTTAATGGTGAAACCCTCTTATGAATAAAGAGAAAACTCATCTCTTTACTGTGATGAGAAGAAAATTTTCTTTATAACAAGAGTACACGATGCAGTTAAAGACACAATCAACACAGTCAAAGTAATGAATATCCGCCATGAATGATAATTTTAACCGTGCATGTCGTGTTTTTTTAGGAATAACAAAACAAAAATTTCATATTTTCATTCGAGGCTGAAATAAATATATTTGACCTCATCGAATGAAACTTTAGCAGTTATCTTTACATGACGGAGTGTAATGTATAAATTATAATCTGAAACGATACTTCCTCACTGTATAATGCTTCAGTAAAATAACCCATGATTTGTTGCATATTTGAATTTAAAAACATCATATGCTTACATCGTTATTCGCACAGCGCAATTAGAAGAACGGAACATCGATCCCTTCGATTGAAGAAAATCAGAGTTCGATTCTCGTCGCGAATAGAGGAATCTTTATATTGGCTTTTTCAAATGAAGGAGAGTTAGTCGATCTCATACGGAGTCGGAAGGGTCTTTTTACCTTCCAGAAACTCCGGTTTTTACATCTCGCACACAGGTAAATCGGCCATGAGAGCACACGCAATTTATAGACAAAAATAATGTTGTTGTCTATAAACTGCATGTGTTCCCATGGCCGATTGCACATGGTCGTGGTGGTAGGTGGTAATAGCGTTGATAGTGGTTGTTGGCGAGTTAAATGGTTGTTGAGTTGGCAGCGCAGTTGAGCGCCCTTCATGAGTCCTTAGACTTGTTGGAGGCGTCACATAATAATAATAATAATACTATATGCAACCAAAAGGCTACATGAACACATCAGATACTTAATAATTTGTGTAATACACCAAAATGACGGAGTCATATCCCGTAATTTCAGGTTTTTACGTCTTTAATTTGAAAGTATTTACGAAAGATCTGGAACGGTATGATTCATGATATGACAATTGTCACAATTAAGACTCGGATTAATATCACAGTAGTCAAATAGGAATCGTGACAATATAACAATAGTCGCAATATGAATTCAAGAAATGTGAATAATTACAAATTTGGATTCATGATGATATTGCAATGAACATTCCTGACAATATGAAAATGGTTACAAAGAAGATTCACGAAAATGTCAGAGCAGCCAAAACAGGATTCGTAAAAACAGGGGCGTATTCACAAACAAGATTCGTGACGAAAAGAGAATGGACACAAAGAAAATTCCTGAATATTGACAATGATTGCCAAGATGTTTCATGAAAATGTGACAAAAGTCACAAATAACTATATTCGTTACTATACAACAATAGTCACAAATAGGATTTATGACTATATTTCAATGGTAAAAATAAATGTGATTCTTCGGTCCGACTATGTTAATAGTTGCAAAAGTTTATTCCTATGTAGAACGTTGCATTTTTCGATGCTATAAGGATATATTAGCCATCTGTATGGAATTGCTGAAAGAAGGATTTGTCAATAAGGCGTGTTTAATTTTATTATATTTGTGGAGAAATCATTTTTAAGCTAACAACGAAAAAATAAATATTAGCATACTTCTATTACTTTAATAGAAGCTACCGATGTTTATAATTTATTTGTTTCCTCAAATGTTGCGTGTCACCTACAGATCTCTTGGCATATTAACATAAATGGCAACAGATCCAGAAAAAAAATACTACTGTGCACATTAAAAAAAAAAAGGATTAGTTTAGGTTTAATTGACTCCCAATACAAAAATGTATCGTAGTGTGGTGCCATATTAGTTGCGCTCAATAAGTTGTTGCGAGTGCAAAAATCAAATATTTCGAGGTCTTTGATGATATTTAACAGATGGACGTATGATAGTGAAAAATTCCAAGAAACAGCCAAGGAGACCACTTAAAATAACAGATATATCTATAAGCCTATATATAGTATGATGTTGTGGTATGGATGTTCGTCTTTATTTTAACAAGTAACTCTTGATGCAACGACAGAAAAAAACTCTAAAGATTGGTATTACAATTCTAAATCATTCTGTTTTGATTGCTCTTGTGTGTCTTAAAGGAAACAAGTCATATCATTCCTTACGATGTTGATATCATACTCAATGCGCTACAAGAACATATTTTCATGAAATTCAGTGCATCCCTTAGACGACCAGCATGGAATCCCGATATGAATTTTAGAGAGATTTTAGTCATAGTTAGAACATGTGGCATGTTGGTAACAGCAAAGTCCAACTTCACTAGATCAACTAATTGACATTTTGCTGGAAGAATCGACCAACATTATTGTTTCTGAAGATTTATCGTACACCTATAATCTCAACTAAAGAGGGTATGAACGTTATACAGTATATTTTGATAAAGAAATAGTTTGTGAAAGATGGGCATCATCTGATAATTTTGTAACATAGTGTCCATATTCATATCAGAAATATTTAGTTCATTTGAAGAAGAAGAAATAAGTAAAGAAAGAAAGAAAGAAAGAAATAGTGAGAGAGAGTTTGTTTTGAACGATATTTTATTTAATTAATATAATGATCTTTTATAGTTAGAGTACGGAGCGACTACAATATAATCACATTAACATTTCATCAGTAAATTAAACTTGCGGTCGATATTAATTTCGCTCAATTAAAAATATTCCATTTGAAGAGATAACTGAAATGCCTAAGTTCACCTCGAACTATTTAAATTTTAATAACGCACTGTTAATAACGCACTGCAGTGAAAGATAATGGAAATAAACCGGCTTTAGATCTGCAGTACGTGCAAACATCTTAAATCAATTTACACTATTTAAATCATGAATGCATTATTCATCTATCATGGCTTACATTCGGCTGCGTTTAGTTAAATTTTGTTTAGCAAGTGTAAAAGACTTTTCTCAATAAATAACGACAAGAACTTGTTTATGAAACGTATATTGCTTGATATCTAACACGCTGAGGGATTATCATTGTTATTCAATGATAATCCCTCAGGACAATCAATATCAAGACATATTTTATATATAAGTGAATTTTATATAATATAATTATATTCTTCCATGAAATTCTCGAAATGACAAATTCTTAATTAGGCTAATTAGCAATACGAATTATTGTGAATAGAAATTTAATTAATTCTTCAATATACTGTATAATATACAAATGTTATTTTATGAAATTTATATAAGCTGCAGAGTAACGTTACTTGAGTGTTCATTATGTCAGAGGAAGAAAAAAAAATCTCTCAAATGAAGCTGGCCGCACGATAGAAACCGGCTTATGGCTGTCACAGGTAAAGTATTTATTATTATAGTTAAGTGTGAAGATATATGAGAATAGCTTCAAATCATTAAAGTGGCTCCGCTCCATCTTGCGTTGGTGAGTAAAGCTTAGTAGAAAAAAAAGTAGTTTTTTTTCTAACTCTGAAATCACAAACAAAATCACATACGTGTAATAAGTGATCAATGTTTGAATTGTTAAAAAAAATATTATTTAGCTTTTCTTCTCTCCGTATTCGCGTGACGGTTACGTGAAATGTACGTATCTAAATAAAGTACTTATGTTTTAAATATGAACATAAGCAATTTGTGTATATGTAGATTGCGTTAAAATCCTGTCGTGTTCATGAATATTTGTGATTGTCTTCAGGTTGAAGATGAATATCATCTCCAGGTTTGAGGCCACCATCGGACGCCTGAAGTGGCTTGAAAAAAAGTTCCATGTTCTCTAGGCAAGGTTTTCTGACTATGTAAAAAATAAATTAAAATACAAAAATAATATAAAAATTAATAAAATCAAGTAAAAATCCTTAACCCACCTCATGGTACTAATGTACAATATGCCTATAACTTTCGTGACTGAAAATCAGTAAAAACATTCCTTTGAAATATACAAAATTCTGAGTTCTTTCCAACCAAATGCGATATCCATATTAACGGAATTACTGATTTGCAAACTGTCATTCTGTCCGTTTCATAGTGACATGTACGTAAATCCTTAATCAGCAGAAGACATTATGTGGTATTAATGAAGAAAAGGTGATATGCAATCGGATTAAGAATAATTTGTGGCGGATACACTCCCTTTGATTGAAATGGTTAGCATTACAGTCCGATAGGGGATGCAACAACCATTTTAATGGTCTTTTAAATGAAAGTGAATTCTATGATCTCATGGATCTGTATATTCTCCGAAAAATTCTTTCTTTTATCCCAAGATTAGCATTTGAGGATAATGGGAATACCCGACTAACAGGCAGGAAAACTTACCAGCTTCAGAGCTTAAGCTACCTCACTCTAAATCCAACCAACTCTAACAATTACTCCAAAAGCTTTATGACCACACAACAGTATCAAACATCCTACCTCGTGGCAACAGTGCAATCATAGTTTTGGCAGGTGATCAACTGCTTATTGGATTAAATGCGAAATATCGCGTGCTGTGATGATTGGAAGGTTGATATTGGCTGCTAGAATAGGAGAAGGCTATTGCACGTGATCCAATGCATGACAATGTTCATTAGATTGAATGCATGACATCGGATTTGGCATGAAATTTCACAGTTTACAGTTGTGTCTTTGTTTTCTCAATAGAGAAATCTGTTAACAAAATTATCTTAGTTTGGATATCTTCAAGATAAGAAGTAGGTCACGATAATATTTCAACTGAAAATACCATTTACTACCAAACTTAGATCGATATTTTAAGTAATGACGTAGTATTATTGTCTGTGATCATACATTTCAAATAAGATGACGCACCATATCTTCCTACTCCTATTAAGGATAAT
The DNA here is from genome assembly GCF_054136105.1 of Typopeltis vanoorti. Taxonomy (NCBI): domain Eukaryota; kingdom Metazoa; phylum Arthropoda; class Arachnida; order Uropygi; family Thelyphonidae; genus Typopeltis; species Typopeltis vanoorti. The sequence goes on along the minus strand of NC_143556.1, from coordinate 85,410,222 downwards.
TTAATTTTTTTAAAGTGATTTTGCAACTTAAGCATAAAACGATGCTCTACGATGATGTAAAATATGTTGGTTGCCTGAGAATGAAATAAGACCATCAACACGTTCTCTGAGTTTTGTAATACATTCGATTGGAATGCCACTTTTATAAAATTTTACAATTCTCATCATGATAATTGATTATTATATTTTCCCCCATTAATATAAAATCAACATCCGTACTAAAAGATAAAACTACTACTAACTGAAAGATAAAGAACTACTACTTTCTAAAAGATAAAAATAGTTTTCCTGTTAGAAACTAATAACGCAATATCATAGTCAAGTGTAATGCATATTTAACCAGCGTAATCAATTACACACTCAGGGACACACCTGATAAATTAAGTAAGTTAACTAAATTGCAGTTAACAGCACATGTATTTCATAATATATCCAACACTTCATTTAAAATTTATTTTTAATATTTTTCCCCATTATCGCTTGAGCTGTCTACAGTAGACAGGTCCAGATACAGGTAATTTCTCAAGTCCACCATGTTAAAACCGTATATTTTTATTTTTATTATATTTTTTTTTTGGACGGACCACGTCTTTAAAAGTCTCTAAACTTCGCCATCTCAAGAATTTTTCCTCGAATGTTCCTCATATTCTGGAACATATTAAAATTAAACAAAAGCAAATACGACTTGCCTAACGAGTGTAGAAAGAGAGATACACGAAGAAAGTGAATCATTATATGAAGCTGGGTTTTTTGTTACGTTTGGAGGAAAATATGCTGCATACCAAAACGAACTCATTGAATCCCTGCTTTCAAATCTAGCAGAGTTCTCCAAAGTAGAGTTCATTTCGCTTAGTAGCGGTTTCAAGAAAAATGAATTTGATAAATTCATAATCTACTGACTTTTAGAAAAGTGTGTTTTAGCATCAGAAACATACACAGTTTTCTAGGAACGTTTTTCTATGTTGTTTCCACCTACGAAAAGTTATTTGCAAACATAGTTCAGTATCGAAGAGTAATGTCACATTATATGAGCTAGCTAGCTAGCTACACACTTATCAACATAAATAACTTTCATTTGTCGATGATTATTAACAATGGTAATATTTCTGCATCCAGAAAGCAAATTAATCTGCAGTTTGTTCACTGCAAACTAAATTGCTGGAATGATGTCTAATGTTAAATGTTCATACAAAAATCTAAAATTAACTAATTTCATTATATGTGTATATCCGATTCTTCACTGATTGGGAAAATACGTCATTATCATTTTAGCATTTGCAGAAATCTTAACACCAACACCTGGATAAATGGTCTATTAATGTTCTTTCGACATCAATGAACAAAGATATTTTTTAGAGAGTTGACAGCTCTCTGACCAGCTCTCTGAAACAATACAGTGTCATTTGCAAGAACTGTTATATTAGGGCGCCACATTATAATTGAAGTGGGTCCGTTTCAGTGGAACAAAAACTTCCACTAATAGAAATCTGGAGTAGCCATAGCAGAAGATAATCAACGATACTTGGAGAAATAAAATTCATGTTTTCTACGAGTGCGCGAAGAAAATTTTGCACGTGAAGTATCTTCACAACTACAATAACATACAGAGACTAGTGACTTCAGATTAAATTACCGCAGTCTCATAAAACATAGCCCACCGGCCTCCTTTTTGGAGGAATGTACTATGATACACCTGTTTTCTATTTATTTTTCAGTATCTATACACTGAGGAAACTTCAATAAAGGTCGAAATTCGTTCAGAGGTTCTCCCTTTCATTAAGAATATTTTCTTGTCTAGGAATATTTTCCGAAAGGAGTGTACTGCGTATTATGCGTGACTGAGGTAAATTAATGCGAAGTCAATAACCTCTGTATAGAAGTATCCTATTCGTAAAGATACTTCACGCATAAGCTTTTGTTTATCCATATTTGGGTGAAATATTAATAAAAATACATAACTTCTTGTCAATTATAAGTTGATTTTCATCCAAACGAAAAAAAATTGCTAGCTAGCGGTACTGTTTTTCAACATAAAGGCTAGTGGAGCTGGACACCAGAAACATTTCGTTAGTCGAATATTATTTGAGCAAAAAACATCGCGCAGATGCCCTTGAAAATAAATTCTGTAACTTTTTATGACATGCTATGATCACTTTTAACTAATGCCTAGCCAATTGTAAAGAAGTTGTGAAATAGTCTTGCAACAGAGGAAGTATCTATTTTTTTTTTTTTTTTTGAAAAATTAATTAGAACCCTATATGCGATATCAGTATTCGTATTCCATTAGATGTATAAACAACTGTTTATACATCTAATGGAATTCCATCGAATCCGATGGTGGGGTAACCATTTTGTGAGGATTATATAATGCATAGAGTCATGCTTAGGGAAGTATTGATGTACATAGCATGGATATCTTTGCATCATTCAGCTTATTTCCTCTTAGTAGGATGTATATTAGTGCAAAAGAACAGTGAAGTTGAATGCCATATGGTATACAATTCATGTTCAGTTTAATAAAAGCAAATTTATACATCAAGTTTAGGTTTGGTTTAGCTTATCAATGCATCCTGTTATCACATCCCAATCGAAAACAGCGAAATCAAAGAACAACGAGGAATACCTTTCGCACATAGTGTTTACTGCAAAACATTTCTGTGGTTTCTTATAGTCCTTATAAGGACTGGCTTAAAGGGGCGAAGCAAGAATGCTTTTCAACTTCCCCGTTATCTGTAGAGGACAGTGTAGGGATAAGGTGTTATTGAGCTATTAAGGCTCTGATCATGGCAAGAGGGTAACAGCAATAGCCAAGCCTCAGTTAGAACTTCATTGGCTACAGCATTGCCATCCATTACCCTCCAAGGGTATTAATCACCGCATCTCACGGTCGATTCTCACCTCCCTAAATTTCTTCTTTTTCATGTTATTCTATTTGGAATTAATTTGGGTTTCTATTGAATAAATCGCATTCCATATATGCTAAAAGTGAACACATTAAGACAAATCAATATAATCAGTCATTATACCAACACTGAGATAGCTCCCGGTTATATTATACAAATAGATTTCTGTTTTGTCGAGAACAAGAGAAAACATTAAAAAAGTCAGTTATTATAGTAATGTCAACGAAATAAAGGATAGGCCCTATCAAGTTAGGATGAATCAAGTTTATTCTTCATAATTTGTCGGTGAAAAGAGTCAGTAGAGAGAAATCACTCAAATACCACTGCTTATGATGACACAATGATAAAAAATAAATAATAATAATATGATTTATTCAAGAAATAATGAGCAGATAAGTTAGGGTATTAAAATCTTCTAAAATATTTGACAATAAGTATGATGACATTTTGTTTAATTTGGAACAGGTTGAACTAAATTGATGGGGTGAAGAATAATTACAGCAAAATTGGGTACTGCGATTTATTTGTTCTTATAGTCCAATTTAACATTCATTATAAAAAAAAAATATTTTTTTCATGTGTTTCGTTAAAAAAAAGGAAAAGAAGGAAAACCGATTATGTTGACAGTTTTTCAACATAACCGGTTTACCTTCTTTTTCTTTCTAAACATTATAATAATATACGAATTCTACACTCAAAAGGTTACATTGCCAAAAAAAAAAAAGAAAAAGAAAAGAAAAGAAAAAGAAAAGAAAAATAAAGACCCCGAGAGGATGCAGTTAAATTAATAATAAGTACCTGAAGAAAAGTAAAAGGATTGCTGATTGTCCTTGTACTTCGAAATCTCATGAAAGAAGAAAAATGATAGTGAGCACGTTATTTTTGAAACTATCATTAAGTGATCCGGGGGGGGGGATTTTAAACAGAGAGAGAGAGAGAGAGAGATTGCACTTTTTTAGGAGGATAATATGTAACACAAAAATAGAAAAAAAAAGTGTACAAATGATTGAATAACAACTTTCAGATATGAATTGTAAGTTATTTTAATATGTTATGTGTGTGTGCATGTGCTTGTATACTTATTTGAAGATGAGAATGATTTCAAAAGATTAAGAAATTCATCCTCTAAAAAGATAAATTATTGAAAATGCAATGGATTCAAACGATACTGAAGAACATAAAATAGTAAAGTAATGCTAATATATTATAAAAATAATTTTAAAAAAAGTTATTGATTTGCATCAGGCTTTTCAGTGACTAATCTTTAGCTATAATTGTTCCTGTTAATCTGTTCCTTTTCTTTTTTTATATAATTTTAGTTGATTATACTGGTATTTTCTTCTTTTTTTTTTTAAATTTACAGTCTTTTAGATGCGAGCCTATTTTCTGATTTATTAAGTGGATAGCTGTTTTATATCCTCTGAATTACAGTGGACAAGTCTAATTCATTACTAAAGGCTCTGACGGGATTTAGACGAAATGTTGAAAAAAAATCGATGTCCTGTTTCATCAACAGGATTGCTTAGATGAAGGAAAGTAGGTCAGCTTTCTGCCTGCTCCATTAACCGTGGATGGACTGAATCAATCCATACTTTCTCTATACTTTCTATTCTGTTGATGTCGAAAATGAAAAATACAGATATCATTTCTTTCATTTGGAAAAGGGGATTTAGTTTCTGTGATAAATTATTTGTTTAGTTTCCAAATATTATTTATTTAAAATATAATCTCTTTCTGATGCCATTCTTTGTAAACTTTCTGATTGATCTACTAGCATCATCTAAATTTGAGAAATTATTACATGTTAGTCCTGCAGGAAGGTAAAATATGTCGTTTACAGCATACAGTCTCACAAGGTGTTGAACTGAATTTCCTCAGCAACATACTATCAAATTACTAATCGCACTTACTATCAATAATGATCATAAAGTAATAAAACTTATATATGAATATTAAGGTTTATTATGTATGTATCATGTATTATTCTTAAGAGTCTGTTTTGAAGAATGGAAAAAAATCCAAAGGAAAAACTTGCCTATTCCGACTTAACCATTAAGCTACAACTTGTTCGTTATCAAGTCCTTGTAGGGTTAAAAATAAATAACTCCACCCCTCATTAACTAAGTTCGATAGATCGGCAATATAGTCTTAGAGTTAATATATGCTTATTTATATCCTGTAAACATCATGATTTGTTGATATATCTAACTCCACATACATACTTTTCAATTGTCAACTTGGAAAGTTACACGAAGAATAAACAATGTTTTCATTCTTCATAACCTTTTATTCAAAGAACTTGAAATCAGAGGAAATTACGAAGAAAAGTAAATAGTAAATAATTGAATAGTGAAAAGTAAATACCAACATGCACTTGAATATCCAGGAACCATCTTTGCTGAAATTTTCCTCTTTCCAACCCACTATTCCCTTTATCTAAATTTAATTCTTTGGTTATTATTATTATTCACATTGTTCAGCATCTTGCTGCATGAACTAAATTTCATGTCCTTTCAGAATTTTTGTACATTGTATAAGTTGTCAAAGAAGTGGTGCTTGCGTGACCATTGATACTGTCTTTCATTTCTTTATATGAATACCACTAGGAAACAATAAACATGTTACTGTGTGTTAGAATTCTAAGGGTTATACCCTCTCCGAGTACCACAAGGAACTTCGTCAAGCTAATGACGACAAAAAATACGTAGGCTGTAGCCTGTATATATATCGTCTTTTTAAGCACCGATTTGAAATGTTTCTTTTTTGTTCCTTAATATATTCACATAAAATGTTGTGTTTGTAAATATACAAGTAGACCGTAGAAATTATCCTGTAAAAAGTGCGTATAAACAGGTTAAAATCCATTGTAAAATTCATTATTGTTGATGTGCTTGTAGTAATTTGAAGTAGGTTAGTGTTTTTCATTTTTCAGATGCCGAATCTAAACACAGTCCAAAAAGGTTCATCACATAAGAATTTTAGAGCTTCCGTATTTCTGTTGCTATAGACGATCTTTTTTTGGTTGGAAAGAACCTGGTTCGAATCGCATCTACAACGAGAGGTACGTTTATTAGGTCTTTTCAATCAAGTAGTGAGTTAGCCATCCCATACGGAGATGGTTTTTGATCTTGGAAACTCGAGTTTATCGTCCCTCAATAAAGACAATCTGGTCTCATGGAAAACACAGATATAAAATACTTATCCCCTAGAGGGATACAGCAGATAAATGCCAAGCAGGCTCAATTAAATTGCCTAAATACCCTAATAAGGAGACTCAACCGTCTCGGATTGATCATAAAGAGGAGGAAACAGATTTTTAAAATATTTCATTATGAATTATTCAAAAATAATACTAAAATGTTATGTTAATGAATAATGCAAGTTTGCAAATGAATAGAAGCATGAATTGGATATATTTGTACACAACTGAAACATCGAATTTTGCAAAATATATTCAGAGTGAGAATAAATAAATGAAGTTCATGCACTGGAAGATCGTCGCGAGTTAACGCACTTGAAAACAATATATTACTTATTTTTATTTTTTATTGTTTATTTATTTTTTTAGCTAACAAAAGAGATCAACCAAAGAGAATCCTTCCATACTTCTCACACTTGTAAAAAGTACGAGAAAATTTTTGAAAATATTCCCACATTGGTAGAAGTTATAAGAAACATGGATTAGGACTGAAATATTTCTGTCGATTTAAGTAACTGCATTGCTGGTGAGTATGTAAAAAGGATTTGCAAAACATTGCTCATGGGACAGTAGGACAACAAGAGAATTTTCCAAGTGAAGAAAAAATTGCTTTCCAAAAATGCAGAGAGAGAGAGAGAGTCTATCTTACGAAAGATTCCTGCCAAACTGCATATTAAAGTGAGTGCAAGGAAAAAAACTTTCTTAAAAGAATTGCACATTATAACTAATCTGCATTAGTCTAATATCAAGTTGCCCAAAATGAAGCTTAACTTTAGAATACAATCAGAATAAAACGTTTTCCCGCAGGGCATGAACGTAATGGAGCAACAATAATAGGGAAAATGAAATGCTAATATAACGGGAGTAAATAATAAACAATAAAAATTAAACTAAATTTAAAAAATATATATTTTAAAAAAAGTAACTCATTTTATCGATGCATCGAGCTAAGATTTCTGACAGGAAGAAAAAAAATATTTTTTTCCTTCCTGTCATTGTTTTTGTAATTATTAAAGTTTTGTGAATAAAAATACTTTTAAAATTTAGATATTGAAATTAAATGTGCTACAATTCTTTTCTACTACTGCTGGAACCAGTCTACCTCTGGGACATTTTTTCTCTTCTGTTCTGTATAATCCATTTGAAAAAAAAAAGTTCTGAGCATCATACACAAAACTCATAAATCAAACAATATTGCAGTATTGACACACAAGTCTCTTTTCCTTTCATTTTTTTTTCTTTCCGTTGTTTATTTTATATAATATACTTCCCGAAAATAGACTGTCATCGAATGAAGTTTCACATAGCGTTTATAAAAAATAAATAAATAAATAAAAAGTGGAAGTCAATCGTTAAATGTTAAAATTCTTGTATTAGTTCATACTTGAAGCTTTTATAAGTAATCGGTTTTACATTAGATGGATTGACATTGCCGTTTTTATATACGTAATTTTTTAATCACTTTTTCTCCTTAACTTTTCTTTTATGCCTTGAAAGTAAGGAACAGTTATTACTTAAAATTAAAACGACTAATTTGAATACATAATTTATCTTTTGAAGGAAAAAAATACACAATTGTACAGAGTTTTCTTCAGAGAAACTGGTTTCCCAATTGGTATTCTATGTGCACGGGAAATTAATTCGCTACTGAATGTGTGCAAGTTAGTGGGAAGACGGATGAAGATCATTTGTTGCACCATTAGTTACTCCTTACGCTGTACGGCATTTGTAAAATTAGTCAGCCAAGTATGTAGCAATTTTTCAAGTAAATGATCCATTAAAATGAACGAAACTACCTAATGTTCAATAAAAGCTTTTATTTATACGAACAGCGGTGGACGTGGGAACGAAATATTTTACGTCCTGGATAAATTACAATAGCAGTTCCTCTATGAATTCTTAAGACATTTGTGAAGTTGAAATAAGACTTCTTTAAATTTAAAATATTTATTAATTTCAGAAAATTCTTTGTAAGTTTAAAAAGTCTCATATCCTTTAAGAAGTTTGAAAATGTGTATTTTCTTACAGATTTTTATTAAAAGCAGACATTATCTACGTAAAGTAAACTCATTGGATAGGTGGATATTTTTATGTTATAAAATAATGGGTTTGCCATGCAAATGAAAGGAGAAATACAGACAACGAAGTTTATGGTTTGCGGTTCCAATAATATATATATATATATATATATATATATATATATATTTATATTAAAACATTTAATGAAAAACTTAACTGTGCAATTTAGACAGTTATTTTATTTACAAAAAAAGTCTATATATTTGCAAAATTAAACAAATTTCCATTTAAGTATTCTTTCTTTTTATTGATAACTACTTTATTCAAGCCTCATCAGACCTCTAATAAGTAGTACTCTCATACTGGCTGACAAAAAACCGTCTACTTACCGAAATCCCTCTGGCATCCTCGTGGTATTTGTGAAATGCTTGTTGGTTGAATAACAGATACGCTGTTCAATTGGTCTTTTTGTCCAATTCGAGGAAATGCTATGCTATCCAGTTAGTTAAACTGGCTGTTTATTATTATTATTATTATTATTATTATTATTATTATTATTATATGCTGAATTATAAACTTGAATTATAAAGTTAATTCTTATATTGTACAATTATTTTTGTCCATAAAATTTTGTAATATATAATTGTCATTATTATCCTCAGAAAATTTCTTGACAAACCACAGAAAATTATTACTAGTAATGCAAATATTCACCGCCTCATGATCTACACACATAAGAGCCAAGCTCGTTTATAACCTATTATTATTATTATTGTGAAATTCACAACTGTGTCGATGAACTTAGGATTATCCTCCTCCTCTTTTTTTTTCACTCCAAAATATTACAATTTAACAGGCAAAATGTATGTATAAAAATGTGTTTTTTCTACATTGCTTTAATATCGCGTTTCGATTCATTGTTACGTCATCTAGATAGCTAATCATGCCTTCCTGATTGTATGACTGGAAGTACACATACCGGCCACTGAATTAGAATCACTTATGCAAAGTATACGTAAGCGTCAAACTGGTAGTCATGCAGCGTATCTGCAAAATACTTGGTCACGTGCAGCTCAACGTGTGGATGTAAAGGCCCCCTTGGGAAAACTGAAAATATTTCATGGCTCCCATCGAAAAAAAAAATTCGTAATACAGACGTATATTATTATAATATTTATCGTATTTATATTCAATACAAAACATACACAGCGAATACTTCAAAAATGAAATTCAAATATTACATTTTTAGCATCTTACATACATATTTGACATGGCACACTTAGTCTTAAAACATTTCAAATTTGTTTTCATTATTTCACGGACCCCCTCAACAAAACTAACGGGCCCCCAAGAGAGCCGCAGCCCACAGTTTTGGAAGTGCTGTTCTAGGCAACTTTTTAGAAATGCTCCCTGTCAGTAATTGTCAACAGTGTTAATCGCAATGGGGAAAAACAAACGCTCTTTCAGAGTTCGATAAAGTGCTCATTGTGGCTACCTGTCTGGCTAGGACCACGATTTTGAAGCATTAGACTTACTGGTTTCTCAAAAGGTGTCATATAATAACAAGATGGAAAAAATTTGAAGGAAAAATATTGATGGAAAAAAAATATTCTTTTAGTTCTGGTTGCTGTGAACTAAAAAACCGATTCATTGTCATAAATGATGTTTATATTTATATAGAGAAAATGCAAGTATTATCTTAATAAGTACAAATTTTATATAATTGTTCAGCAATCGTGTTTCGTATAATTCGGTTTCATAAAATGACGTATTTGTTGTTTTGTTTATGCGGTCATCCATTTTAAGTTAAACTTAATTTAATAAATCACTGATTAAATATTAATTAATCTATCTGAAGATTATCTTAATAACAACCATAAATTTTACGATTAATACAGAGAAGTTAATACGCGGTTGCATATGAAACTTTGAAATTTAAGTATGGTGTACAAAGGTTTTGGTCCATATTTAGGTTTTGGTACATATTTAGAGATAAACGATTGCTCATGGATTACGTTTTTTTCTTCGCCCCATCACGTAATTACGTACATTGTAGGCAGCTGAGCTTAGCACGTAGTTCTCAGTTTAAAAAATGGTCCATCCGCACTAAACACGATACATTTTATCACTTATTGGAATGCATTCAACTATAAACACTGAGCTATGTATATGGAAGCATTGATCTAATACGTATAACAATTAACTGTGTGTATATCAAGTTCTGTTATATGCAATACGGAACTATGTGTATTAAAGTGTAGACCAAGTTTCTTAGAGAAGTAATCGAGCATTGTCCTTTTTTTTCCTGATTTCGAATGGATGAAATGCAATGTTAAAATGTAACTACACAGAATTTTTTTTTCTTATGCTTGCATATTCTGTTTAACTGGATGTGTGATAATGATGTAGACTGTACTAAAATAAAAATTAAAATCAAGCGAGGTTACTGATAAATATCTTTGTTGAAATACACAAGTAATCTAATCACGAATTTTAAATCACACACACACACACACACACACACACACACACACACACACACACACACACACACACACACACACACACACACAGTGGTAATGAGAAAACTATCAAAAAATCATAATATTGTCATACTCCCTTGTTTCTATGGAATAAATAAATTAGTGTTTAAGCTCATTTCATGTATGAATGATTATTCAATAGAGATTCATAAAATTATTTTACGAATCTCTATTGAAGATATAATTCTAAAAACACATATTCAAATTAGTGTTTTAAATAAATGCAAACAAACAGGGAATTAATTCAAAACTCATATTGCAAAGTATGAAGTACATGATTAATATTCTTATTTAATTATTCTGAAGTAATTAAAATTGATATAATTAAAACTGGTTTCAATTAAATCAAAATTATTCTAGTATAATTAATATCAGCAGTAAGATTGCTGCCGTGATGTTCATTCAATAACAATTTTATTCATTTGAGACCTCATTATTAGGAAGTGGATAAAAAATGATTTCTTATGAAAAAAAAATAGTGAAAATATTTATTCTTTGAATATCATTTCAATAGAATAAGTATTAATTTTGAAATTAAAAAAAAAAACTTATAATTTAAAAGTTTCTTTGCAACCAATATAATATTAGAAATGCATTTCAATATGTCATCATCATGATTACATAATTAATATTAATAAAGCATGTTTGCGTGCTTTATTCATTTTTCTTTTCTTTAAGATTGGATTTTTTTTGCATCACAGATGAAATTATGCTTTATTTATTAGTTTTACAATATAATAAAATAAAAATAAATTTGCATTCTTTAGTCATAGACACCTGCGTTATCAGATGCGTGATTATTATCACCAAGGCACATTTTGTAATTTGCATAAATTTATTGGTTGAATTCAAACACAAATTTCAGGTATTTCTTGATTTTAGTCTGTTATTTCATATGTATCATATATTAGTTTAGTAATATAAAATTCATTAAAATGAAAATTTTAATTTGAAATCTGAAACACGTGGCATGTGTTAATAACTTTCCTTCAAATAAATTTGCAATATATGTACTGAAGCTTTTTTTTTGTAATTTTTATTTTTTAAATTAAAAAAAATCTGTTTTATAGAAGTTTATAAATATGAAACTTTGTGCTTTTTCACTATATTAGTTACATGGTGCAATATACTTTTAATAGAATACAGAATAATTTAAGGAGAGATTTTTTCCCATGTTTTCTCCCATGAGGTTTCCTGAAACTTCATCAGCATTCCACCAGAAAAATTGATATTATACAAAAAATACCATTATCATTTCTATGTAAATATTAATCTATTTGGCAGACTTTTGTTCCAGAAAAAACGAATGTTTAGAATGAGTAGATAGAAAATTATTATGAAATATTTTAAATACGAGTATTGAAACATATATTTGCTTACGGGGATAGTTATTTATTTTTAATTGATTAATAAGGTTTCTTACAAACAGAGGTCATTAACTACATCCAAAAGATAATAAATGCTTTGATAAAAGGTGTTTTAATATGTTATTATTATTCTTTAGATAATTCTATAACTAATTATGACGAACTGGTTTGATTTTGAATTTTTGATATCTCTAATTGGGGGGGGGGGATTAAGCGCATATTGAATTTAATTAATACTATCCATAGGTTTTTTTTTTCCTATTCTTAAAACATCATAGATATGAAACTAAACGTTCATCGCAATAAACTGTTTTCTAAATGCAGTTGTCGCTAGGTTTGTGAAAGAAAACAATTGGAAGCCGTGTTGATAATAATATTAATAATTAATTCATACCACTGAGGTTTGCTTTTATATCGTTTCTCACTGGTTGAATACAGCAGGCTTATTACGCTGTGTAATAAGCCTTTTTTTTAACTCATTTTTTTTTTTAACGTCTCCCAGAACAGACAACCCGGCCTCGTGAACATATGGATTACAGTCATGAATACGTCCGAGCCATATGCCGGTCCCGAGTCCTGATAAAATTGTGAGGGTTGGGGAATGCAATGGTGAACTACCCTGTAAAAATCTCACCAGGAACACTTTGTGGGCAATGCCTACAAAGTCAACTAGGGTCGAAAACAACTGAAAGGGAAAATCAGCACCACCACCACCACCACCAATAAGCCTTTTACAAAGCTTATTGGTTTATTGTGCTTCGTGTAACGCTGTTTCTTCGCCAAATGGAATTCATAATACTTCTTAATCCTACTTGTTTTATTTATTTATTTATTTATTATATGAATTTCCATTTGTCCCTATAGCTGAGATCGAATATATTCCAAAAAGTATAGCTAACCTGAGTTGTTCCTAACCCACGCACTTTTTATTTGTATTGGTGTGTTATCCCATCGTGTTATGTAGAGTAAGTTTTTGTTTTATTATTTATATTAGGTAGAATGAAGAATGCATTTGATAACTGCAATTCTTGCATTTCATTTATATAGAGCTATTTGTAGTTTTTCTACAAGTATCTGTCTTTCATGAGAAAAATACGTTTATAGTATTTCATGTGTAAATTTCTGTGGAGTTTACGATGACTGATGTATGAAAATTCTCTGAAAATGACATGTCAATCACCAATAAAAATTACATTTCAAATGCATATTGGCATACCTCATCAAATATATATTAACGAGTTCGAATCAATGCAATGCAGTTTTAAAGAAGTTATAAACTAACGATCGAATTATTAAAAAAAGCATTTTTCTATAAAAATACACCAAATGTAATCTAACGATCGGAACGCAGAGTTTCTTTCTATTTATTTCGCATTATTTTAGATAAAGTCTGCTTTAGTTTAGCAGTTCTCAGACATGCGCATTAACGACATCAACCTGTTCTGATTTAATAATACTCAACTTCATTACGCTTGGGAGATCGAATGTATGGTTTTTGGTTGAAGATGATTGTTTCTGGGAATGCAGTTACGAAAATAAAATGAACGACCTTTCGACAATTCCGTCGTAAAGGAACGCATATTTCATGCGACAACACAAGTCCATAATCGACATAACGAATGCTACGGTCCTCGAGCGCAACAGTACCCACTGATCAATCATCAGCAGTGTACCTGTGTTATTGACAGAAGCATTAGCTTCCTATCGATTCTCATTCATCAAAGGAGAACAGCTGGTGACCGAGGTGAGACGAAATACATGTTTTAAATTCGTTTGAACCTTTACTCATTTATTCTATTCCTCCTTACAGATAAATATGATGGAAATCTAATCGGTGAAACTCAATTATTTGAAAAACATGAAACGTTAAATAGGAATATCTGAAGAGAAAAATAATATAAGGTGAATTTAAATTACACTCAGAATTTTGTTGTTCAAGATACAGTTTATGAAATTTTATTTAAATTATTGCTATTGTATTGCAAAAACTTCGATTTTTAATACACCGTATTTATGAATTCGTACTTTATCAACAGATCGTTAACAAAAATCAAGAGAAAAAAATCAGCCTAAACATTCGACTGAAATATTTTAAACACTAACAAGACAACATTAATGCGTGGGCGGAAAAAAGAGACATAACTTGAATGATTGACTTTGCAAGATTTGTGTCCAAAATCAATAGGTGTAATGTGTTTCATCTTTTTCAAGAATTTTTTTCAAATATCTGTAGATAGATAATGCTATCAATTTGTATTTTAATAATAGCAAGAAAAAATATCTGACGTTCTGTTGTATTTAAAAGGTATATATATTTCAATTGGCAATGCGTAACGTCTTCGTCGATAAGCCTAAAGCTATGGTTGAAGCGTGAAAAGAGCTTCTACTCCTTTAGCCAACCGGCAATAGTTCAAATGCCACTGTTGGTGTTAGATATATATTTCATCACCTTCTGTGATAGCATTACTCTGCTTATTGGAAGTTGAAATGACTTATTAATTTAACATTTGGTTTCTAGAGAAGGATTTCTTTCCTAATTAACAAACCCTTAGCCGGTTTGTTTTGTATCGTCTGAGTTTAAATCGGCTATGGTTTAGAAAAAAAGTTTAGTTAAATTATTAAAATCGTGGGTGGGATTGACATAAAAATAAAAATAAATAAACTTAATTATTAATAAAGGAATAAAAAAGAGAAGGAGGTATCTTTCTTAACTGAGATTCTGTATTTTATGAAAGCAAGGCATACGAAAAGATGGTTGAGATATAGATTTAACGGGATGAGGAATTGAAGGGACAGAGTCAAAATCGGAGAAACAGAAAGTGGGGGATTATATATTCTGGATTTAATATAATTAAAAAAAATGATAAGGAGGACTACATATCTGCCTCCGTAGCGTCGTTACAAGTGGAATAAATAGCAACAGAAGGGAAGAGAAGCATTCCAGTAGCCAACTTCTGTTACTGAGATGAGCAAAACATGTGAGACAGTACCTTTTCTTTTTTATTTTAATGTGAATCCATCCAAAAAAAAGGCTGCATATCTAGTACAGTAATAGTATCGTTAGTGGTGTAGCCTTATATAAGCTAGGAATCCTTTATATAGACTAAACGTAGAACTCTTTTTTGATCCACTTCATAGCTTTGATATGCTGATGATGTTCTCGCACTGGCTGATGACATTCTTATACCAACTAAAGACATTCAAAATCAACTACGCTCACAGAAGAATTCGAATTCTCAACATTTTTTGAAAAGCTGGTAAACTATCCATTCGACCGACCAGAAAGATAGATTTATCTCCAGGTTTAACATTACACATCGATTATTGTCGTCCATTCCAACCGTCCACTTCTAACTTAACTTAATAATAGTTCCAGTCAAACAAACTCAGTCTGAATGTCTCAAAAACTAAATATGTAAATTTTAACTTGCCAAATACAACTGGCAAAATGAACTTCACTGCATAATTAATTTTGCATGATTGGAATTGCAGGACAAATTCAAATTGCAACTGATAGAAAATAGAAAAAGTCATTGTAATAACTTACTTGTGATTAAAAATTGATAGTAATTTAAGCTGGAAACCGCATATCACCGATGTCGTAAATAAAATAAGGATTATGTTAAACAGACTTTACTACCTAAAAATATTCTTACATTTAAATATAATAAAATATTATATTCTTCCTGGATTCAAAGCACACTACAGTATGGTATATTAGGTTGGGGAGGAATCTATCGCACTACTCTGAAACCTTTAGTCTGGACTCAGAATAAAGTAATTAAAATCTTACCTAGAAACAGATATAAGGATACTGCAATGTGTAATAAATACACCTTACTAAACATACTACCCCTTAGATATTTATACGTCTATAGGATACTATTATTCATAAAAAAAACGACAACGAATACGTAAATATCAAACAAGATACTTTCCTTAGTAGACATAAGGGCCTAAAATATTTAGTTGCAAAAGCAAATAAAGAAGCAATACACTAACATTATACTTATTTAGCGCAAAAAGTATTCAACACACTACCTTTAACAATAAGAAATGAAACTAATCCAAACAAATACAAAACTCTAATCAAAGAGTATTTATTTTCCCACAGAAATGAGGAAGCTCTGTTAAAAAGAATTGTATAAATTATTGGTTTTTAGCATATTTGTATTCAAAGATCCAGACATGTGTAAAACATAAAATTTAAATGTTATTTAACTGCTTTGTTTTATTTTGTTCCTAATTAATTGTTATTCAACGTTCTCTGAATAATGAAATTTTATTTTATCTGCGATTTTATTATGTGATTATATTATAATAATAGTCCCCGCGGTTAGCCTAGTGGGCTTCGCAACCATATCCTTTGGGAAGGAGTATCCTGGGTTCGATTCCCGTCGCCGACGTGAGGAGCTTAAGGATCTGCCATAGCCAAGTTAGCCGGTCTTGGGCGTGGACAGCAGGGTTTCCCCCCCTCCCCCCAGTTTATCTGGGATTTTTCATCTCCCAAGCAGGCAAAACGATCCCGTGAACACACAGGGATCTACAGTCATAAATACTTAACCCCCCCATGAGAGGAGCTCAAATCTCCCCAATAGGGACGGGGGGGGAGAAAAGGGAGGAAACTCCATATGAATAAATAAATAAGTTATAATAATATGTAATATATATATTATATGAATGTACATATGTGTATATAATGAAAATGTATTACATACATTTTTGTAAATTTATGCATATCGTAACCTGGATGAGCTGTTGCTCTTAGGTTACACATATGATTGTGAAAATTTTGTATTATTATAGGAAGCTTATAAATAAAATCGGTAACAATAATAAAAAATAAAATAACAAAAAAAATAATAAAAAACTATCTATCAAATTTCAGCACATTTTAAATATCTAATAACGCTGTAAAAGTATATATAATTCAGGTTTTTTTATAGTAAATATGACTTATTCTCATTAGTTCATTATAAGAATTTAGGCTTTTTATAACAAATAGTGGCAACGCATTTTCTAAGACAACAAAAAAGAGTTTTTTTTTTTTTTTTGTGGTTATGAGTAAACAAGTTCCCTTTTTACTTTCTATTCGAACCTTTGCAATGCCCAAAAAATCCCGATGTAAATTTACGGAGAGGGGACTGACTTCTTTACTTGCATTTCGTAATTAAATGCCGAGTTTCTCATTTTAATATAATCCCTGAAATGCAAAACTAATTGTGAACAAGGGAGTCAAAGGTGGGGTAATTAATTTCATCTTGTGGACTAGAAAAGTACGTGTTTTCCTATTGGAGTTAAATCAAATAATATTACGTGTAGATCATTGCATGATTATAAACGAAATGAACTGTCCTATTATATATATAAAAAAAAAATAAAATAAAAAAAAATAGTTGAGTTAGTGTTCGCAAACTGACTGCATTTTTTTCATGAACCTTTCGTTAAAAGAAATAAAAAAATACGTTTCCGCACTAGAAATACTTTGTTCTCAAACTAAGACCGCGGAATTACTTTTTATGTGTTCTTTTGACTGAAAGATCTTGGTTTGATTCGAAATTCAAATATGTAGGATTATAATAATTAAGAAATTCACCTTTGAAAGACGAATGGAGATAATAGAGCAAAATCTGTTGCGTAAATAATAATAATATCTGTTCAGATAATAAAAAATAGAAAGATAATGTCAGAAATATGGGATTTTTTTGACTTCGTAAAACAAAAGGAATGTCGCACATGAGTGAATAAAGTAAAATATTTTGTTTCCGAGATGCTTTGTTTTGAGCTGTAAACATACGTATCTTCTTTTACACTATATGTAAGAATTATTTTACGGATAAAATTGCTTCTGAAATGTATTATTTCTCAAGTAAATCACACAACTAAAAGCACATTAATACAATCTACTCCAAAAGAATGTTCTATTCAATTATGAGTTTCTACCCAATACGATACAAAGTACAAAAAACACGAGGATACAAAGCACCTCTACTGCTAGTGTTGTGGACAGTTATGGGACGATGTACATATACTTTTGGTCACTACAAATACAGGTTAGAAAAAGGAATGAACCAAAAATTATGGCATTGCACAAATCATTAAATTTGGTATGATGTCACCCAGAGTCGTCCATTTGGGTGTCATTCTTTAATTTCTTTCAACTATCCACTCCTGGAAAGATATTTCGTGGTTATTTGCTGCCTATTCACAGTAAGAAATTTGTTTAGTGAATACCATTGCAGTATAGACATTATAGGTTTGCATATCACTTTGCATGGCATTGCATTATAGCAGTGGTGTTCAACCTTTTTTACTACGCGAGCTACTTTTGTATAAAATGTTATTCGGCCATCTACTCTTATATATAAGTTATTCGGCGATCTATTCTCTTATATAGATAACGTTCCCCCAACCTGATATCTGATTACGCACAAATAAACAACTAAAAAAAAAATACACAACTAAAAACTTTATTTCTGTATTTAAAAATTTATTTATCACTTTTAATTATTTTAATACAACAAAAAACAACAACAAATATATTGGAATAAAATATTTATTTCTCTATTTTGGAAAACCAAAGTTAGAAAAAAAAAAAAAACAGATTGATTACAAACTCACAAGTTACAGGAAATGCTGGTTGCTTAAAAAAAAAAAAGTGAATGTGACATTTGGCATTGTTTGGACCTCGCAATATTTTCATAGTCAAGTTGATATGAAAAAATGGCCAATCGCAGACAATCATACAAATGGTTATTTGTAATTTGGTTTCTTAATTGATTTTTTATGACGGTCATATTTGAAATAGCGGATTCTGACAAGTATGTCGATCCGAAACACGACAGAATTTTTCGCGCAATATCAGTTAATATTGGGAACTTTTGATGTGCATACTTCCAAATGACTTCATTGTTTATTCATTTTAAATGTAAACTATTCTGAATGTTTATTACCTGAAGTTCTACTTCAGCTTGGTTTATATCAAACAGCTCTAATTTTATTTGAAATTTCTGTGATGCTCAAGTTTTCTTGAAATGGATTATGGATAAAAGATACAATCTTTTCAGTTTTATTAAAATCTTTAAATCTTGAATTTATTTCTTCCTCAACTAATTATTTTTCAGGAATGAATTCTTTTAAATCATAGCGAAGCATTTCTTGATTTTGTTCAAAACATTTTAATAAATATGGGAGATGTGTAAATTCGCGGGTCATTTATATTTTTCTTTAATAAAAGTAAGTATTGTTGGAAAGTTTTTATTGAACTTAACCTGTCAATTAAATTTTTATCTCTACCTTGTAACTCTAAATTTAAATTGCTTAATTTCGTACAGATATCTAAATATCTCCTTTTTCATCAAGAAAAAATTTTACATCGTTAATTAATACAAGAAATCTTTCTAAAAATTGACTTCTGCTGAGCCAGTGAACATTATTGTACAACAGAAATTACCTATTATCATCTGCCTAATTTAAATAACCGCCATTGCAGGACTTTTCCTCGAACAGAATTTACCATTTTAAATTTAATATCCAAAACATCTTTTGTGTTTAATCTTTTACTACACAGTACTTGTTGGTGAATAATACAGTGGTACGTTAAAAATCTGGATATTTGTCATCGTTTTTACATAATGAAATGACGCCTGATTTATTACCTATCATCGCAGGATCACCATCAGTAGCAATAGACACAAGTTTAAAAACAGAAGTTTGTGTTGTTTCACAAATTCATCAAATGCCGAAAAATGGCTTCTCCCCTACTCCTTCCCAATAATGTTATAATTTTCAAAAGTTCTTCTTTACTTGAATAATCTTGAAATACCATGCGAATAAATGCCATTAACCGAGCAATATCAGTGAAGTTGTTTGAATCATCAAATTGTAATGAAAACGCAACACACTGGTGAATGTCTGACATTAGCCTGGCCTGGAAACTTTTCTCCGATAATTGGAACTCTTCCTTTCGGCAATTTAAAACCTTGTCTGCGGCCTAGAAGCAGTCTCTCTCTAGCGACGTCTCGAACCGAGAAGCTCCTTTCTGGAAGCGGGGAACTATTCTCTCAAGCAACGTGGATCCGGGCAGCCTCTCTGACGGCGACTCTGGACTGGGCGACCTCCTCTCTGACAGCAATTCTGGAACCGGGACCCCTTCTGCTTACTTCACTCCCTTTTTATTAGGCCTCCTCTGAGTCGCATGAAGTTTGGCAACCCCCAAAGAATCGGTGAGTCTTTCATCTTAAGTTTCAAGTTCGGCACGCCTTTTGTTCTCCTCCGCTTTCTTTTGATTGTAAGTTGCCGGCCATCGGAAAGTTGGAACTCTTTCTGACTGACTTCGGAGATGTTTACACTTAGAGTCTGTAAGCCTTTCTCATACATACAAGTTTCAATAACAATCTTTATAATGTCGCCATGTACAGCTTCGGCGACAAAAACATTCTTTGTTTTTAACACTCTAACATATTCTTATTAAAGCAGTATTACAGTTAACTTCAAAAGAGTTATTTACAAAATCATCTAATACAAACTATACCTAGACAAACAAAGTTTATTTTTTTTACAATATTCACATGGGACTTAACCTAAGTAAAAAATCGATGTAATGTGCTTTGAAATATTTAATATCTAAGCTACAATCCAGTTTTTGCACTTTGCTTGTAATCGTATTCACTCGGCTCGCTGTTTGACTTCCACTGATCCAAATTAATTCATTTACCCGGACTTATAAGAAAATTACTGATTTGACAATTTTAACGAAAAATAAATAAACAATAGCAATACACTTAAAGCGAATTAAAAATAATACAAAATAATGAGAAATAAAATATTATGTTTTTAGTTTTAATTAAATTTGTAAGTAAGGAGGAATACACAAGAGATTGACCAAAAATCGCTCCGCGATCGACGGGTTGAACACCCCTGCATTATAAGCTTATCCAGAGGGTGTTTAACGTGCTTGCATTACTTCTTCACTGCCGTCTCTAAATTCTCTATCGCACTGCTGTAGCGAAGTAATTCAACTTGTGATAGAAGAACAGGATTTCGTTTTACCTTGTCTTTTCTGTGAAGCATCCTGTTTTCTCTTCGAATTTTCTTACGATGTTTCTGAATACATATTGCGCCAAATAATTTCATAGAAGATGTTTTGTTACAAATGGCCATTGCACCATTTAATCTTTTCGTATTACAGAATTATTACAGGACTAGCAAAGGTGTGAGGCTTTTTCACTAAAGCTGTCTCCTTCACTTTGTTTATATATAAGAATAGGCGAACAATATATAAAAAAGTGCCAATTTTGCGCCTCTCCCTCCAATGTTGTTCAGAGAGTCAAACATCTTGTATTATATTATAACTAGTTTACGAAAAACAGTTCAGTACGCCTTTCTAAGTGAGCAATATGTGTGCCGTTTTGTTCTTTTTCTGAAATATACAAATCAGATTCATTCATTATCATTACACCCTAATGAAGAGAATATCAGCCATTCTTCGAGCACTAGAAAAGAGTAAATGAGTGTTAGGAAGAACACGGTTCTATTCAGTTTCGGGAGAACTGTATATTAAATTCAACAGTGAAGATCCTGAAAACTTATGAACTTCTTTTCGACACTAGCTCAAATAGCATTTGCTACATTGAACAGAAAAGGATTATTTACTGTTGTTTATGAGAATATGCAAAAGAGAATATTATTTATTATTTCTTCATTTAAAAATTTTACTCATATAGAAAAATTGTAACTTTTCATGGGCTAACTGAGAATCGTTAAGACAACTCGAGGTAGAAGCAATGTTTTTCCTCCGGAATCTCGAGTTTATGGTTCACGGACATTCATCGCCGACAATTCATCGTGGCGTGGACAATTCATCGAGAGGAAAATTCATCGAGAGGAAACTTATCGCTGGGAAAATTCATTGCAGAAAAATTCAACACCGAAAAAATTCGCTGAAAGCATTATTCGCTAGAAAATTGAAATGATATTGCATCGATACCGATATATGAAAATTAAATGCAGTGCAAGATAATCAAAATATATAGTCTTTTAAGTATTTATGTATTATTTCTTTAGATTTCAATTACATTTTCATAATTTATTCTTTTAATATGAAAGTAATATATTATTGATCGATGAGTTTCCTAATTTCTGTTTCGTCTTAAAAATTTGTAAATATTTTTATTACTTAAATGCTGCAGTTTCTGCTGATGGAATATTAATATTTACAAAAGTGGAATAGGTATAGGGAAAATGGGCATCATACACACACAGACAAAGAAATTAGCGCACCTGGAAATAAACATAGTACAATGGCAAAACTAAGCAAATAGCTAGAGTGCGGGGTGGTATGAAAATAATCCAAGTTTGGTGCGATTGTGCATGCCCACACACCCTGCGGTGGCGCTGCAAGCAC
Organism: Typopeltis vanoorti; assembly: GCF_054136105.1. Classification (NCBI taxonomy): domain Eukaryota; kingdom Metazoa; phylum Arthropoda; class Arachnida; order Uropygi; family Thelyphonidae; genus Typopeltis; species Typopeltis vanoorti. The sequence continues at coordinate 85,387,786 of NC_143556.1, read as the reverse complement.
GAACTGGCAGCCTTATAAAGCCGGCATGTAGTCAATAGCCGATTAAAGCGAAAAGCACCGGCCGACGAAAGCTAGAGTACAGAGTGACAATAATGCCGGGTAGATGCCAGAGACGTCGATTTAAGCAAACTTATGAACTTTGACAGAGGCATGATCATCGGCCTGAAAACCGCAGAGTGGTAGGCACGCCGTATAGGCGTGCACATGAACCGTTCTGACCATATCATCCGACAGTGTTGGGAGCTGTGGACACGTTCCGGCACAGCCACATGGCAGAGCGGCACTGGTCGGTTCAGGAGGACCAACGCTAGAGAGGATCGACGGATTTTGCAGCAAGCACGGAGAGAGCCCACGGTGACACGGCCAATATACAGGCAGATGTAGGGGCTCCTGTGTACCCAAGAACCATTTCCCGATGCATCGCGGAGGCGACTTTACGATCCCAGCGCCATTTACGTGTGCCCTCATTAACACCGCAACATCACCGACTCCGTTTGCAGTGGTGCCAGGCGAAAGCGACGTGGAACGCTACAGACTGGCGACGTGTGGTCTTCAGCGATGAGTGCTGCTTCGTCTTGGGGACAGATAATCATCGTATCCGGGTGTGGAGGACCCTTGGTCAAGGACACAATCCCGACCAGCTATCGAGCGCCACATCTCCCGCACTGCAGGCATTATGTTCTGGGGATCTCAGATCACCCCTCGTAGTGGTACGTGGCGCATTGACGGGGCAGTGGTATGTGGACGACATCCTACGGCCCCGTGTTCTCCCATTCCTGGCCGGGATACCAGGAGCGGTATACCAGCAGGATAATGCCCGTCTGTATACGGCTCGGGTTGCCCAGGCCTGTCTACGTCGTGTACAGACTCTTCCATGGCCTGCCCGCTCCCCGGACTTGTCCCCTATCGAGCATGTTTGGGAGCAGCTCAAACGGCAGCTCCCACCGTGCCGCAATATCCGGGATTTGGGGGCACAGCGTCCAACACGTGTGGGCCAGTCTGCCGAAGGACAACATCAGGCCTCTGTTCGCCACCATGCCGGACCGTATTGCAACATCTAACGCCGCACGAGGTGGTGCAACGCGCTATTGATGATGATTGGATTGCGTACCACATATCTCTTTGTAATTGTCCTTCAACTCTGTTTTTGTCATCATGTGCATCACTCACCTGTATCATTACACCAATAAAATTTCAGTTGAATCCTATGCTTCCTTCTCGGTGTGCTAATTTCTTTGTCCGTGCGTGTATTTAAGAATATTTATTCTGCGAACCGTTCGTTATATTTCGGCGCACTTAGACACCCATCCAGATGTGATATATATACGGGGGTGGTCTGAAAAGTTCTCAGCCTAACAATGAAAAAACGAATTTATAATTTCAAAACTATTTCTAACTTAAGACTAATGCATTTATTCCAGCGCCATCATCCCGTTACTGTAGCAGTTCTCAGTAAGATCTGCAGAATAATACTCCTTTACAGCTGCAATCATCTCTTGATTCGAAGAAAAACTCTGACCAGCGAGAAAGTTTTGGGAAGAGAGAGAAGTCAGAAGGAGCCAAATCTGGGGCTTCTTCTGAGTTCAATGAGTGGATGTTCCAACAATTCATAGTGCAGATCCCTTAATTTTCCCATTGCCAAAACACATTTGTAGGCAGGTGCATTGTCCTGATGAAAGACGATTTTTTGTTTTGCAAACCAGATCTTTTCTCACAAATTTTTTCATCTAGCCTGGTTAAAAGATCGGAATAATATTCCTAGGTTATTGTTTTACCCCTTTCAAGATGAATAATGAACAAAATGCTTTTAGCATCCCCAAACACAAAAGCCATGACCATTCCTGCTGATGGAACCTACTTTGACTTTTTTGGCGCTGAACAGCCTGCGTTTGTCCACCGTTTTGACTGCTGTTTGGATTCTGGTGTGTAATAGTGAATCCAAGACTCCTCCATAGTAATAAATCGCCGTACAAAATCAGTTTTATTCTTGTTAAAACGCTCCAAGCAATGTTCAGAGATTTTCATGCGATTGTGAGCAAGCGCGGCATCCATCTTATACAAAGCTTTTTCATTTGCAATTGTTCATACAAAATATATCCTATACGTTCTTTTGAAATGTCTGGAGTCTCAGCAATTTCATACACTTTGACTCGCAGGTCATCCAATAACATATCGCGTACTTGATCAATGATTTCTGGTGTTGTCACACTTTTTGGGCGTCCTTCAATTGGATCAAATTCAAGGCTGGTATGGCCACGTTTAAACTCCGTAGCCCATTTCTTGATTGTCGCAAACGAAGGAGAAGAGTACCCATAAACGTTTCTGAACTTCGAATGAATTTCGTTTGGCGTTAAACCTTTTATAAAGAATTTTATAACTGCACGATACTCAATTTTATCCATTTCAAGGGATAAAGACAACAGGTTTGCTTCAGAAAGCTATATAAAACAAACTATTTGATAGAATGACTTCAATTTCATATGGATGCTTATGAGAGATGTGCCAACCTAGGAAAAAATAATCTTGCCAATAGTGTTTCCATCTATGATCGAGGTCGAGAAGGTTTCAGAACACCCTCGTATAATCGAAATATTATTATTATTATTATTACTCCATTATATACTAATAATGGAGAACTCAAACATAGGTGCACATATCCAGTCAGAAAACATAAACTTCAAGGTCTTTGACTCTTTGAAGAAATGGTCAGACAACATTTCCACCAATAACAAGTTCATTATCGTACACAAACATAAGAAGTATAAAAAAACACTGGCTAACATTGATAACACAGCTCAACCATACCATGATAAACATAGATGCGCTAATACTGACCGAAGTTGCAATAAAAGACACAGAAATTTACGCATACAACATAAATAATTACCAAACCTAAAACTTATGTAGACCAAACAAAAGAGGAGGTGTAATCGTGGCATTTATCAAAGAAAAATAAAATATGACTGAAAAACAAACTCATTTCGAACATGCGGAAACACTAATTTTGGAAATCACAAATAGCCAAAACAGTATCAAATACACAATAAACACAATATACAGACCCTCAGATAATAATCCACTCAGCTTTCTTCATCGAATTCGAAGCATGGTTAAGCGACATCGAACCCCGTACAACACACAGGCTCATCCTAATAGGAAACATTAACATAAATGCTCTTGACCACGCTTCTTCAACCACTAACTCATATCTTGATATACTGAGTCAGTACAACATAAACCCTACCATTAACTCCCCAACAAGAGAAGAAATACTCAATAACTCACTAACACAATCATGCATGGATCATATCAATATACGGGCTCCCATCCATACATATACATCATCAGTAATTAATGTAAAAATTTTCGATCCCTACTTTGTCTCAACTTCGTTTTATTACGTTACCAACCCCCCCCCCCCTTTCCCCCACCACCACAAAAGTCGACAAAACTCGATCATACTAAAGAGCATTGTTGATAACCATGTAAAAAATGCAGACTGGAATTGCTTACTTAAAATAAAAGATCCTGTATCATTATACGAGAATTTTCAACTAAAGTTCACAGAAATATACAAAAAAGCAACAAAACCTACACAAACGAGGTGACAAACAGACAACAATCCGTGGATAAATGACGACATACTAAATGCTATTACTGTAAAAGAAAATCTATGGAAAAAACTTAAAAAGTCACCCAGTAACACACATTTACAAACCGTATACAAAAACACAAGAAATCAACTAACAACAAAACTTCGTAGGGCAAAAAGACACTACTACTTTGAAAAATTCATGGAATACAACGACAACATGAAGCAAACATGAGCTACACTCAACGAATTAGTAACTCGAAAAAATAAAACTTCATCACAAGATTTTATTGCAAAAAGCTTCGGTCAGGACACAAACTAAGAGGAACTAGCAGACTCATTCAACCATGCTTTCAAAAACAACATTATACAACTCAAAAAAGACAAACTACCAACGATCAACAAAAAAACTACCGACACAAAGTCAACAATAAACGATGTATTTTCCACCCGTAACAAACAGGAACTGAAAAAAGCACTCCTACAGCTAAAACCAAAGACCACTCCAGGAATAGAAAAATAGGACTCGCAGACCTTATAACACACTTTGAACAAATAAATCGAATACTTTTGAGACTCGTGAACATAATATTCGATACAGTCATTATTCCACAACAACTAAAAACTGCAGTAATTACGCTAATATACAAACACGGCAAAAGAAACGATACTCAGAACACAGACCAATTGCCACCCTACCAGTCATCTCAAAAATTCTAGAAAAAATAACACACACCAGACTACAGAACTATTTACAGAAGTACCACATCATCTCACAAAACCAATACGGCTTTCAGAAAACAAAAAACATTACTTTATTAGAAGACATCGCCGACACAATAAACAAAGCTCTCGACTAAAACAAGTACGCCATCCTTATACTGCTTGACTTAACCAAAGCATTTGATACACTTGAACATGACATACTGCTCACCAAACTATACTCAATAGGTATAAGAGGAACACTGCATACATGGTTCAGGAACTAGCTCTCAAACAGAACAAAAGTCACAAAAATAGGTACATGTCACAGCTGGGTATACAAATAAAACACGGTGTTGCTCAAGGTGCCATATTATCACTCTATTCAACATATACATTAACGATGCTCATAACATGGCCATAAGAATTCAAATATTTCAGTACGCAGATGACACCGCACTACTAGTAATCCACACAGACATCAACACGGCTCTCTGCAAAGCACAATAACACCTAATTGAAATCACAACATTCTTCTACCAAAAATGCAAATCTAATCAATGGCACCAAAACACAGATGTTGATAATACACAACCTAAAAATCATGCGCCCCATACCACTATCGATTCACTGTCACACATACCGCTGCATTAGCAACAAAAATACCCGCCAATGTCCCGAAATGAAACCTGTAACACATGCAAAATACCTTGGTCTCTATATAGATTGCCACCTTAAATGGACAAAACATAGAGAATACCTGCATACCAAACTCCGGATCATCGCAGCAAAACTCTTCCAAGTAAAAGACATTATTCCATCCAACATAAAAAAAAAAAATCCTATATCACGGTATCTGCGAATCCATTCTCAGATACGGTATAACAGTCTATGCAAACACATCAAACAGCCACTTAACAAAATTAGAAACATTAAACAGGAAAATGTGTCAACAGTGATTTGGACACCTTACAGGCAACAACCAATATCCGACCAGCACATGGCAAAACACAGAATCCTGAGCATTAGAAACCTGAAACACTACATGACATTAACAATGAATTATTTCAACATCATCTATCGAAACAACAGAGACACACATCGTATAACACGACCTACAACAACTCTCCACATCCCTACATCCTTCAACAACTCATACGGTTCTTTTGTGAGATCACATCAGATACCAACACAATTCAACAATCTACCAAGAAATTTAAAACACATAGATAACTACAGAACATTAAAAAACGAACTCTGGAAAATATATCAACAAAGTTAATATAATAAAGTAAGGGGATAAAAATCCCTTATTATTTTACAGCCAGTATGCGAAACTCTGAAATCGAAAACTACGATCTAAGAGTTTCATGCCGAAGAACTATCGGTGAATCCAAGCGTAAGTGAACACCTGGTAGTACAACACCAAGGCAACTCGAAGCAAAAGTGGAGCAAGCTTCCTCACTATCCTTGATATTTTCTCATAATGTAAAACACAGCTCCTAGGAGATGTAATACTGCCTTACATTATGAGGAGAGGTCACTATCCAGACCGGTTTCAACCTTTTTTTTTTGAGGTCTCATCAATGAGTAGGTAGACCTGGATGATATCAAAGTTTAAGTGAAAAGAACTTGCATACCTTCACTATACGAATACCAGAAAGGTGTGACCTCTCCTCATAATGTAAGGCAGTATTAGATCTCCTAGGAGCTGTGTTTTACATTATGTGAAAATATCAAGGATAGTGAAGGACTTTCTCCACCTTTGCTTCGAGTTGCCTTGGTGTTGTACTACCAGGTGTTTACTTACGCTTGGATTCGCCGATAGTTCTTCGTCATGAAACTCTTAGATTGTAGTTTTCGATCTCAGAGTTTCGCATACTGGCTGTAAAATAATAAGGGGTTTTTATCCCCTTAATTTAATTAACTCCGCCAGAAAAATAGAAGTTTTGGGTTTTTATCAAAGTTAATATACTTTAATACTAATATACACATCACAAATCACCAGTATCCAATGCCTACATCCCATGCATAAACAGTAACAACAACATAAATAGTGAAGGCTAAATCCCCCTCTCTTCAAAAAAGCTCACCCAAGCTTCGAAGTAGGTGGGATTAACTTGCCTCACCCATCTACACGTAATCCTTATAATCAAATGCAGAAATGTAACAAAACAGTCAGTAAAGTAAATAACAACAAAGAAGATACTGATTATTATGTGATAATATCATTAATATAATATTACTATGTAACATGAAAAAATAATCTAATAAATTATTCTTATTATTAAAAAATTATGTAAATAATGAGTTTACATTGTATATTTGTGAGAAATAGGAAATATAATATTTTAATAGCATATGTGTAAATACTGTTGTATAATCACTCTTTCTCAAACTTTGAAAAAAAATAAAAAAATTCGTAAACTACATGTAATATTATATAACTTGTGTAACCCTGAACTATATAATTGTAAATTATTCCTGTGATTGTTATTTTAAAAAACAGCAAAAAAGCTATGTTATCATCATGATTATTGAAATCTCTGAACCTTCTAAAATAATATACTGAATGTTACTCAAGATGATCATTGTATCGATGTAAATATTTGAGAGATCAAAAAATTATTCAATTATTCAAAAAAAAATTAATTAAATAAAAAATTTGACACCAAAAATTTGTCCAAGTACTCATCGAGGGAAGACATATGCTCTACAACTCTGTCTTCAACATCCAATCACCAACTGACTGCAACTACACCAACGCCATCTACCGCCGACCAATATTTCCAATGCTAATCACAAATATCTATATTGGGATTCGAACCCGCGGCCTTTTGGCTGGAGAGCAGATACGCTGTCCACTCGCCCAATCAGGCCGGCTATTTCTTAAATTTTTAAATTTTTTTAAAAAAAATATTTCTTATATGGGAAATATTTATTTTTTCACATATACCCGCGATGAATAATCAATACTGAATAAAAATTTTCAAAAAAGCTAAATATAATCGAATTATTAAATAATATATAAAATATTTCTTAGATTTTTTTTAAATATATAAAATATTTCTTAGATTTTTTTTAAATATATAAAATATTTCTTAGATTTTTTTAAAAAATATTTCTTATGTGGGAAATTTTTTTCCATATATAACCTCTGCGATGAATTTTCCGCCGCGATGAATTTTCTCCACGATGATTTGTCGGCGATCAATTTTCACGCGATGAATTGTCCGCAGTGAACTGTCAGCACACGCGAGTTTATTGCCTGCAAAGCAAAACAAAATAATAGAGACAAAATACATACGAAAACTACCAAAACTTACAGATACATTTTAACGTTAATTCTTAATGTGTATTCACCCATTAGGTGCCTTCTTGGAATTGTAAACAAATCCAAATCCTAGTCACAGTACAAAAATAGATAATACTCAATAACATATACCAGCCATATAAAATATACCCGTTAGTCTCCTTTTCGATATACATACGAATAAATTATGTAAAACGATAATACTATCGGTTGGCAATTCCGACTCTCCTTTCTGTTTGTAAACAGTTCAGTGTTAGAGTTTATTATGTAGAAAACGAAATGCGTCCCAATACCTATCAGACAGACAGGATAGGTTTAGCAGGAACAGGAATTTGTCTTTACTGTGTTAAACCATTACATGTCTTGTGAAAGAGAATGTTCCCAAAGAGCACGAAACAACAGGATAATAACTGTAAAGAAATTTTAAATTGAGTAAAAGTTGATCTCATGGCAGAAAAGATATGCATTCTAACTACAAAGAGTTTTTCAAAAAACATTACAGTATTCGTGACCTCTCCAATAATTTCTTACAAATTCAGAATTTTCATCGATGAATATTTGGCGTTGGAACATTAGGCCATCAAACAGATGGCTTTACTGGATCATGGACAGAATACCAAATCAGACTACGACACCCATTGATGTGTGCAACAAAATTGAAGAAATGATTTGATGTGATGAGGAAGAACTAGGTAGTTTTATAATAGGTACCAGCAAAAAAAATGTATGTGCAAAAGAAATACGAAGTAAATATCAGTAAATATATGCTTATCCCTAAATTGTTCAAAATATAGGGCAATTTCCTTGATCGATGAATACTATCAGTAACCTTTCCTCTTAATCCTCGTCATTGGATATAATTTTAGTTTATATTTTGAATTAACATTTCGAAAAAATCACAAAATGATACCATCAGTCTGTGACTATATTGATAAGATAAAAAGTACTGTAGTTCCATAAAGACAGATGCTCCAGATGATGCTACAACATATTTAAATAATAACAATATTTCACACTACTTGCATCCTAAAAAATGTTACATTTCAATTCCAGACATTTCAAGGATGAGGCTTTCCTAATAACCTGTATTACTTTTAATTTATTTTGTTTAGCTGAAAGATGAGTTTAATTGTCCTATGGCAGAGCCATTTTGATCATTAGCTTTATAAGTGGCATTAAAACGAGGTTTTCAATATGCTTTAAGGAATGTTTTAGTGCAACTTATATTTATGTAACATAACTCTAAATTTTCATGTGAAAAATTTCAACAACAATAATGTTACATGTCTGTTTCATAGTGTTATAAGGGACATCATGCCTGACCCCATATAGAGAGACTGCAAGTTCGAATTCGGGTCTGGCCATGAATGTTTATAATTGTCTTTAAGTGGGCAATGAAATTCGTCGTTCAATGTGAGACCGCTTCCTCGCTTATTGGAAGCCTGAAATGGCTTGAAGAAGTTTCATGTTTGGTATATAGGTATGTAGTTGCTGAGATAACAGGACAAAATAATTCTTAGCTTCTGGTTATGAATGACTGATAAAGCGGAAGGATAAGGATAGAAGTGTTGAATAGAATAATGGAAAGAAAGAAATGCTTTTTCAAGATCCGTATCTCACTATATGATTTTTTATAACAATTTCTAACTTATGTGCACTTACTGACTTGACAGCGTATAGGAAAATCATTTACAATCTAAACCTGCAGCACTTGCAGGCACCAAAATTAAATTCAACGAATTCCAAAGCAGAGCAGCATTCGAGTTGAAATAAGTACTGATTTTTAATAATAGTTCATTATTTGTATTAGTAACTGATAAGAGTATGTGATCTAGACTACTCAGCGACAGTCAGGATAGATTTTTGATAATCTTAACGGAGAGCACTATAGTATGGTTATATAAGCAACCAGCAATATCTCAAGAAATTTCATGAAAAAAATGTCTCAGTTATTCACACAAATAATTGAACTTCAGTATATATAGATAGCACATTCCAATTTTGAACAACTGAATATTCGCTACGAGAAAAAGAGAATTTGCCATTCATATTTGTTCATCTTTCAAGAGAGAAGAATTTAAAACGGAGATGCAATCCGGTGAGATAACAAGATATACATTTCAAAATTGAAGTGCAAAATAGTCACATAGACTTCTCCTATAAAGAGAAAATTCTAAGACGGTTATCGTATAAGAAAAGAGGTGCCAAATCTTACCCGAATAATTCTCCAGACAGGATGCATTTCAGTATTTGTCAATTGAATTTATCTGGGAAAATGCGACTACTAAAGAATATTTTAAGAGATTATAAAATTCTGAATGCACTTAGATGTCGTTCACACTTTATTGATAAATATACCCTAGAGACAGAAATGGAACTGAAGTTTGCTTTAAAGCAACTAAGTTGAGGCTATTGAAGAAACGGGCTTAAATTATTCTTATGAACATTTTATCTTAATATCAAATTTTCAGGTATGATTACCTTCTAAATTCCATGACACTAGATCAGCATAGGTTGATATTTAGTCACCGATCAGAGAAACGTGTTCTCTAGAGTGTTTACTCTTTTTGAATTACTAGATCGTTCGCAAAAGCAAGTAGAATTTACCATCCACTCAAGAAACTAATTCCGATTGATTCCGCTTAGACAACTGCTGCCATCCCAACTCTAACAGGTATTGTCCATTTGCTGTTCCTAACTGACTGGTATTGATACCATCGCTTGTTCATAACTCTGCTATTGCTAACATTTCGTGTTCCTAACTAACTTTTGCTGCTGTCGTGTTCCTAAGTTGTATTTCCCTGGATACCATTTAATATAAGAACATAAGAAAGAATGACAGGCGATCATCGTCACCTGTCAATCTATAAACGTCGGTTGAAGTCAATATGCTGTTTACAGATGCCCAAATGAAGGGCTATTCTTTTGAATAACCAGGAGAATCAATTGAATCAATTATTTCTTTTGTAATTCGAAACTTATCTAATAGCTCAAATTACTGTTATTCGATCATTATGTATATTTCTGATAACAGGATACCATTTTGTTCTGTAGAAAACATTTAGGAAACACTCCATTGGGAACTCAAGAATTTATTATTTCTGTTCTAATTTCTCGGAAAAAATAAAACTATTCAGTATTCTTTTATTGTTCACATCATCTTTAGAAGTAAGTACGAAACATGCTTGTGATTCATGTAGAACATAATTGAAAAGACTGCATTTTTGATGGGAAATGCCGAATCATTTTTATTTTACTTCTGAAACCTTAAGTTTTATTACTACATAGGTCTCTACCTTTCAGATTACTGAAGTGAAATGAAAGAGTTTTACAGTTATAACGAAAATACTTTAAAAGATATTCAGACCAGTTTCTATCATAATTTTAAATAGTGAAAATATGACAGCATACTCATTTGTCATATTTAGAAAAAAAACGATATTATTAAAGGATATTCTTGTATTTCTTCATTTTCTCTAACTGACAAGCGTTCTGTTATGACATGGCAGTTCAACCTTATATATAATTTAAGGCTCGTACTCGTACTAAATTTGTAAAGCTGACAAAACAAACAAAAAATCCTTCAGTTTAAATGGTGATAGAAAAAACAAGATCAATGATATTTTTATATCCAACGAAAAACGAAATCAATCATTTTGTAGGATTGTGTTGATTAAAAAAATACTAGTATCAAGTATGTTTATATCAACTATTTGTTACTTGATATAAGAATATATATTGTTTAAATTTCTTTGTATCATTCTGTCCTTCAAATTAACTAATGTTACATTTATAGATTTCTTAATCCACGACAACAGACACGAGAAAAGAATGTTATTCCATCGCCTTTTAACTGACAACCATTTTAGAAATCCACTGTATGTTTCCAATCAATGAGAAACGGAAGCTGAATGAAATTAATTCTATGTTTAGTGTCTAAGTTTACGTACAAATTCCCAATATATTACTACTTATGGAGTTTTATTTATCTTTGTTCTTAATGCTATAAACAGTGGTCAAGCATCTCGGAAATTGTAACAAATACAACGGACAATTACACTTCGAATTTAAAAACAAATTCTAGAAACGAACATGCCGTAATGATGGCATTTCAGAGAAATGCATTAGGAAGACAATAAATCCCTTACATGTTATCTGGTGAAGCGGTTGCCAGAAACAGATGCATTACTTTTGTTCTTTCAGTTCATCATAAATCATCAAGAAAATTAAGAGAACTGCTTTCTTAGAAAGAACAAGAAAAGAAATAATTAACTTCAAAGGACATTGCTGTTAGTATCTAGTGGGCAGCAGAAAACATCTCTGTGGGTGCTTCAGTTATGAATGATCGACAAATGACTGAAAAATAAAGCGTTTCACTGAAAATTCTTATTTAGCAATGATCACATTCTATTTCCAAACACAGACAATATTTAATTAAAAAATAGAATATTTTTAACAAAATAAAAAGAGCATATTAATTTTATCTTAACTACATTTAATGAAACTCTTGAATTAAAGTGTTTTAATCTTGTTTAGAATGGAAATTAAAGTTGCTAAAATTATGCTGACATCAGTTTTCAATAGCCTCGTCATCTTGTCGGACCTCAATACACCATTATCTCACTATTAGCTACAATTACAGATATATCTTTAAATAGGCTTGCCAATAAATCTTGATTACTGATATATTGCCATGTTCCTCCACCTAAATTACTATTTTCTATACCGAAGTTAGACATGACGGAAACAGCTGTTGCAGCTCTTGTAAAATTGCTCTGGGCAGAGTTGGGGAACCAGGGACTTTTATATAATTCTAAAAATTCATGTATGGTTCACTCGAAACTCGTATAGTGCGCACGTTCCAACGACTCAGTAAGGATTCGTGAACAGACTAATCGTAAGTTTTCTTGAGCGATATGAACATGGCTTGGTGTTGATATTCGACTGCTTAATTATTATATGTAATTGACAATTACAGATTAAAAGGTAATTTAAAACCGTTTTAATTCTGCAAATGGAAACATTAATATTTGAACAAAATACATTATTAATTAATGAATTAAATTCGTTAGAAGAAAAGCAACTACCTCTATCACGAAAAATAATAACTGATCGATGTATGAATTGGCTGTCATGCTGCTTCGATAAAATCTACTAAAATGAAAGTATTTATTAATCTACAGCTTCAGATGGGCTCACTGATATCACTCACTCAGCACAAGTATTTTCTTTTCGCACAATAACTCAAGAGTTTCATTGCCACGAGGAGTATTGGCTTCTGTAACGGTAACGGAAAGACGAGAGTAATAATCAATATTTTAGTTTTTAAAGAGAAATGTACATATATGATTAAGACGAACACGCGTAAATATCATTAACTGGGAAATAAATGAATGTGTAGCCGTTTTATACTCATTGATTGGATAACACTGTTGCATATTTAAAGATATAAAGAACATGATACCACACTGAAAGATCGATTTTCATTATCATTTCGTTAATGTTTTAAATGTACCTGAAGATAAATTGGTAGATGGAGTTTATTGAGCTTTAGAAGACAACATTCTAAAATCTCATCTGGACAGCAAGAAATATCCAGTTGAAAGATTGAAAATTCTCCTGAATATCCACTGCGTTAATATGCTCCCCGTTTACGCTTTGTTTTTGGCATAATCGGTTATTGACAATCTGTATTTTTAGCATTGAAGTTTTTAATAAAGGTGTGTCTTAGATCATAGTTAATTATTATAGTTAAGACAAACAGTCGCAAAATATCATTAAATTATATTTGACATATATGATCGAATTTAAGGTTTACTTTACAATTTAATTTTTTAACCTTCTGTAAGATTTGTTTTCGTATTTCTAAATACGAATAGTGAAACTTTTCTTTTTCCATTATTCATAGTAGAAATAGTAGAGATATTATTTCAAACCAGAAAAATATTTCCATACCATCACCACCGCTGAACGTAACCTGAAAATACACTTTTGTTAAATAATTTTCTTTATTTTTATCATTTATTATTTATGTTAACTACCATATCCAACACCTTCATCTGCTTTCAAAGAGTGGATATCCTGATTATTAACTACATATCATCTACTACTCGGTCATAGCTGTGAAAAAGTTGAGTGCAGTCTTGCCTTAGAATGAGATTTGTCAGCACTGCTTCCATGGTTACGAAGAGATAGTATTCAGAATTCTGTATTTGGGCATACATCTCTAGAGTGTGCCTTTCCTGAGATCTTATTGAAAAGAAAATATGAATCAGTGATGCAAAAATGCTTTAATGAGACTCAAAGTATTTTGTGAATTATGTGATCTGACTGATTGTCCTTTCTCATTATCCTGTTTTGTTAATCTTTTAAAGTAATTATCCACAATTGATCTTCACTGAGCTGAACAATCAACTATCATAAAAACTTTTTCTTGTCTACGGTGGTAACCTATATAATTTCTCTACAGAAGTCGAGTAACTCTAAATGTGTCTAGTCTCCAGTACTTACAATAACTGTCATTTGATGTTCATTTCCTCTTGCCTTTATGCTTTGATGGTGCAAGTAAGTTATCATTTTTATGGGGTATTGAGGTAATTGCAAACCAGGGTTCAAGCTTACAATTTAATTATTAAAATGGCTAATTGTTTACTTTAGACAATTCCATAAGATTAGTAGTTGTATCGTACACTGAATGGTATGGATAAGTACTTTTTCAAGTGTGCGTGCATTTTGTATTTTTACGTTGTATTTATTTATTCATTGCCTTCCTTGCTGAATATCTCAATATTAATACCCTAAAATCCTTATTTAATAGTAATGTTACATATGATATGTTTTTTTTCTGCTCTATTTAAGATAATCCTGACAACCAAATGATTAGAATCTTCAGATAATTTAACCAAAAAATAAATAAATAAAAATAACCAGTTAGTTGATAATTTTACTTTCACTTACGGAAGCTAATCGTGCGTGGAGGAAGTCCCTGCATAATGATATGCAACAGCAGAAACGCCGAGGTCACATCATATCCAAAAGACGAGCAGTCTCTGTTGAAAACTTCATCGGAAGACTTCTGACACCACTATTACTGCGTTTTCCGTAAATAAGGGAGTGGTCGTCAAATGTCGACTCAGGAGACCTACTACTAATCCATTCATGCTCAATCTATAGCTGCTGGCTTAGCCAACATTTTCAAACTTTTGGACAGAATCAATCGCGAATTTAGAGAAATTCGTGTGAAGTTTTGACATATACAAGACATTTGCCTGCATATGTTATAGAAGCTAATTTACAAGCTACTGCGTTGCAGTTCCTGCAACGTTTGTAACTGGATAATCAATTTCTTATCAAGAAATTTAATGTAATAAACAATATCATTTAAATTAAATACTTTTTAAATATTTAAAATTAAATATTAAAATATACTAATTAAATTACTTTCTTCGGCTATAAAATAAGAGGGATCTTTAATATCCCAATTACAATCTAAATTAAATAAATGTATTCATATAAGTAAAATAAATGGAATGGATATGAAATATAGTACATGCAGGTAAAATTAATAAATTATTTAATCCTACATTTATTTTATATTTGTGTACATTAATGTATTTAATTTAAATATTATATTTAAATATGTGGACAGACTTATGTGTTCGTCGAACATGTTGTTTATT